>NC_056751.1:370568548-370896048 GCF_019279795.1 Protopterus annectens
ATGCATTTTGTTTTGCTATTATATATTGTACACTCTTCAGTTTATTTTGATATCTTTGCAACTTCTCATGGCTGGTGTGTGACTCTGACTTCTGTAGTTTCACTTGCAAGGCTATTGTATTCACACAACAATCTCTTAATGGGTTAATTACATGGCTGCAAAAGGAAAAGTAGGCATTATCCCTAATACTCTGCACTGAAGTGAAAACATTCTGAGTTCTTGATATTCACCATTCATTAAGTTATACTTCAAGTTCAGCAAATAATATTGATGACAATGGCAGTAAACCATCATGTGGCCAGAAAAAATTGTCACTGTAAAGAATTAATCAGTAAGGCCCATCTCATGTCTGGGTGCCACAAGGTTCTTACTAAATATTCATGTTCATGAAAATAAGCACTCTTCCTTAGTCGTCATTTTTAGCAACTGGCAGGCATGCCAGCAATCTACCACAGATCACGTGACATCTTTACTTCCTGATGTTAGACTGAATAGTAATAAAGTCACGTATGTCACGTATGCTTGCTAGCAGGGCCATTACCAACACTCTCATCATCTTTTATTTTGATGGCAGCTTATTAGCTCATTTTAAAGTAGGGACCTGACACATCAGCATTATGGATAATATTTATAAAACATTTTTGTTATGGATGAGTTCTAAAGAATTAATTTTCCCTTTGTGTATATTTTCCTTTTATGCTTTACAGTTTGCATAATGTCAGTGCTAGCTTTCTGTGTTCATGGGTTTTACTATGGTATTAAACTTTCTAAATGCTTTCAGATATGCTGACCACAATCACACTTATATGACAGAACACAGTGATGCTAACAGAGGAGATCATCGGTCCCTTAAGTCATCCTGAGTATTGGCAGCTAGCCCTTAATAACTACATTTCAACTTTAACTCAATTTCTGGCCTATCCCAAGCTTTGTTATTCTCACCTGTATGTTTGCATTTCAGTTCCCCTCTCCTTAAATGAAATGGTCTTAGCAGCATTTCCTTAAAGTATTTTAATTTTTCTTTTTTTTTTCTTTTTTAGGTCTGGCTTGCCCCTTCATGTGCCACTCCCTCATATGTTCAAATGATTAGCATATCAGGTATTATACATACATGTCATAATTACAGTAGTGTTACAAAATGTTTAAACACGTTCAAGTCTGAAAATCTGTTCTACCTATTTTTGCACAATGGTACAAACAGAACTAATTGTGCAGAATACAAGAATACTGCTCACACATCCTAAGTTACACAAGTACAGCCTCAGGCTGTGCCATTGTGATGTTGTTTAAGGGAGCATTATTCACATAAGTCTAGTAGTGGGCTACTGTTCTACAAGTTATTGTCAGTTTTCTTATAATATTAATGTGAAAACACTGTCCTATCTCAAAAGGGATGTCAGCAAATGTTCCCCTGTGTATTCCATAGTGTAAAAATAATTGCTGAGATGGATAGCAAACAAAAAAAAAAGGAAAAAAAAATGATTATCTAACAAATTTAACAAAGTCGTATCTCTCTCTCACCCACTCCCTTTCTCTCTCACTCTGTTCCAATCAGCCAGCAGCATAGCTAGGGTGGGGCAATAGGGTAAATTTTCCAGGGTGCAAAGTGTTGGGGTGGGGCATAATCACTGATCCAGATCTCTCTCTTTAATACAATGCCTGCATTTGCGGCCAAACCTGAGCACTGTAGCACTCCATGCTAAACTGTAGCAACTCTCTCTCTTTTTTCCCTAAAACCTGAGTGCCATAGCTCTCCTTACAGACAGGCTATTCACTGTAGCAAATGTTTGCTACATTTATAGCAAGCAGTTTGTAACAGTTTAAAAGAAGAAATTATATTTTTTTTAAATAAAAAGTGCTACACAGAATTGGGACCTGAATGGCCGGGGCAGAAGCTTGTGGGCTCTTCAATGGAAAACCTTGGATGTGTATGTGAATCCATGTAACAACTGTCTTATTACAGTGAAATGTTTTTTTTTTCTTTTTGTTGCTCTAAAGGGGAAGGAGGGGGCATGGATTTAACTGTAATAAGCTGGTTACTAATTACAGTGAAGTGTTTTTTTTTTTTTTTTGCTGTTCACTTGAAGAGCTGAGGTTAGGGGTAGGGTGCTCATTCATGGTAATGGTGCAAGCAACTGGTTGAACCAGCTATGCGTCTGAAGGTCAACTAACCTATCATCACTGCCCCCAGGAAACTAACCTTCTTTTCTCCTCCAGGGAAGATGTGATAATGGGTACCCTAGCAAACATGCTGCAATATACTTTCTGTTTGCCAATATAATATGTAGATATGTCATAATTCACTTCTCTCGTTCTATGTAACATAACTAATGTATGTAATCTAACAAATATTTGTATAATTTATTATAATATTATTTTAATTTAAGAAGTTGTATTCTGTTTTGGGTCAAAATCCCAATGTACCATCATATGAATATTGATGTGTTAGGCAATACTTTTATACAGTTTGTAAAGTTTAATGTAACAAGCTTGTCTCTGTAACTAAATGCCAGAATCATTTTCAAGGGTACTTTTTATTCTGGAAATAATGTATGAAGGAAATAAAAATACCAAAGTGGAAATAGACCTAGAAGTTGTATAAAAGATCTGTACCAAGCACACTACAATGTACTTTCTGTTTACCAATATAATATCTAGATATGCCATAATCTACATCTCTCGTTCTATGTAATATAATGAATGTATGCACTGTAATAAATATTTCTATAATTTATACAACTGTATGAAGAATTGCCATGGAGCTTTTCTCCTGAGGCCTCCATTGTAAAGGTGTAATTGACCAGTCAGACTTTTCCGGTTAACGGAGACAGATACATACATGTGTGTGTATGTGTGTGTGTGTGTATTTTACTAGTCTGCCTGATAGGAATGCAGTTAGTTGTATTCACTCAGAAGCATCCAGCATATATCACCAGCACAGTCTGCCTGTAGTAATGATGGCACTGTTTGTCATTTACAATTAGTATGACACATGGACAAGCATCCAGAGGATATCACAGCCTTCTTTCCTAACTGAGTCAACATTCCAATTGCTTTGGAGGGGGATTTGATAAACTACTTACAGATAGGCACCAAGCTTTTTTGATAAGATTAGGGTATAAATATACCAAAGTCCTGGTTCTCTAAACCGGTTACTGTGCCATGGAGGCACAGAATCTGGACAGTGTAACCATCATACAGAAACTTTTTTCTGCTGCAGCTGTTTGGAGTGAAATGTAAGATTTTACTACAAATAAAGGCAGTATACTCAGTGAATTACTTTTGTTCATAATTCTGTCTCTGTGTGGCTTAGTTGTACTGCTTTTGCTGTGTTGAGTTGAGGAGATTCGCAGACAGTGATATACATACAGGTGAATGAATGGTAATGTTGGTTGCTAGATCTATTTAGTATTGAGAGGCATTGAACAAGAGGAATATATTTATATTAATTTTGATTTATGTTTTTCCTAAAATGCCATTCATATGCTGACAGTGACTATTTCACTATAAGGAGTGTGAATTTTCATTTTATTTATTACATTATTCTTTTTCTCTTTCTAGTTTTTCTTTCTTTTTTGTTGGCTTTTTTGTGGTAGATTTTCAATCAGAAAGCTTTTGACTGCCGTTTTGTACCATTAGGTGTTCCCCTTCTGATGTACAAACCACTGAACAGGAAGTGCATCTGTGTGATAGCAGCCACGTATTTTACTGCTTGTGATGGGTCCCTACTCCAGGCCAGCAATTAAGGAGACTCAGTCCTCACCACTGACTTCGGTGATGGACGGTCACTAATAGTACAAGAGCAAAGATGGATGCACAGAGTATTTTCAGATGCAGCTCACTGCACCAAGCACAATTTGGCTTAAGAGCACACAGGGATCATGCTCCAGACCTGGGGCTGGACTCTCTTTCTCTCTCCGGGCCCACACAAAACTCCAGACTGACCACTTTGGACCACTGTGTCCCTGTTCCCTGTAGCTGACACACACACTTGGATATATGAGTTTCACACACACATACACACCTGGGAAAAGCTAGCACAAATTTAATAGCTGTGCACCTTTCTGCCCAGACTCTGAGGTAATCACGCTGCCATCAGTCACTTACCCTAAGGCTCTTACGAAGGGTACCCAATTATACTGTGTAAAATTAATATTAATACAAATGGTAGGGTATGAACAAAGCAGCAAGGCTTTCAGGAGTAGCCACAGTGTCACTAACACAAGCATAAGTACTCTCAAGATGTTAAAAGTATTCTGTAAAAGACCAGCCACAATGAAATGTATTAAAATATTTAATGATAAATAATAAAACAGAAAACAGGAGAATACTGAATACAATAAACAACAGAGTTTCAACTACAGAGAAATAAAAAAATAATACAGTTGGATAGTTTTTCACAGATGCAGAAAACAATATTAAACTATTCTCATTAAATGTTCCTGACTGACTAAAGAATTACTGTTCCCTGACTACTTATTAAAGCAAGGCAAGCTAATGTATGCTGAGTGTCTTACCACAGCAAAAGCCAGATGATGTCTATCTTTGTCTTTGTGGATGTGTGAGATATATATACTTTCAGATATCTTTCCTGTCAGATTCCAAAGTGCTGCTGCAAGAGTTCCAAAGAAACCAGATACTGGTTAGAGATTACATCATCTCTGGTCACTTGACTCTGGTACATACACACACAGAGCTTAGCTAAGATCTGTGGCATCATCTGAAAGCTATACCACAATTTCAAACTTTTCACCCTTCCAGGGTTCTCTAATAATCATACACATTTGATAAATTGCAACAATACAATCTAATAATATACATGTATACATTATTTTTCTACAGCTGGGTAACATTCTTCCCTGGGTTGGAGTCTTTGGCTGAAATATACAATTGGGTGCTCTTCTCCCCTCTGAAGAAACATGGGTGAGTACAGCCCCCATTCCATGGTTTGAAGCATTTACCTGCACAACAAATTCCTTGCTGTAATCTGGACTGGCTAACACAGGGGAACCTTCCAAAACCACTTTAAGCTTTTGGAATGCCTGTTATCTACTGGAAATACTCAGCACAAGGGCCTCCCTATCATGGTAAGGCTTCATCATGTTAAGATGGTACAATTTGTGCCCCTACCTCCGGCCTAGCAGGTTTGCCATGTAATTAACATCAATGAACTTCCTTATCACTTTGAAGGGCCCCTCCAAGCAGTCTGCAGCTAATGTTTGATGGGAATGAGCACCATAACCTGCTGTCCCACAGCATACTCACAAGCTGAAGCATTCCTGTCATACCAGACCTTTTTCTGATGTTGGGCTCCTGCTATGTTCTCCTGGGTTAGGACTATGAGCTCCCTAAGCCTTGTCCTGAGATTTAGGACATATTCTACAACAGACTCGTCATGGGATTCACACTCACCCTCCCACTCATCACAAATCAAATCTAAAGGTCCCCTAACCCTATGCCCATACAGCAACTCAAAGGTTGAAAAACCTGTGTATTCCTGGGGTACCTCTTTGTATGCAAACAGCAGATGGGGCAAATATTTGTCCCACCCTCTCTTAAACTGATCTGCAAACACCAGTAGCATAGTCTTTAGTGTAGAGTTTAACCTCTCCACAACACCATTAGTCTAGGGGTGGTAGGGGGTTGTTTTTAAGTACAGTGCTTCTACAGACAAGCCAGCAGGTCTGACATGAAATTGTCACCTCTGTCTGTCAGTGTTTCCCTCGGGAAATCTACCCTGCTGAAAATCTCTAACAAAGCATTTACCACCTTCTCTGCATCAATAGAGTACAGAGCCACCACCTCAGGGTATCTAGTAGCATAAACTACTACTACTACTAGGATATACTTCTTCCCTATGGAACCTGGGGTACTCAGAGGCCCCACAATATCCATAGCTAACCTATGAAATGGCTCCTCACTCACAAGCAAAAGCATCAAGAGAGCCTTGACCTTGTCTCCTGCCTTGCCTACCTTTTGGCACTGCTCACAGGTCCTGCAGTACCCTGTTACATCCCTTGCAATCCCAGGCCAATAAAAGTTCTGCATATTATGTCTCTTGGTACACTTTATGCTCATATGCCCTGCAAAAGGAATGTCATTGTCTTTGGCTAGAAGTGCCAAAAGGTAGACTGTGGGCACTACCAACTGCTGTATTACCTCACCGTCTAGCCCTCCCTCAGGTGTCCATCTCTATACTGTAATCCTTTGTTCCAGTATACAGACTCCCCTTTTCCTTGAGAATCATGTGCCTCCTTAGCAACCTCCCTCAAGCATCATAAGGTAGGGTCCAAAAGCTGAGCCTGTCCCAACTCCACCTTTGTGACCCTACCCAGCTCCCTTTCCACTGGAAGCCTGGTCTCTTCTAACAACGGTGCCTCACTATCAGCATGGGCAACTCACCTCTGTCCTTGCAGTCACCCTTCCCATGGGAACATCAGTACCCACCAGCATCTGTGGCTCACTTTCAGGCTCACTGCTACAGGGTAGCTCCATCTCTGTAATAGCCACATCACCAGCCCCAGCTTCAGGTGTTGGGCCTGTATGGGTCTCCCCCAAGCTACCTGTCCCACATGCCTGTCTCCAAGCCTGACTGAGTGTAACTGCATGCACCCAAAGTACTACATTATCAAAATCATTCCCTATCAAGACATCTGCAGGGATATCCTCAAACACACCTACCTGCTTGCTTCCTTTTCCACCCTCCCAATCAAGGTGAACCCTGGCCAAAGATATTTGGAATGGGGTCCCTCCTAAAACTCTGACTGATGTGGACTGCCCAAGCAAGTACTGCTCCTCTAGTGCAGTTTTCACAAATGTTATGTCAGAGGCTGTTTGTCTCCTTATCAGTGGCCTGTCTTCCATCCATCAAGATAGAATACAAACTTTGGTGATAATTTGGTATCCCTGTTGTCTCCAGACAACTTACCATTGGCATGCTGTTATTCACACTTGCTGACTCCACCTTTTGTTCCCCACCTTGCCTCAGTGGACATTAGGATGCTACTTGGCCCCTCTGGTTACATTTAAAACATCTAACCCTTGGTCCTGACCGTGTACCTCAACTAGCGTCTTCCCCTGTTACTGGTGTACTCTTTTGGGTTTAGACTGCCCAGCATGTGTTCCCCTATAACCATGTACAGCTCTGGGTATCCCCTTCTTGTGCAGTGATGCCCTGCTTGCTAAGTAGAGATCCCCTTTTCTCCCCAGCTCATCTGCAGAGCTACACTCCCGATCTGTCAACCAGGTTCTCATGTTCCCAGGCAAAGTGCTAAGGGCTTGTTCCTTCACCAAAAGGTCTGTAAGCCCTTCAAAACATGTGACCTGACACCCACTCATCCAGCTATGAAAATAAGTGCTTAACTCAGCATTGTAATCACATACACTTTCATTTGCCTTGTGTCTATGCTTATGAAACTTTTTTTCTGTAAGCTTCAGGTGTTAACTTAAAACATTCCGGTAAACATTGTTTTACTTTATCATAATTTAAACAATCAGTATCAGACAATTTAGAAACAGCAGTTACATCTTTACCATAGAATAAGGGGGTCAGGAACTATACCCAGAACCCTTGGTCAACACATACCCTTTCAAATACACGAGTAAAACTATCAAAATCATCATCCTCTGTAAACTGTGGAAGAAATCTACTTACCTTTATCACTTCTGGGGTTCAGGTATTCCCTTCCCCATTACCTCCATGACACTGCTGATTACTCAGCATCACCCTTTCTTGTTGGCGCTGTTTCTTATTTTCTTCAGCCTACAAACACCACAGTCTCTCTTGTGATTCTAATTCCATCTGCTTCTGTAGTTGTGTGGCCTCCAGTTCAAGTCTCTTTAACTCCAGATGAATTTTTAAGTCCTCTGAGGAAAAGGTGAACTGTCCTGTTTCTGAAGACTGCACATCCCCATCCCCAGATTAATTGTCTTCTGGGTTGCTGGTCCATGCTGCAGCTGTGACCAAGGCTGAAATAATTTCCTCTTTGGTCAGGTTGGCATGCACCAGTCCTTTGGCTTCGGAGACTTTGGCCAACTGGTTCTTTGTCAGCTTGTTATAATCCTCTGCTGACAGCCTTGCCTGCGTTCCATGACTAAACTAAACTAACAAAAATAAATAAAACTGTTGTGAAAATGAAACCCTGTATGTTTATCTTGTGACTGCTGAGAGTACATGCACCTTTAGTGACAACTGCCCACTGGCTGCTGAAGTTCATTTAATATCCCACCCAGCTGCCACCAATATGTGATGGGTCCCTACTCTGGGCCAGCAATCAAGGAGACTCAGTCTTCACCACTGACTACAGTGAGGGACAGTCACTAAGAAAAGATGGATTCACACATTATTTTCAGATGCAGCTCCCTGCGCCAAGCACAATTTCCCTTAACAGCACACAGGGATCATGCTCCAGACCTGGGGCTGGACTGTCTTTCACTCTCCAGGCCCAAACAAAACTCCAGGCTGACCACTTTGGAGCAATGTGTCCCTGTTCCCAGTAGCTGACACACTCACTTGAATATCTGAGTTTCACACACACACATACACACCTGGGAAAAGCTGGCACAGATTTACTAGCTGTGTCTCTTTCTGCCCAGACTCTGAGGTAATCATGTTGCAACCAGTCAGCTACCTTAAGGCTCTTACAAAGGGTACCCAATTATACTGTGTAAAATAAATACTAATACAAATTGTGATGTTCTTAGATTTATCAAAGGCCTTCGATACTGCTTCCCACCCTTTACTTCTATCACAACTCACAAATTTTGGACTTTCCCCCACCACTCTAAACTGGTTCACTAGGTATCTAACAGACAGGAAACAGATTGTCAAATGGCAAACCTCAATCTCTTTCTATCTAAATACCCCGTCTGGAGTTCCTCAAGGCTTCATACTCGGTCCTCTCTTGTTCAATATCTTCATTAATAACTTTCACAAGTCTGTCACCAATGGTACCCTTATACAGTATGCAGATGATTCAACCATTGACTGTTCAGCTGACTCATTTTCAGAACAACAACTCAAAACTCAAACAGCCTTCTCCACCACTGAATCCTGGATGTTTAATAACCATCTGGCCCTGAACTCAGCCAAATATAAAATCATGCACTTCACCACCAACAAACCAACCCAATTGGACAAATCCATGCTCAACTTTTATTCCTGAAATAAAGCACAAATAGAAATTGTCAGCCACACAAAACTTCTAGGAGTATCTATATGTAAACATCTAAAATTTGATATCCACCTGCAACAAAACATTACAAAAACTCATCAGAAACTTGGTATGCTCTATAGGCACCACCAATACCTCAGCACCTCTGCCAGACAAACCCATGGCTCCACCTACCTACTCCCTTCTCTAATGTATGACACCCCCATAATTACCAACCTTCAAGGCACCCTAAAAGCTAAGCTTGAAACTTGCTATAAAATTGCAAAATTTGCAACAAATTCCAAAAACTGCACCCATCACTGCACCTCTCTTCACTCCCTAAGATGGCTAGAACTTCCAAACTACCTCATCTACCTACAAATTAGGGTCTATATTAGATGAACAAAAGTTCATCTTAGCGAACGCTCACATGAGTGAATATTGCAGAACTCGAAACCACAATTGTGAGATCGCTGTACAGTGAAAATGGGAATATTTTTCCCTTTTCTCACTGTAGTGCTATCTCTGAGTTGGAATATATATTTAGCGGGGGGTGTGGGGGGTGCAGCTCCCCACAATTGCAGTTTCAAGTACCTGGATATTCGCTCATGTGAGTGTTCGCTAAGATGAACTTTCTTTCATCTAATATAGACCCACAAATTACTACTGCTCATAAACTTAT
The DNA here is from genome assembly GCF_019279795.1 of Protopterus annectens. NCBI lineage: Eukaryota > Metazoa > Chordata > Ceratodontiformes > Protopteridae > Protopterus > Protopterus annectens. Next base: position 370,578,383 of record NC_056751.1, read on the forward strand.
ATTCAAACCCTCCGATTGCTCCACCCTAAGTTCTATCTTCTTCTTCTTCTACCTCCCCAACCAGTCCCTTAGATCTGGGAACTAGCAACTACTTCTAGTACACAAGCCAAACCGGCCTTCAGGCCAGCTTCTCTTCTCTTACTCCATAGCCAAAACTTGGAATGCTCTCCCACTTGCTATCAGAACTACACTAAATCCTCTCAACTTCAAATTCTCTCTTCACACATACCTTTCCTCCCTCTGGAACTGCTCTTGAGCTCAACCTCCTTGAGAACCTCACTCTGTTACAGCCTCTCCTTACCATGCTCCCTAACATTCCTCCAGGTGATAAGTATGTCTAAATTTTCTGGAAATCTATCACTGCCATTGATCTGACTACTGAATTAGTATCCTTGCTTCTAGTTTATCTTATTGTGTCTATTAGTGGTATTGTATTATGGAAATCTGCCTCTAATTTGTCTGACTACTATGTTGCTACTGTGTTGTTAACTATGTTTCACAATTATAATCAAATGTATGTGATTTGTCGTTGATTGTACTGTGGAGGTTTTCTCCCTGGGTCTCCACTGAAAATTGGCTCATTAAGGCCCAGTGAAATTCCCCGGTTAACAAACTGCAAATAAATAAAATAAATAAACAGGAAAATACTGAATACAATAAACAACAGAGTTTCAACCACAGAGATATAAAAAATAATGCAGTTAGATATTTTCTCAAAGATGCAGAAAACTATACTAAACTATTCTCATATGTCCCTGAATGACTAAATAATTACTGTTCCCTGACTAGTTACTAAAACAAGGCAAGCTGATGTGTGCTGAGTGTTTTACCACAGCAAAAGCCAGATCATGTCTGTTTTTGTCTGTGTGGATGTGTGAGATATATATGGTGTCAGAAATCTTTCCTGTCAGGTTCCAAAGTGTTGCTGCCTGAGTTCCAAGGAAACCAGATGCTGGTTAGAGGATCACAAAATCTCTGGTCACCTGACTCTGGTACAACACACACACACACACACACACACACACACACGCACACGCACACGCACACACACACACACACACACACACACACACACACACACACACACACACACACACACACACACACACACACACACACACACACACACACACACCAAGCTTTTCTAAGATTTGTGACAGCATCTGAAACCTGTAACACAATTTCAAATGTTCCACCCTTCCAGGGCTCTCTGATAAACATACACATTTGATGAATTACAACAACACAACCTAATATACAAGCATACATTCTTTCTGTCTAGCAGGACCTACTGTTAATGCATTTTTAACACAAGTAACTTTACAAATATATTTTTAACTCAAACATCTGTACAAATCAGTGTGATAGTCAAATAACATAAAATTCTTTACAAAACTCCAGCTGGCTATGCTGGCCTATGTACACATGTACTGCCCTACTCTTGCTTTGCCAGATGGCACTACCTCATAACATCACAATGCTCATTGACAACGCATCTGCTTTTCAACTGGATCAGGAGAGAAACGTAATACCTTTATTCCTTTTGTGCTGAATGTAGAAATACAAGGCAATTTACACCTTGCTAGTATCAACCATCATGATGTTCTCAATAAGGGCAAAGCAGGTCAGTTTGGGAGTAAATTCATGGGTACCCATCCAATCCTCCTGGTTTAATTTGAAGAATGAGAGGGTACTACTTTGCTTAACATTTAGGGGAAGTTTGTTTCAGAGTTGCGGTAAGCAGTTGGTAATAATTTTGTTTTATTACTCTACTAAAGGAAAGCTAATCTGTTTTATTATTTTTCTGGTGGAGTTTAAGTCTCTAATTCTGACATTAAAAGAGTTATGAAACTTGTGAAGATGCAGGAACTCTAGTGCAGGGTTCCTAATGGCACAAAATGTAAGGCACAGGCTCTTGGCACTGATTTTCATAATGCAATACACAGATGGGAGTTGCAAAAAGTTAAAATTACTTGATAAATCAGACCTTATATGCTCAAAAGACAGCTGTGCTATGAGGTATTATGGTATGGTGGAGATGAGTGGAGTGGTAAGTGGAGAAGTTCGGTTGTTGTTGATGTTGGAAAGTAATATTACTAGGAAATGACACTCTGGAATTTGTGGGACTGTCTAAACTGATGACCTTTAGGACCTCATTGCAGTGCAACTTTTAAAATATGGGAGGGGTGGGAGTGGTCATCTGAATGAATTGTTTAAAATCCTAAACAGGAAGCAATGTGAGAGGCTGGAGCTGCAGACCATTATACCACTGCATTATTATTTGTTTTGTAGTGAGACACCACATACTGGCCTGGTACTGGCATGTCCCTAGGCAGAGTTAGACCTTAGAATACAAATTAAAAAAATTGCTACATCCCTGTTCTACAGGGCATAGGTTCGCAGCTTTGAACAATATTTATTACGTGATTGATTAACCATTTCCCCCCCTCAGGTAGATGATTATTTTTTTCTGCTGTGCTCACAACCAGATTTAGTTTGCTTTCTTCCACTCTGCAAGCATTCCTGCACTCAGCTTGTTTGCAACGAATGGTAGCCATCTGATGAAACCCCACTTGTAGATTCATAGTGTTCTGCAGAACTTTAATACTTAAAAACTAGAGTAACTGCAGTCTAATGAAATGGGATAGCCCTTGTACTTTCACAACATGTGACAGATCATGACTCTTTTTACATATTGTCGTTGCACTGAAATCATAACAGATAATAGGTAAAAGTGATTTCTTACCTTGGGAAAGCTCTGCAATGTGTGCATACAAGCACTGATTACCTTCCATTGCAAAGGTGTTCCCACTTCACTGTCTTCCTATTCCCAATTCTGCACCTTCCCCACATTTTGTCACATATATAATTACATCTCTCTACCAACCTCTTTACAAAAAACACTCCTTCCTTAAAAGTATACTTGACTTCAACCCTACTTTCACAAATCTTCTTCTCCAGATTAATGTATTAGCTGTTTGTATCCTACAAACCTTAGCCCTCCCACCTTCACTTGTTTCATCCATACCTTCCTCTTACTACCATCTACACACCTAAACCCTAACTTACCACACACTCTGTCTCGTCACTACTCACCATGTTATTAACAAAATTAATATTGTTAATAGTATTGTCCCTGCCTCCACATATAACATCTTTTTACAGAGCAAACCCACATCATAATCTACCAACTCCTACCTCATGGCCAATCTCTTCAAACACTTTCTTTTGCCACTTCTCCATATCTGCCAATCTATTTCATCATGCTATTATTAACCTATTCAGGTTAAAAGAAGGTCAATACTCACTTAACCCTCTACCTAACAAACTTTGTCCATCCAAATCCAAACCCACTACAACATCTGGTAAATACTCCCACTCCAACAAAACCTTCCATTCTGAACACAACTCCATAACCAACAAAAGTCTCTTGCCTACTCTTGATAAATGTTAAAATGTGAAAAGGGGCTTTGTGCCCAGTCAGACTCTCATGTCAAACAAATGCAAATAAGCAAACAATGCATATGCATATGCACATAGATTGTTGATTCATATGATGCACACATCCCACATTTTCTGGTTTAAAAATGGATCAGCCTTAAATTAGCAGGTTTCTAATTGTAGGCTATTAAGATGTAAGAAAAATGTTTTGCCTTCTATTTCAGATGATGGCTATTATGATTAATGTGAGGAAACTATGAGAATATCAAGGAAGTTAAGAAAAGGTTAATGTGCTACATGCTGTACAGAGAAGAATTTCAGGGTTTCATCACAGAGTAGGATTGCTGGGTGCATCTAGTCTTCCAGTTTCTCTACAGATAAAATGTGCTGCAGAACGTATAAACCAACAACATAGGTCTCCTCATCATAAGAAGTATATCTATCCCATGCATTTTTACATTGTGTCAATATATTGTTCCTAGAGCCTGCTCAACATGGCTGCTTCAGCATCTACCTTTCTTTGTTGGAAGAATGCTTCTTCACATTTTATCTGAATCATTCATTAGATATTATGGAATTATGAACACTTACTGACATATAGCTTCTTTGAACTTGTATACCTTACTTAGTTATGTTGAATCCTGTGATATTTTTAAAATATCTTTTTATCGTCACCCAACCACATTTCTTTCTTTCTAAATTGCTGATGGTATGTTTTTCCCTTTAATATTACTTCCGGTAAAGAATCTTGACAGATTATGTTATATTTCCTAAACTCTCTATATTTTGTTTTTGTAATAATGGTATCTTCATAATGGCACACAGCATTCCAGATGAGCGTCTCATGACCCTACTGCATCCATTTTAGTACTGTTGTTACAGTGTCCAATGCATAAGTGGTCCTTTGATGTAGCATATAAGTTTCAGTGCTTTGATTTCAATACAATATACTGCTATCATCCAGTAGGGCTAGTATCTTGACACTGCATTGTCCTATATAAATTATTTATAAACCTTGATAAATTAGTTGCATTACACACCATGTCATTTTTTATTTACTACAGGACAAGGTCAGATATATAGCTCCCATGATCATATAAATTCTGTCACCATTTTGTTATTATGAAACATATTCTTTAGTTGTAATGTGGGGGTCTGTAAGACCACTTGATCTATATTAAAATCTGTTCATTTTTAGTTATTCCACTGGGTTACTCTATCAGAGTGATCTGTGGGAATTACTGATAGCTCTGTGAAATGGGGCTGTCACACCTAATTCTACTACTGGAATGTGCATCATAAAGATGGCTACTGTGGCTCCCAACAATAACCATGCAGACCTCTCTCTTGTAGCACCCACTGTGCATATCCCATGATGGCTTAATTTGGTGGAGTAGATACAAAGGTCATGCTTTTTGACACAAGTATTTATAGATATTTCAGTATACACAAATATATATATATATATATATATATATATATATATATATAGTGGTGGTGCTGCGGTAGCATTGTCGCCTCACAGTAAGATGCTGTCCCGTTCGATTCTCAGCTAGAGCGTCTTCTGCGTGGAGACATGCGTGAATGGGTGTACCTTCGTTGAAGGTTGTGCGTCAGGCCTGGCAAGCCGGTACATAAAAATCAACTGCCAGTTATTAGCGGACAGTAGTTCCGCTGTGGTGAACCCTAACCGGGAAAAGCCGAAAGACACAGACATCTATATATATATATATATATATATATATATATATATATATATATATATATAAATGTAAAATCTAAAGGTTAAAACAGCCCTTTCCAAAGCCAAAAACACAGCATCAATGGGACCGGATGGTGTCCCAGGCTGCGACGAGCTCAAAGACGAACTAACCCCTCACCTAAACACACTGTTCAAACTCAGCCTCTCCACAGGCTACATACCCATAGAGTAGTGCACAGCAATGGTTATTCCAACCCCGGGAACTATCGCCTTATAAGGCTGACTAGCCTGGTCTGCAAAGCTATGGAGCGCATCATCATGGAACTCATTAACAGAGACATTGGGAACCTCCAAACACTGGACACTACCCAGTTCGGCTTTGTTAAGGGCAGATTATGCCTCCTAAACCTGGTGGACTTCTTTGAGACAGTTACCAAGGCTATAAACAAGGGAAAGGTGGTACAGACAGCCTACCTAGACCTCGCGAAGGCCTTTGACACTATTCTCCATTCTGGTATTATAGACAAGCTCACCAGCCTGAACATAAACCCCTATGTCACAAGATATTTTGCCAACTGGCTCATGGACAGAACCCACATGGTGAGAGTTGCAGGAGCTAGGTCCAACTCTAAACCAGTTACAAGTGACGTTCCCCAGGGCTCAGTCCTAGGACCCCTCCTGTTCAGCATATATTTTTCAGAGGAAGAGGCAAGCACAGGAGGACTATGGCTGACCAAGTTCACAGACAACTGCAAACTAGGGGCAATAATTGACTCTCTGACTGACACAAACATCCTCCAAAAGGGTCTCACTGAGACGGATACCTGGTGTCAAAATCATGACCTCAAGCTAAATGCTAAAAGGTGCATAGTCATCCCCTTTGGAAAAAACAAAGTACCCACAAACTACACATAGGTGGTAGTCCCCTAAATACGGAAGACGTAATAAGGGATCTGGGGACCCAAGTAGATAGTAATCTCACCTTTGATAATCACATGGCCAAAGTGGTTAGAAAATCCTTCTACATGGCCCACATAATCACAAAAGGGTTCACATCCAGATCAAAAGAGGTCATTGTGCCCCTCTACTCATCACTCATCAGACCCATCATAGAGTACAACCCCCCCATTTGGGATGTACCTTACAAGACACCTGCAACAGCTGGAAAGACCACAGAAGTACCTCACCAAGAGGATCACTGGCCTCAAACAGATGCCCTATGCAGCTCGACTGAAGAAATGACACCTGTACTCGGCTGCATACCACCAACTCAGAGGTAATCTCTGCCTGACATACAAGGCCATGTCCAACCCAGAATTGATGGACATGCTCCACCAAAAGAAAACCTTATCCCCGTGAGCCACACGCTTTAGGGATCTAAATCTCACCACAACAATAAATAGGACATGCTGGAGGGATAGATTCCTGTCCCAGAGACTTCCCATGCTTTGGAACAAGATCCCAATCTACATTAGTCAGAGCTCCTTGCTAACACTCTTCAAGAGAAACCTTGATGAGTGGATAGGACACAGAAAGTTTACCTCAGGAATCACTTCAGTGGCTCTGCTGGACAGAGGCACAGGGAACTAATCTAAGGGAGCAGTGAAAGCCAACACATTCTGGCCAGGCTTATAAATGCCTTCAGGCAGATAGCCTAGTACCTACCTATGAAACTATATATATGTATATATATATATATATATATATATATATATATATATATATATATATATATATATATATATACATATATATATATATATATATATATATATATATATATATATATATATCTCCTCAACCCCTTTTCCTGTTTTGCACATGGGCTCGGGGTGTGACTTCAACAGTGACAATCATCTTGAGCCAAGGTTGCTATATACACACACACACATATATATATATATATATATATATATATATATATATATATATATATATATATGTATATATTTGTATATATATATATATATATATATATATATATATATATTTGTATATAAATATATATATATATATATATATATATATATATATATATATATATATGTTTGTTGTTGTTTGTCTTTTCAGCTTTTCCCAGTTAGGAGTCACCACAGTGGAACTCCGGTCCGCTAATGATTTGCAGTAGATTTTTATGGTGCCAAGTTGCCAGCCCGATGCCCAACCTTCAATGAAGGCACGCCCATTTACACATGTCTTTCAAACGCCACTCGACCGCGGGGAGGACATGCAGACTTCACACAGAAGGCACTCCAGCCAAGAATAGAACAGGAGAACCTCTTGCTGTGAGGCAACAACGCTACCGATGCACCACCACGGATTTTATATATATATATACATGCATATATACAATATTGGAAGTGGTGTTACTTAATGAGTTTGCTTTTAATAGAGCATATTTACCTCTTTAGTAGAAAAGAGGGAAGTATGAAGTAAGGGACCATCACAGTACTGTGAATGACAGTTTGTGTTGTAGTAATTTATGTTTTCTTCCTCTAAGCCACACAAAGGCATGTACTAATAAACATATAAAGGCCAAACAAAACTTCAGATTTCTATTAGAGGATACATGCATATATACAATATTGGAAGTGGTGTTACTTAATGAGTTTGCTTTTAATAGAGCATATTTACCTCTTTAGTAGAAAAGAGGGAAGTATGAAGTAAGGGACCATCACAGTACTGTGAATGACAGTTTGTGTTGTAGTAATTTATGTTTTCTTCCTCTAAGCCACACAAAGGCATGTACTAATAAACATATAAAGGCCAAACAAAACTTCAGATTTCTATTAGAGGATACTAATCCAAAGGAATAGTGATTTCCTGTCTGCAATACTGTTCAGCCAACAGACCCTTTCTGTGTTCACTGGACATGGATAGTGAGTGGATAGACAGTGGAGGGCAGACTACCTTAACTATATCCTTTCTCATCATATTCTTCTACCCACACACTGGTCAGTGTACACCCAAATGGTTTGTCTCTCCCATTCATAGCTACATTGTATTCTATACCAAGTTTTATACAGCAATAGATTCAAAATGTCCATCTGTATGTGACAGATGATAATACCATGACAACCATTTGAAATTGGTTAATTAACCAATAAATGTTTATAGCCAATTTGTAACAATATGCTTTAATAAACAAATTCAAAACATACAGTCCTTCAGCTGATGACCTTCCAAATGAATACCTTAAAAATAAAAGTCAAGAGCATTTCCTATCCTGTTTCAATCCTTATAAATATGTCATTCAATGAATCCCACATTTCCTCTCTCTGGAAAAGTTACTAATGATCCCTCTACATAAAGAAGGAAATTCAGCAGACATTGCTAACTTTAAACCTATAGCAATCTCATCCCCGCTCTCCAAAATACTCAAAAATGTATTCAAAAACAATTGCTAAACAATCTTCTGCTGGAAGAACTCCTCTCCCCCACACAACATGCCTTCCATCCTTCCCATGGTACTAACTAACTTTATTGACATATAGATATTGTCAATAACGCTAGAGGTAATGGCACACTAATCTCCTCCTTGTATATGTATTTGTCAAAAGCCTTCAGCACAGTTTATCACAGCAAACTTCTACTTCAAATATCCTCATTAGGTCTCCCTCAGCCCACCGTTTTATGGTTCAAACGTTACTTGTTCAATAGGTAGCAAACGGTAAAATGGCACTCCACCATCTCTCCATACCTCCCATTCACCACCAGTGTACCACAAGGCTCTAACCTTGGTCCCTTTCTCTTTAACTTTCTCACCAACACCCTCCACACATCCACTCAAGAGGCATCCCTAATACAGTATGCAGATGACTCCACTGTCATTTGCACATCTGACAACATGGTGCACCTCCAAAAAATTGCAGGAAGCTTTAACAGCCACTGAAACATGTCTTTGTAGCTCACAACTCATGCTCAACCATTCAAATACAAACTGCTTTTCCCACCAAAGTCATGTCTTGTGAAGAACAAAATTTGAAGTCCTCTCTCTTGATAATACAATCATTGAAGTCACTCCTCATAGCAAATTATTAGGGATGATAGTGGATGATAATTTTAAATTTGACCTGCATATGCAAAATTGCATAAGAAAAACTCATAAAGCCTGGGGATACTACACAGAGCCAAAAACCTTCACACCAGCACTAGTAAAACTACACTTACTGCTAATCATCTCCTCTCCAAACTTCTTTATGGCTCTTCCACCCTTAGTAACTTATAGGCTTCACAAAAATCAAAATTTGAACAATGCTATAAAAAAAGTTGCTAAATTTGCAGCAAATACCCCTTCCAGAACCCATCATTGTATAGCACTAAAAAGCTTAAATTGTTTAGAACTACGCCACCAATTAACATATACACAGTTTCTTACCGCTTATAAAATTATCCAGCATCCATTTGTTTGTCCAGCAATAAATAACATTCTTTACAACTATGCTCCTAGTCGGTCATTATGATCCAATGACCAAAAACTCCTTTCTGTCAACAAACCTATAAAATCTGCTAGGATTGTCTATACTCGTGCCATGTTGCTAAAGCCTGGTCCTCCTTATATGTATTCATTAGATCAATACCCTCTCTTCCATCCCTCAAAACCATTCTAAAACACTTCCTAGCCAAAAGCTGGCTCTGTTCTTGCTCAACACCAGGATAAACTATATCCCTAAATGTGAACAAGGCTCTTTTCATACCTTACACCTCCTTACTCTTCCTTCTTCACTCACTTCCTTACTTCTATCACTTTTTCTCCCCTGATTTTCTCTCTAAATATTCCATAAGCCTGTTTTGCTGTCACTTCATATTACAGTTCTTGTTTCTGTTATTCTAATTTACCTTTAATTTCTCTATAAATTTGCTAAAATGTCTCTAAATATTAAATCATTGTCATATAACTTATATCTATTCTTAACCAATGTTTTCGTATTTTTTTTAATTTTTTAAACTGTAGACTTTTTCCTCTTATTTTTAAAGATTGTAAAATTATTGTTCTTAAAATGTTTTGCAGTACTTTCGAGCTTTTCTCCCCAGGCCTCTGTTAAAAAGGGCTCTTACCCAGTCCAATAAATAAATTCCAAGAACTATTAGTGTGAGTTCTGGAGTACTAATACTGAATGACCGAACATGAGGACTTACATACAGTCCAGGACTGCTGCTCCTTGGAATATTGCCTTTTCAAAAAGTATGGCAATCTTGGAGTTGGTATATATAAGTTCAGAATGGTTTGTCATGTCCTCACATTGGGGAGTGCAGGGGGCTTGCTCCTGCATCCAAAAACTCTAAAGGAGAAAAGCAATGTTTAACATTTGCTTTTCCCTGTGTTTTTTGTCTTTTTTGATAATCTCTTGGCTCATTATTACAAATTTCGACAGTTTATTAGGGAGCTTAATGCCATTCATACCCTGCCTGCTCTGATATCCACATGCCTTTGTGTTTGGTGTTCTGCAGAGGAGTGCTGGACAAATATAACCAGTCAGACAAGATGCAGCTGTAATAAAGTAAGACTGTACATCTTAGCATCAGCCATTTATCTCAAAACATAAATAAGTTATTTTCGTTTCTGAGATACAAAAGTGTAGCTGCATGGACATAGTTTACATCCAAATGGCCAAAGGGATTTTTCCCAGTTGGTAGTGCAGCAGACTGAATTTTTTCTTGATGATTGTCCTCTGTAACTTCTAATGTACCAGTGCCAGCATGTTGTGCAATCTGTTCCTTCTCTGAGTAATCTTACTGTGGGTACAGGCAGAATTTATCTTTGAAATCCTACACGAGTCCCTCTCCCTGGTATTATGGAGTCTGTGACATGTATGAACGTGCATGCTTCTTTGCAGACTGTAAAAATAGCATGTAGGTCTTATATTAAACTGTTGTGTCTGCTATAACCTACAAACAAGTGTTTATAACCTTTTTCAAGGAATGTGTTTCTGCCATGGCTGATTAGTATGTTAACTACTACATTATATATGACTGTGTGAGCTATAGCAGCTCTGTGAAGTCATTCAGCTTTCAGCTTTTCTGGACTGTTATAGCAGGTCTGTGAAGTCATTCAGCTTTTGCCTACTCTGGACTCTTGCACTCCTTTTATACACAGAAAGGCAAGGCAAAGCAGCTGCTAACTAGGCTTTTGGCACATGACTGCTCACATGGTTTCACTATGGGATTTGTTGTCTACAGGTCATAAATGCCTAATTAGTTTGATTACACATTTATGAATCATTTCATTGTATTTACACATTAAATATATAGTTTATTTTGTAGCCCTTTCTAACAGTTGTGACCATGGGGCCCTGTGTGCATGTTTGGAAAATTCATCTAGCTTATGTTGTTTTCAGCCATGAGGATGGCTCCGAACCCAGTTTTCTATATCAGACTGGTCTATCCAGGAACAGATGCAAGCTGCGTATTTTATTTCATTGCTATAGGATTTGTGACATCTGTGCAGATAATTGCATACATATTCATCTAAGATTAACATTAATCATACAAATGAATTTATGTCTTGCAAGAGCTGCACACTAATAAAAGCTTTGACACTGATGCTCAGCCATCAATTGGCCTACTCTGAGTTAATCTATTTATATTAATATGTGCTTCATTTAATTAAAAAGTAAAATGTCATATTAAGCTTCTTATATGTCTGATGGTTATTGATTTTTGGCCCCTAGTGAGTGGACAGACTTGCTCATCCAGAGCGTTTGTGTTGATAAAATCCAGGAATCTCCAGGCCTGCGCATTGTATGCTGTGTAATGTTCCCAGTTTATAGTGGGGTAGTTGAAGTCATTCAGGACTCTAGGTTTGGGTTCAATCATACCTCTCAACTGTCTAGATTTTCTCAGAATGTCCAGATTTTTGCCTCATATTTTTGATTGGTTCCTCATAAAATTTGTGGTCTTCTGGAAAATCACTGGGATAATCTTAGGATTGAAGTCACTAAATGGCAACATATGTTTGAGTTTCAGACTTTAAATCCTTCAGAAATGGATGTTAAATCAAACTCTGTTACTCTAGCAACTTTCTAAGCTTATAAGAACAATATTTAAAAAATGTTCCTATTTTTGGGCCTCTGACCCCCCCCCCCCATTTTGTCAGGCTTTATCCAGATTTGTTGCTCCAAAATGTTGAAATGTATGAATTCAGTACAGAGTGACTCCATTTTATTTAGGTATGCAGTATGGATTTCATGGATCATATGGGGGGCTTGCAATGATGTGGTATGGGACTTTGCTAATAGCAAGGTGGATATGGAGTAGTTCAGGTAGGTCATACTGCTTGACCAGTCTTGGTGTGTGACTGTTTTTGATGAATAGTGAAATACCTCTACCTTTGTTCCTTCTAGTGCAGTAGCTGGTCTAAATGAGTGAAAAGCATAGTAGCCTTATAGTGCAGGAGTGCTCTATATGGTTTTAAACATGCCACTGTAACTACACAGACATCTATGTTCTCCAAAGTAAGTAGGGCATGGAGGGAGCTGAGTTTTCTCTTTAGATGATTGGCATTTAGCAGTAATAACTTCAGGTTGTCCTGGCTTTGTTGTGTTATGTTTGAAAGTTTTTCAGGTTGGCATTATCTAAAAAAAAAGACACTATGGGGGTGGACAAAGTTTTAGGCAATATTCAAAATCCTAAAGGACAGGTGTAGACCAGCCTTGGTGAAGCAGAGTAGTCTGTCAACCATATTGTCTCAAGTTGAAACAATATTGTAACCCCTCTGAATGGCATCAAAATCTAAACCAATTGTTAAATTCAGTTTTCTTCTGATCATATTGTGGCATCATCCTTGGAAAAGATAGAATGTTGCTCAGTGCTAGGCTCATACCAGACTGGGATCGGCAGTCTGAAACCTCTGTGTCTCTCTTCACATAGTCCAGAGAGGTATGTCTCAAGTCATTAACAAGCACAAGTACAAGCATAGAGCTGCACTGGTACTTGTGGTTCAATGTGGTGTGTGTGTGTGTGTGTGTGTGTGTGTGTGTGTGTGTGTGTGTGTGTGTGTGTGTGTGTGTGTGTGTGTGTGTGTGTGTGTGTGTGTGTGTGTGTGTGTGTGTGCGTGTGCGCGCGTGTGTGCGTGTGTGCGTGTGTGCGTGTGTGTGTGTGTGTGTGATCTGACAGATCCTGGCACTGATTGGCAGCTGGCCATGACCATTTTCTTGCTCATCTTGGTGAGTGGAACATCTGTGGATCTCATGATGGAGTCATCTCTGTTGGAGCACTACCTTATGGGGAGGTTTGCCTTATGTGCTTATGAGTTGAGACATCATGCTTTGAAGCTGTATGTGTCATGGTGGGTGTTGAATTGGTAGAATGTTTATAAAGTTGCTGAGGAATCCTAATGCTATTGCTGTGTGTAGGAGGCCTTTGTGGTTGAATAGATTGCATTTTAGTGTTTTAGCATACATGAAACTATTTGCTTGCTCTATAGTAAGAGTGGTGGGTAGAAAACTATGCTGTGTGTTTTTGACAACCTCCTTGGTATAGTTACATCTCTCATACACTGTATCTGTCTGTTTAAGAATTAGGTGGTTGTTGTAAACATAGGACACTTGCTGCGTTATTTCATGATGCTCATATCTAGTCGTAAGATGGCTGGAGAGTCAGAGGGAAAGTGTCCATTCTTGGTTTCAGGTAGATTACAAGGGGCAAGACTACTGAGATGATATTTCTCTGTGCACAAACCAAAGTAGTGGGGAAGACTAGTTGTTTTTCGGCAGGTATGCTTGGATGATGTTCAGCTAAGAACTGCACATTTTTGTGTAGTCCCACATAGCACTACTGTGCTTGACATATAGCCGGGTACTCTGGAATTATCTGAGACTGTTTTATTGAGATAGCGGGACTGTAACTGTCAGCATGTGTCTGTACAGGGCACTACTAACTGTTGCTGCATGATGCTAAGTGTATGCAAATGTGACTAGTTTATACATGCACAAGAAATTGATAAACAAGGAAACTAGCCCATTGACCAATCACAAACAACACACTCTGAGGTTTCTACAGTGATTTCCAACTCAGACGAGACCAGACTACAGTCTACTGCCACTAGAGTACAGATCTAAATCTTCCGAATATACAAAGACCATAAGAGAGAGTCCAAAGTGCAAAACCAAAGCAATCACCATAGAAATAAAGATCAGCGATCTTGTAATTTGCAATCCAGAAGTGCAGAACCTAGCAGTTAATACAGTGATATTCAACAGTACTTTAACTTGTGAAGGTGTGCAAAAACTCATAAAATAATGCAGAAATATAACAGCAGCACTTAAAAATAACAAGAAGTACACATTTAGCAATGCAGACTACTTATCTAGCCTGGATTGTCTTTGAATTTAAGCAGATACACTCAAATCACAATGTGGTGGCTGTCAAGCATTAGTAAATTCTGTATAACTGAGGAGGCATAGAAAATGAATGAACAACGAACTAGTCCACTGGAGAATAAAAACAACACACTCTGAGGTTTCAACAGTGATTTCCAGCTCAGACAACACCAAGCTACCTTCTACTGCTGCTAGAGAACAGACTTAAATCTTCCTAATGTAAACATACTGTAAGAGAGAACCCAAAGTCTAAAAGCATAGTAATCACCACAGCAAAAAAGATCAGCAGTCTTGGAATTTACAATGTAAAAGGCCAGAACCAAGCATTTACTACAGTGATAGTCAACAGTACATTACATTGTGAAGGAGTACAGAAACTCCAATATAATGAAGAAAGCAATCTTGGAATTCACAATGTAAAAGGGCAGAACTAAGCACTTCCTACAGTGATAGTCAACAGTACATTACACTGTGAAGGAGTACAGAAACTCCAAAATAATGAAGAAAGCAATCTTGGAATTTACAATGTAAAAGGCCAGAACCAAGCACTTACTACAGTGATAGTCAACAGTACATTACATTGTGAAGGAGTACAGAAACTCCAAAATAATGAAGAAAGCAATCTTGGAATTTACAATGTAAAAGACCAGAACCAAGCACTTCCTACAGTGATAGTCAACAGTACATTACATTGTGAAGGAGTACAGAAACTCCAAAATAATGAAGAAACCAATCTTGGAATTTACAATGTAAAAGGCCAGAACCAAGCACTTACTACAATGATAGTCAGCAGTACATAACACTGTGAAGGAGTACAGAAACTCCAAAATAATGAAGAAAGCAATCTTGGAATTTACAATGTAAAAGGCCGAAGACAAGCACTTACTACAGTGATAGTCAACAGTACATTACACTGTGAAGGAGTACAGAAACTCCAAAATAATGAAGAAAGCAATCTTGGAATTTACAATGTAAAAGGCCAGAGCCAAGCACTTACTACAGTGATATTCAACAGTACATTACACTGTGAAGGAGTACAGAAACTCCAAAATAATGAAGAAAGCAATCTTAGAATTTACAATGTGAAAGGGCAGAACCAAGCACTTACTACAGTGATAGTCAACAGTACATTACACTGTGAAGGAGTACAGAAACTCCAAAATAATGAAGAAAGCAATCTTAGAATTTACAATGTAAAAGGCCAGAACCAAGCACTTACTACAGTGATAGTCAACAGTACATTACACTGTGAAGGAGTACAGAAACTCCAAAATAATGAAGAAAGCAATCTTGGAATTTACAATGTAAAAGGCCAGAACCAAGCACTTACTACAGTGATAGTCAACAGTACATTACATTGTGAAGGAGTACAGAAACTCCAAAATAATGAAGAAAGCAATCTTGGAATTTACATTGTAAAAGGCCAGAACCAAGCACTTACTATAGTGATATTCAACAGTACATTACACTGTGAAGGAGTACAGAAACTCCAAAATAATGAAGAAAGCAATCTTGGAATTTACAATGTAAAAGCAGAACCAAGCACTTACTACAGTGATAGTCAACAGTACATTACACTGTGAAGGAGTACAGAAACTCCAAAATAATGAAGAAAGCAATCTTGGAATTTACAATGTAAAAGGGCAGAACCAAGCACTTACTACAGTGATAGTCAACAGTACATTACACTGTGAAGGAGTACAGAAACTCCAAAATAATGAAGAAAGCAATCTTAGAATTTACAATGTAAAAGGCCAGAACCAAGCACTTACTACAGTGATAGTCAACAGTACATTACATTGTGAAGGAGTACAGAAACTCCAAAATAATGAAGAAAGCAATCTTGGAATTTACAATGTAAAAGGCCAGAACCAAGCACTTACTACAGTGATAGTCAACAGTACATTACACTGTGAAGGAGTACAGAAACTCCAAAATAATGAAGAAAGCAATCTTGGAATTTACAATGTAAAAGGCCAGAACCAAGCACTTACTACAGTGATAGTCAACAGTACATTACATTGTGAAGGAGTACAGAAACTCCAAAATAATGAAGAAAGCAATCTTGGAATTTACAATGTAAAAGGCCAGAACCAAGCACTTACTACAGTGATAGTTAACAGTACATTACACTGTGAAGGAGGACAGAAACTCCAAAATAATGAGGAAAGCAATCTTAAAATTTACAATGTAAAAGGGCAGAACTAAGCACTTACTACAGTGATAGTCAACAGTACATTACACTGTCAAGGAGTACAGAAACTCCAAAATAATGAAGAAAGCAATCTTAGAATTTACAATGTAAAAGGCCAGAACCAAGCACTTACTACAGTGATAGTCAACAGTACATTACATTGTGAAGGAGTACAGAAACTCCAAAATAATGAAGAAAGCAATCTTGGAATTTACAATGTGAAAGGGCAGAACCAAGCACTTACTACAGTGATAGTCAACAGTACATTACACTGTGAAGGAGTACAGAAACTCCAAAATAATGAAGAAAGCAATCTTGGAATTTACAATGTAAAGGGCAGAACCAAGCACTTACTACAGTGATAGTCAACAGTACATTACATTGTGAAGGAGTACAGAAACTCCAAAATAATGAAGAAAGCAATCTTGGAATTTACAATGTAAAAGGCCAGAACCAAGCACTTACTACAGTGATAGTCAACAGTACATTACACTATGAAGGAGTACAGAAACTCCAAAATAATGAAGAAAGCAATCTTGGAATTTACAATGTAAAAGGCCAGAACCAAGCACTTACTACAGTGATAGTCAACAGTACATTACATTGTGAAGGAGTACAGAAACTCCAAAATAATGAAGAAAGCAATCTTGGAATTTACAATGTAAAAGGGCAGAACCAAGCACTTACTACAGTGATAGTCAACAGTACATTACACTGTGAAGGAGTACAGAAACTCCAAAATAATGAAGAAAGCAATCTTGGAATTTACAATGTAAAAGGCCAGAACCAAGCACTTACTACAGTGATAGTCAACAGTACATTACATTGTGAAGGAGGACAGAAACTCCAAAATAATGAAGAAAGCAATCTTAGAATTTACATTGTAAAAGGCCAGAACCAAGCACTTACTACAGTGATAGTTAATAGTACATTACACTGTGAAGGAGTACAGAAACTCCAAAATAATGAAGAAAGCAATCTTGGAATTTACAATGTAAAAGGGCAGAACCAAGCACTTACTACAGTGATAGTCAACAGTACATTACATTGTGAAGGAGTACAGAAACTCCAAAATAATGAAGAAAGCAATCTTGGAATTTGCAATGTAAAAGGCCAGAACCAAGCACTTACTACAGTGATAGTTAACAGTACATTACACTGTGAAGGAGGACAGAAACTCCAAAATAATGAAGAAAGCAATCTTGGAATTTACAATGTAAAAGGGCAGAACCAAGCACTTACTACAGTGATAGTTAACAGTACATTACATTGTGAAGGAGTACAGAAACTCCAAAATAATGAAGAAAGCAATCTTAGAATTTACAATGTAAAAGGGCAGAACCAAGCACTTACTACAGTGATAGTTAACAGTACATTACATTGTGAAGGAGTACAGAAACTCCAAAATAATGAAGAAAGCAATCTTGGAATTTACAATGTAAAAGGCCAGAACCAAGCACTTCCTACAGTGATAGTCAACAGTACATTACACTGTGAAGGAGTACAGAAACTCCAAAATAATGAAGAAAGCAATCTTGGAATTTACAATGTAAAAGGGCAGAACCAAGCACTTACTACAGTGATAGTTAACAGTACATTACACTGTGAAGGAGTACAGAAACTCCAAAATAATGAAGAAAGCAATCTTGGAATTTACAATGTAAAAGGCCAGAACCAAGCACTTACTACAGTGATAGTCAACAGTACATTACACTGTGAAGGAGTACAGAAACTCCAAAATAATGAAGAAAGCAATCTTGGAATTTACAATGTAAAAGGGCAGAACCAAGCACATACTACAGTGATAGTCAACAGTACATTACATTGTGAAGGAGTACAGAAACTCCAAAATAATGAAGAAATCAATCTTAGAATTTACAATGTAAAAGGGCAGAACCAAGCACTTACTATAGTGATAGTCAGCAGTACTTTACACTGTGAAGGAGTACAGAAACTCCAAAATAATGAAGAAAGCAATCTTGGAATTTACAATGTAAAAGGCCAGAACCAAGCACTTACTATAGTGATAGTTAACAGTACATTACACTGTGAAGGAGAACAGAAACTCCAAAATAATGAAGAAATCAATCTTAGAATTTACAATGTAAAAGGCCAGAAACAAGCACTTACTACAGTGATAGTCAACAGTACATTACACTGTGAAGGAGTACAGAAACTCCAAAATAATGAAGAAAGCAATCTTGGAATTTACAATGTAAAAGGGCAGAACCAAGCACTTACTACAGTGATAGTCAACAGTACATTACATTGTGAAGGAGTACAGAAACTCCAAAATAATGAAGAAAGCAATCTTGGAATTTGCAATGTAAAAGGCCAGAGCCAAGCACTTACTACAATGATAGTTAACAGTACGTTACACTGTGAAGGAGGACAGAAACTCCAAAATAATGAAGAAAGCAATCTTGGAATTTGCAATGTAAAAGGCCAGAGCCAAGCACTTACTACATTGATAGTTATCAGTACGTTACACTGTGAAGGAGGACAGAAACTCCAAAATAATGAAGAAACCAATCTTGGAATTTACAATGTAAAAGGGCAGAACCAAGCACTTACTACAGTGATAGTTAACAGTACATTACACTGTGAAGAAGTACAGAAACTCCAAAATAATGAAGAAAGCAATCTTAGAATTTACAATGTAAAAGGGCAGAACCAAGCACTTACTACAGTGATAGTCAACAGTACATTACATTGTGAAGGAGTACAGAAACTCCAAAATAATGAAGAAAGCAATCTTAGACTTTACAATGTAAAAGGGCAGAACCAAGAACTTACTACAGTGATAGTCAACAGTACATTACACTGTGAAGGAGTACAGAAACTCCAAAATAATGAAGAAACCAATCTTGGAATTTACAATGTAAAAGGCCAGAACCAAGCACTTCCTACAGTGATAGTCAACAGTACATTACATTGTGAAGGAGTGCAGAAACTCCAAAATAATGAAGAAAGCAATCTTGGAATTTACAATGTAAAAGGGCAGAACCAAGCACTTACTACAGTGATAGTCAACAGTACATTACACTGTGAAGGAGTACAGAAACTCCAAAATAATGAAGAAAGCAATCTTGGAATTTACAATGTAAAAGGCCAGAACCAAGCACTTCCTACAGCGACAGTCAACAGTACATTACACTGTGAAGGAGTACAGAAACTCCAAAATAATGAAGAAATCAATCTTAGAATTTACAAAGTAAAAGGCCAGAACCAAGCACTTACTACAGTGATAGTCAACAGTACATTACACTGTGAAGGAGTACAGAAACTCCAAAATAATGAAGAAAGCAATCTTGGAATTTACAATGTAAAAGGGCAGAACCAAGCACTTACTACAGTGATAGTCAACAGTACATTACATTGTGAAGGAGTACAGAAACTCCAAAATATTGAAGAAAGCAATCTTGGAATTTACAATGTAAAAGGGCAGAACCAAGAACTTACTACAGTGATAGTCAACAGTACATTACATTGTGAAGGAGTACAGAAACTCCAAAATAATGAAGAAAGCAATCTTGGAATTTACAATGTAATAGGGCAGAACCAAGCACTTACTACAGTGATAGTTAACAGTACATTACATTGTGAAGGAGTACAGAAACTCCAAAATATTGAAGAAAGCAATCTTGGAATTTACAATGTAAAAGGGCAGAACCAAGAACTTACTACAGTGATAGTCAACAGTACATTACACTATGAAGGAGTACAGATACTCCAAAATAATGAAGAAAGCAATCTTGGAATTTACAATGTAATAGGGCAGAACCAAGCACTTACTACAGTGATAGTCAACAGTATATTACACTGTGAAGGAGTACAGAAACTCCAAAATAATGAAGAAAGCAATCTTGGAATTTACAATGTAAATGGCCAGAACCAAGCACTTCCTACAGCGACAGTCAACAGTACATTACACTGTGAAGGAGTACAGAAACTCCAAAATAATGAAGAAAGCAATCTTGGAATTTACAATGTAAAAGGGCAGAACCAAGCACTTACTACAGTGATAGATAACAGTACATTACATTGTGAAGGAGTACAGAAACTCCAAAATAATGAAGAAAGCAATCTTGGAATTTACAATGTAATAGGGCAGAACCAAGCACTTACTACAGTGATAGTTAACAGTACATTACACTGTGAAGGAGGACAGAAACACCAAAATAATGAAGAAATCAATCTTAGAATTTACAATGTAAAAGGGCAGAACCAAGCACTTACTACAGTGATAGTCAACAGTACATTACACTATGAAGGAGTACAGATACTCCAAAATAATGAAGAAAGCAATCTTAGAATTTACAATGTAAAAGGCCAGAACCAAGCACTTCCTACAGTGATAGTCAACAGTACATTACACTGTGAAGGAGTACAGAAACTCCAAAATAATGAAGAAAGCAATCTTAGAATTTACAATGTAAAAGGCCAGAACCAAGCACTTACTACAGTGATAGTCAACAGTACATTACACTGTGAAGGAGTACAGAAACTCCAAAATAATGAAGAAAGCAATCTTAGAATTTACAATGTAAAAGGCCAGA
This sequence comes from Protopterus annectens, assembly GCF_019279795.1. Classification (NCBI taxonomy): domain Eukaryota; kingdom Metazoa; phylum Chordata; order Ceratodontiformes; family Protopteridae; genus Protopterus; species Protopterus annectens. The sequence continues at coordinate 370,599,599 of NC_056751.1, forward strand.
ACCAAGCACATACTACAGTGATAGTCAACAGTACATTACATTGTGAAGGAGTACAGAAACTCCAAAATAATGAAGAAAGCAATCTTGGAATTTACAATGTAAAAGGGCAGAACCAAGCACATACTACAGTGATAGTCAACAGTACATTACATTGTGAAGGAGTACAGAAACTCCAAAATAATGAAGAAATCAATCTTAGAATTTACAATGTAATAGGGCAGAACCAAGCACTTACTACAGTGATAGTCAACAGTACATTACATTGTGAAGGAGTACAGAAACTCCAAAATAATGAAGAAAGCAATCTTGGAATTTACAATGTAAAAGGCCAGAACCAAGCACTTACTACAGTGATAGTTAACAGTACATTACATTGTGAAGGAGTACAGAAACTCCAAAATAATGAAGAAAGCAATCTTGGAATTTACAATGTAAAAGGCCAGAACCAAGCACTTACTACAGTGATAGTCAACAGTACATTACACTGTGAAGGAGTACAGAAACTCCAAAATAATGAAGAAAGCAATCTTGGAATTTACAATGTAAAAGGGCAGAACCAAGCACTTACTACAGTGATAGTCAACAGTACATTACATTGTGAAGGAGTACAGAAACTCCAAAATAATGAAGAAAGCAATCTTGGAATTTACAATGTAAAAGGCCAGAACCAAGCACTTACTACAGTGATAGTCAACAGTACATTACACTGTGAAGGAGTACAGAAACTCCAAAATAATGAAGAAAGCAATCTTGGAATTTACAATGTAAAAGGGCAGAACCAAGCACTTACTACAGTGATAGTCAACAGTACATTACATTGTGAAGGAGTACAGAAACTCCAAAATAATGAAGAAAGCAATCTTGGAATTTACAATGTAAAAGGCCAGAACCAAGCACTTACTACAGTGATAGTTAACAGTACATTACACTGTGAAGGAGGACAGAAACTCCAAAATAATGAGGAAAGCAATCTTAAAATTTACAATGTAAAAGGGCAGAACTAAGCACTTACTACAGTGATAGTCAACAGTACATTACACTGTCAAGGAGTACAGAAACTCCAAAATAATGAAGAAAGCAATCTTGGAATTTACAATGTAAAAGGCCAGAACCAAGCACTTACTACAGTGATAGTCAACAGTACATTACACTGTGAAGGAGTACAGAAACTCCAAAATAATGAAGAAAGCAATCTTGGAATTTACAATGTAAAGGCCAGAGCCAAGCACTTACTACAGTGATATTCAACAGTACATTACACTGTGAAGGAGTACAGAAACTCCAAAATAATGAAGAAAGCAATCTTAGAATTTACAATGTAAAAGGCCAGAACCAAGCACTTCCTACAGTGATAGTCAACAGTACATTACATTGTGAAGGAGTACAGAAACTCCAAAATAATGAAGAAAGCAATCTTGGAATTTACAATGTAAAAGGCCAGAACCAAGCACATACTACAGTGATAGTCAACAGTACATTACACTGTGAAGGAGTACAGAAACTCCAAAATAATGAAGAAAGCAATCTTGGAATTTACAATGTAAAAGGGCAGAACCAAGCACTTACTACAGTGATAGTCAACAGTACATTACATTGTGAAGGAGTACAGAAACTCCAAAATAATGAAGAAAGCAATCTTGGAATTTACAATGTAAAAGGCCAGAACCAAGCACTTACTACAGTGATAGTCAACAGTACATTACACTGTGAAGGAGTACAGAAACTCCAAAATAATGAAGAAAGCAATCTTGGAATTTACAATGTAAAAGGCCAGAACCAAGCACTTACTACAGTGATAGTTAACAGTACATTACATTGTGAAGGAGTACAGAAACTCCAAAATAATGAAGAAAGCAATCTTGGAATTTACAATGTAAAAGGGCAGAACCAAGCACTTACTACAGTGATAGTCAACAGTACATTACATTGTGAAGGAGTACAGAAACTCCAAAATAATGAAGAAAGCAATCTTGGAATTTACAATGTAAAAGGGCAGAACCAAGCACTTACTACAGTGATAGTCAACAGTACATTACATTGTGAAGGAGTACAGAAACTCCAAAATAATGAAGAAAGCAATCTTGGAATTTACAATGTAAAAGGGCAGAACCAAGCACTTACTACAGTGATAGTCAACAGTACATTACACTGTGAAGGAGTACAGAAACTCCAAAATAATGAAGAAAGCAATCTTGGAATTTACAATGTAAAAGTGCAGAACCAAGCACTTACTAAAGTGATAGTCAACAGTACATTACACTGTGAAGGAGTACAGATACTCCAAAATAATGAAGAAAGCAATCTTGGAATTTACAATGTAAAAGGGCAGAACCAAGCACTTCCTACAGTGATAGTCAACAGTACATTACATTGTGAAGGAGTACAGAAACTCCAAAATAATGAAGAAATCAATCTTAGAATTTACAATGTAAAAGGGCAGAACCAAGCACTTACTACAGTGATAGTTAACAGTACATTACACTGTGAAGGAGTACAGAAACTCCAAAATAATGAAGAAAGCAATCTTGGAATTTACAATGTAAAAGGGCAGAACCAAGCACTTACTACAGTGATAGTCAACAGTACATTACACTGTGAAGGAGTACAGAAACTCCAAAATAATGAAGAAAGCAATCTTGGAATTTACAATGTAAAAGGCCAGAACCAAGCACTTACTACAGTGATAGTCAACAGTACATTACACTGTGAAGGAGTACAGAAACTCCAAAATAATGAAGAAAGCAATCTTGGAATTTACAATGTAAAAGGCCAGAACCAAGCACTTACTACAGTGATAGTCAACAGTACATTACACTGTGAAGGAGTACAGAAACTCCAAAATAATGAAGAAAGCAATCTTGGAATTTACAATGTAAAAGGCCAGAACCAAGCACTTACTACAGTGATAGTCAACAGTACATTACACTGTGAAGGAGTACAGAAACTCCAAAATAATGAAGAAAGCAATCTTGGAATTTACAATGTAAAAGGCCAGAACCAAGCACTTACTACAGTGATAGTCAACAGTACATTACACTGTGAAGGAGTACAGAAACTCCAAAATAATGAAGAAAGCAATCTTGGAATTTACAATGTAAAAGGGCAGAACCAAGCACTTACTACAGTGATAGTTAACAGTACATTACATTGTGAAGGAGTACAGAAACTCCAAAATAATGAAGAAAGCAATCTTGGAATTTACAATGTAAAAGGCCAGAACCAAGCACTTACTACAGTGATAGTTAACAGTACATTACATTGTGAAGGAGTACAGAAACTCCAAAATAATGAAGAAAGCAATCTTGGAATTTACAATGTAAAAGGGCAGAACCAAGCACTTACTACAGTGATAGTTAACAGTACATTACATTGTGAAGGAGTACAGAAACTCCAAAATAATGAAGAAAGCAATCTTGGAATTTACAATGTAAAAGGGCAGAACCAAGCACTTACTACAGTGATAGTCAACAGTACATTACACTGTGAAGGAGTACAGAAACTCCAAAATAATGAAGAAAGCAATCTTGGAATTTACAATGTAAAAGGGCAGAACCAAGCACTTACTACAGTGATAGTCAACAGTACATTACACTGTGAAGGAGTACAGAAACTCCAAAATAATGAAGAAAGCAATCTTGGAATTTACAATGTAAAAGGCCAGAACCAAGCACTTACTACAGTGATAGTCAACAGTACATTACACTGTGAAGGAGTACAGAAACTCCAAAATAATGAAGAAAGCAATCTTGGAATTTACAATGTAAAAGGGCAGAACCAAGCACTTACTACAGTGATAGTCAACAGTACATTACACTGTGAAGGAGTACAGAAACTCCAAAATAATGAAGAAAGCAATCTTGGAATTTACAATGTAAAAGGCCAGAACCAAGCACTTACTACAGTGATAGTCAACAGTACATTACATTGTGAAGGAGTACAGAAACTCCAAAATAATGAAGAAAGCAATCTTAGAATTTACAATGTAAAAGGGCAGAACCAAGAACTTACTACAGTGATAGTCAACAGTACATTACACTATGAAGGAGTACAGAAACTCCAAAATAATGAAGAAAGCAATCTTGGAATTTACAATGTAAAAGGCCAGAACCAAGCACTTACTACAGTGATAGTCAACAGTACATTACATTGTGAAGGAGTACAGAAACTCCAAAATAATGAAGAAAGCAATCTTGGAATTTACAATGTAAAAGGCCAGAACCAAGCACTTACTACAGTGATAGTCAACAGTACATTACACTGTGAAGGAGTACAGAAACTCCAAAATAATGAAGAAAGCAATCTTGGAATTTACAATGTAAAAGGGCAGAACCAAGCACTTACTACAGTGATAGTCAACAGTACATTACATTGTGAAGGAGTACAGAAACTCCAAAATAATGAAGAAAGCAATCTTGGAATTTACAATGTAAAAGGGCAGAACCAAGCACTTACTACAGTGATAGTTAACAGTACATTACACTGTGAAGGAGGACAGAAACTCCAAAATAATGAAGAAAGCAATCTTGGAATTTACAATGTAAAAGGGCAGAACCAAGCACTTACTACAGTGATAGTCAACAGTACATTACACTGTGAAGGAGTACAGAAACTCCAAAATAATGAAGAAAGCAATCTTGGAATTTACAATGTAAAAGGGCAGAACCAAGCACTTACTACAGTGATAGTCAACAGTACATTACACTGTGAAGGAGTACAGAAACTCCAAAATAATGAAGAAAGCAATCTTGGAATTTACAATGTAAAAGGCCAGAACCAAGCACTTACTACAGTGATAGTCAACAGTACATTACACTGTGAAGGAGTACAGAAACTCCAAAATAATGAAGAAAGCAATCTTAGAATTTACAATGTAAAAGGGCAGAACCAAGCACTTACTACAGTGATAGTCAACAGTACATTACACTGTGAAGGAGTACAGAAACTCCAAAATAATGAAGAAAGCAATCTTGGAATTTACAATGTAAAAGGGCAGAACCAAGCACTTACTACAGTGATAGTCAACAGTACATTACATTGTGAAGGAGTACAGAAACTCCAAAATAATGAAGAAAGCAATCTTGGAATTTACAATGTAAAAGGGCAGAACCAAGCACTTACTACAGTGATAGTCAACAGTACATTACATTGTGAAGGAGTACAGAAACTCCAAAATAATGAAGAAAGCAATCTTGGAATTTACAATGTAAAAGGGCAGAACCAAGCACTTACTACAGTGATAGTCAACAGTACATTACACTGTGAAGGAGTACAGAAACTCCAAAATAATGAAGAAAGCAATCTTGGAATTTACAATGTAAAAGGCCAGAACCAAGCACTTACTACAGTGATAGTCAACAGTACATTACACTGTGAAGGAGTACAGAAACTCCAAAATAATGAAGAAAGCAATCTTAGAATTTACAATGTAAAAGGCCAGAACCAAGCACTTACTACAGTGATAGTCAACAGTACATTACACTGTGAAGGAGTACAGAAACTCCAAAATAATGAAGAAAGCAATCTTGGAATTTACAATGTAAAAGGGCAGAACCAAGCACTTACTACAGTGATAGTCAACAGTACATTACATTGTGAAGGAGTACAGAAACTCCAAAATAATGAAGAAAGCAATCTTGGAATTTACAATGTAAAAGGGCAGAACCAAGCACTTACTACAGTGATAGTCAACAGTACATTACATTGTGAAGGAGTACAGAAACTCCAAAATAATGAAGAAAGCAATCTTGGAATTTACAATGTAAAAGGGCAGAACCAAGCACTTACTACAGTGATAGTCAACAGTACATTACATTGTGAAGGAGTACAGAAACTCCAAAATAATGAAGAAAGCAATCTTGGAATTTACAATGTAATAGGGCAGAACCAAGCACTTACTACAGTGATAGTCAACAGTACATTACATTGTGAAGGAGTACAGAAACTCCAAAATATTGAAGAAAGCAATCTTGGAATTTACAATGTAAAAGGGCAGAACCAAGAACTTACTACAGTGATAGTCAACAGTACATTACACTATGAAGGAGTACAGATACTCCAAAATAATGAAGAAAGCAATCTTGGAATTTACAATGTAATAGGGCAGAACCAAGCACTTACTACAGTGATAGTCAACAGTATATTACACTGTGAAGGAGTACAGAAACTCCAAAATAATGAAGAAAGCAATCTTGGAATTTACAATGTAAATGGCCAGAACCAAGCACTTCCTACAGCGACAGTCAACAGTACATTACACTGTGAAGGAGTACAGAAACTCCAAAATAATGAAGAAAGCAATCTTGGAATTTACAATGTAAAAGGGCAGAACCAAGCACTTACTACAGTGATAGATAACAGTACATTACATTGTGAAGGAGTACAGAAACTCCAAAATAATGAAGAAAGCAATCTTGGAATTTACAATGTAATAGGGCAGAACCAAGCACTTACTACAGTGATAGTTAACAGTACATTACACTGTGAAGGAGGACAGAAACACCAAAATAATGAAGAAATCAATCTTAGAATTTACAATGTAAAAGGGCAGAACCAAGCACTTACTACAGTGATAGTCAACAGTACATTACACTATGAAGGAGTACAGATACTCCAAAATAATGAAGAAAGCAATCTTAGAATTTACAATGTAAAAGGCCAGAACCAAGCACTTCCTACAGTGATAGTCAACAGTACATTACACTGTGAAGGAGTACAGAAACTCCAAAATAATGAAGAAAGCAATCTTCGATTTTACAATGTAAAAGGCCAGAACCAAGCACTTACTACAGTGATATTCAACAGTACATTACACTGTGAAGGAGTACAGAAACTCCAAAATAATGAAGAAAGCAATCTTGGAATTTACAATGTAAAAGGCCAGAACCAAGCACATACTACAGTGATAGTCAACAGTACATTACATTGTGAAGGAGTACAGAAACTCCAAAATAATGAAGAAATCAATCTTAGAATTTACAATGTAATAGGGCAGAACCAAGCACTTACTACAGTGATAGTCAACAGTACATTACATTGTGAAGGAGTACAGAAACTCCAAAATAATGAAGAAAGCAATCTTGGAATTTACAATGTAAAAGGCCAGAACCAAGCACTTACTACAGTGATAGTTAACAGTACATTACATTGTGAAGGAGGACAGAAACTCCAAAATAATGAAGAAAGCAATCTTGGAATTTACAATGTAAAAGGCCAGAACCAAGCACTTACTACAGTGATAGTTAACAGTACATTACATTGTGAAGGAGTACAGAAACTCCAAAATAATGAAGAAAGCAATCTTGGAATTTACAATGTAAAAGGGCAGAACCAAGCACTTACTACAGTGATAGTCAACAGTACATTACATTGTGAAGGAGTACAGAAACTCCAAAATAATGAAGAAAGCAATCTTGGAATTTACAATGTAAAAGGGCAAAACCAAGCACTTACTATAGTGATAGTCAACAGTACATTACACTGTGAAGGAGTACAGAAACTCCAAAATAATGAAGAAAGCAATCTTGGAATTTACAATGTAAAAGGGCAGAACCAAGCACTTACTACAGTGATAGTCAACAGTATATTACACTGGGAAGGAGTACAGAAACTCCAAAATAATGAAGAAAGCAATCTTGGAATTTACAATGTAAAAGGCCAGAACCAAGCACTTCCTACAGTGATAGTCAACAGTACATTACATTGTGAAGGAGGACAGAAACTCCAAAATAATGAAGAAAGCAATCTTGGAATTTAAAATGTAAAAGGGCAGAACCAAGCACTTACTACAGTGGTAGTGAACAGTACATTACACTGTGAAGGAGTACAGAAACTCCAAAATAATGAAGAAACCAATCTTGGAATTTAAAATGTAAAAGGCCAGAACCAAGCACTTACTACAGTGATAGTCAACAGTACATTACATTGTGAAGGGGTACAGAAACTCCAAAATAATGAAGAAAGCAATCTTGGAATTTACAATGTAAAAGGGCAGAACCAAGCACTTACTACAATGATAGTCAACAGTACATTACACTGTGAAGGAGTACAGAAACTCCAAAATAATGAAGAAAGCAATCTTGGAATTTACAATCTAAAAGGCCAGAGCCAAGCACTTACTACAGTGATAGTTAACAGTACATTACATTGTGAAGGAGGACAGAAACTCCAAAATAATGAAGAAAGCAATCTTAGAATTTACAATGTAAAAGGCCAGAACCAAGCACTTACTATAGTGATAGTCAACAGTACATTACACTGTGAAGGAGTACAGAAACTCCAATATAATGAAGAAAGCAATCTTGGAATTTACAATGTAAAAGGGCAGAACCAAGCACTTACTACAGTGATAGTTAACAGTACATTACATTGTGAAGGAGTACAGAAACTCCAAAATAATGAAGAAAGCAGTCTTGGAATTTACAATGTAAAAGGCCAGAACCAAGCACTTACTACAGTGATAGTTAACAGTACGTTACACTGTGAAGGAGGACAGAAACTCCAAAATAATGAAGAAAGCAATCTTGGAATTTACAATGTAAAAGGGCAGAACCAAGCACTTACTACAGTGATAGTTAACAGTACATTACATTGTGAAGGAGTACAGAAACTCCAAAATAATGAAGAAATCAATCTTAGAATTTACAATGTAAATGGGCAGAACCAAGCACTTACTACAGTGATAGTTAACAGTACATTACATTGTGAAGGAGTACAGAAACTCCAAAATAATGAAGAAAGCAATCTTGGAATTTACAATGTAAACGGCCAGAACCAAGCACTTCCTACAGCGACAGTCAACAGTACATTACACTGTGAAGGAGTACAGAAACTCCAAAATAATGAAGAAAGCAATCTTGGAATTTACAATGTAAAAGGGCAGAACCAAGCACTTACTACAGTGATAGTTAACAGTACATTACACTGTGAAGGAGTACAGAAACTCCAAAATAATGAAGAAAGCAATCTTGGAATTTACAATGTAAAAGGCCAGAACCAAGCACTTACTACAGTGATAGTCAACAGTACATTACACTGTGAAGGAGTACAGAAACTCCAAAATAATGAAGAAAGCAATCTTGGAATTTACAATGTAAAAGGGCAGAACCAAGCACATACTACAGTGATAGTCAACAGTACATTACATTGTGAAGGAGTACAGAAACTCCAAAATAATGAAGAAATCAATCTTAGAATTTACAATGTAAAAGGGCAGAACCAAGCACTTACTATAGTGATAGTCAGCAGTACTTTACACTGTGAAGGAGTACAGAAACTCCAAAATAATGAAGAAAGCAATCTTGGAATTTACAATGTAAAAGGCCAGAACCAAGCACTTACTATAGTGATAGTTAACAGTACATTACACTGTGAAGGAGAACAGAAACTCCAAAATAATGAAGAAATCAATCTTAGAATTTACAATGTAAAAGGCCAGAAACAAGCACTTACTACAGTGATAGTCAACAGTACATTACACTGTGAAGGAGTACAGAAACTCCAAAATAATGAAGAAAGCAATCTTGGAATTTACAATGTAATAGGGCAGAACCAAGAACTTACTACAGTGATAGTCAACAGTACATTACACTGTGAAGGAGTACAGAAACTCCAAAATAATGAAGAAAGCAATCTTAGAATTTACAATGTAAAAGGGCAGAACCAAGCACTTAACTACAGTGATAGTCAACAGTACATTACACTGTGAAGGAGTACAGAATCTCCAAAATAATGAAGAAAGCAATCTTGGAATTTACAATGTAAAAGGGCAGAACCAAGCACTTACTACAGTGATAGTCAACATTATATTACACTGTGAAGGAGAACAGAAACTCCAAAATAATGAAGAAATCAATCTTAGAATTTACAATGTAAAAGGCCAGAAACAAGCACTTACTACAGTGATAGTCAACAGTACATTACACTGTGAAGGAGTACAGAAACTCCAAAATAATGAAGAAAGCAATCTTGGAATTTACAATGTAAAAGGGCAGAACCAAGCACTTACTACAGTGATAGTCAACAGTATATTACACTGTGAAGGAGTACAGAAACTCCAAAATAATGAAGAAAGCAATCTTGGAATTTACAATGTAAAAGGGCAGAACCAAACACTAAACTACAGTGGTAGTGAACAGTACATTACACTGTGAAGGAGTACAGAAACTCCAAAATAATGAAGAAACCAATCTTGGAATTTACAATGTAAAAGGCCAGAACCAAGCACTTACTGCAGTGATAGTCAACAGTACATTACATTGTGAAGGAGTACAGAAACTCCAAAATAATGAAGAAAGCAATCTTGGAATTTACAATGTAAAAGGGCAGAACCAAGCACTTACTACAGTGATAGTCAACAGTACATTACACTGTGAAGGAGTACAGAAACTCCAAAATAATGAAGAAAGCAATCTTGGAATTTACAATCTAAAAGGCCAGAGCCAAGCACTTACTACAGTGATAGTTAACAGTACATTACATTGTGAAGGAGGACAGAAACTCCAAAATAATGAAGAAAGCAATCTTAGAATTTACAATGTAAAAGGCCAGAACCAAGCACTTACTATAGTGATAGTCAACAGTACATTACACTGTGAAGGAGTACAGAAACTCCAATATAATGAAGAAAGCAATCTTGGAATTTACAATGTAAAAGGGCAGAACCAAGCACTTACTACAGTGATAGTTAACAGTACATTACATTGTGAAGGAGTACAGAAACTCCAAAATAATGAAGAAATCAATCTTAGAATTTACAATGTAAATGGGCAGAACCAAGCACTTACTACAGTGATAGTCAACAGTACATTACACTGTGAAGGAGTACAGAAACTCCAAAATAATGAAGAAAGCAATCTTGGAATTTACAATGCAGGCATGCAGACCCAGCATTTAATATGAAGATATTTATGAAGGAGTGTTATAGCTTTCAGGCGTCTCTTGTTATTAGTTGAGTTTCCTGTAAATGAATAATGTTTCCCTTCATCTCCGTGTAGCTATTGATAAGAACTGTTTTATCTTAATTGGATGGGAGTAACCTCATATATTCCATGTGGTCTACTTTCAAATCCCGACTCCCATAAGATCAACTCTTAAAATCCTGAGATGAAAATCATAAAACTGCAGAAACCCGAATGTCAACTTTTTATTAAATTAAGTAAACACTTGCCCAAATATAAACAGAACTCATGCCAAGCTAAGTAAAACCCACCTAGGTGGGGGGCTGCACCCCCCACAATCCCCCTAACTATACATACCAACTTTGGGATCACACTACAGTGGAGAAAAGGGCATGCTGGTCAAGTGGTTCCAGGGAAGTAGCAAAATATATGTGCTAGACCAGTTCTTTATGTACAAAGGGTACCTACAAGATCACTCAGCAGGCTGGAGATGTTAGTACAATGAAGTCCTGCAGATGTCAAGTCTAAAAGAAAGGAAACAATCATATCTAATTGGCCATTCTGTCCATCAGCATAAGTCTATTTCCTCCAAGAAGGAGTTCCCATGCTGGTAGGATGCAAAAAGGTTTCTCCTATGCTGTAAAGGTAATGCCCAGAGCAAAATTGTCAAACTCTTGGTATGACCCCATATGAAACATCCTATATCCATACATGCCCAAACACTCCATAAACATTTTAAAACATACCTTACAAAGCTCTTGTCTATCCAATTAGTGTATGGCAGGGTTGTACAAAGAAGAGAGGAAGAGAGGTATCACTAGACAGTGAAGGGGGGAGGAAGTAGCATGATATTTGCAATTCACAAAGCCATATCCTAGCAGCATGACCTTCCCAGTTAGTTCATTTCAGAGTCCTTCGATCTTTAGTGTATCCAGTGTAGGTTTCTTGTTTTTCTTTCCATCTTTTAGCTTAAGTGGAGATCTGCCATGGTCCAGTCTCTCAATTCCTTCCCTTGACCAAAAGTAATCATCTTTTGAGTATGAATTACTTTCATTTTACTTAAACTCTTCTGTGCCTAGTCCTATCCGCATCCTGTGCAGGCCCCATAGGGAAAGTCATTCTGTCTCATTGCAGCTAATTTCCCTGACTCTTCTTTTGGTCTTGCCCCCATTGCTTCAGTAAAGGATGCTGTCTACTTGTCAGCATTAGCTGGCTAGTTGCCCTGCATTGTCTTATAACTCATGTTTTTTTCACCTGCATTTTGTTCTTTCTGTACAGGTGGTGACATTTTTGAATTGTCTTTGTCAGATTCTGTTCTTTTCTGAATTTTATAGACCTCTCATTCCATCTCCTTAACCCTCAATATATTCTCCAGAACAATAATACTCAGCTTGTGTTTTCCCTTATAAGAAGGTCCATACAGATGATTTGTCTTCGAACTGCCAGGAGGCTTCCTCATTCTTAACCACTAAAAGTGCTGGATACAGGAGCATAGGCAAAGAACCTGCCTAGCAAAACAAATGTCTCAGATTAGTCTAGCCTTTTCTGTGCTGAAAGAGAGCTGGAGAAAAGTCTTCTACAAACTTAATCTTGTAGTTTCTCTGTTGTATTCATTTATGCTTTCTACTCTAACTCAACTCTCATTTTGAAGGAGGCAAACACCATGAGTACATGCCAAGACCTGCCTGAATCCTGGTATCTCTGATTTACTTTGTGGATCCTATTTGTTCTGGCAGACAATTTCTGTGGCAGCTTTACAAACTTTTCCATCGAAGATAACAGCAAAAGACTCAAATTCCTCAGAGGGAATGTTTTTTTGGTATACAGATAATATGCATATTGTTTCATCTACTGTGTTTCTCTAAATTATCTACTTTTTGTTGCGGTTTATCCAACTATTTATCTAATGAATCAGTTCTTACCCCTTTAAACACCACTGATTTAACAATACCATCCATTTTCTCCTCCATAGTTTCCATTTTTCCCTACAAAACTGAGATTCTATCTGACCGACTTCTGTTTTCCTGGTGAATGGCCATGACATCCAGAGCAAGCTGAGAGTTTTACTCAAAGAAAACTATTTTGTCCTAAGGGTTAGCAGTTCTAAACTGCTCAATCACTTCTGCAGTCATAATGTGGTTGGTTTATTGTGCTTACTAAAGCAATAACATCATATAATATATCTGGTCAGTAGGCTCTGAGAGAGATGTTGCCATCTTTCTCCAGGGCTGTCCACATCCCACCACTTAAGAGGATTTCTGAAATAGTCACTTTAGCAATGACAGAGAAAATGGAATAGAAATCTGCATAATTAAAGGAACTGGGAGAACATTACAAGGTTAAATAGTTGCTGAGAAATTTGAGTGAATAATGATACTCAGTCATTACTCAGCTGCTCATCATACAAATTAGTTGCATATAAGTTACAAGAAGAGCAATGCAGACATTTGTAAGGAGAATGGCATGCTGAAAATCTCCCATGTTATACTACAGAGTGCTGAGATAAACCTGTGCCCAGCCCTGCAGGAAGGAGACCTTTCTCATTAAGAAGGTGATAACATTCAGTCAGTGCCTATGGGTATGATGTCATAGATAAGGAGGGTCAGTGCCCTTCAACCCATAGTGAGATATGCAGTCATGTGGGCTTCAGCTGTCTTCCCAAGGAGTGTAAGTAGTAAAATGGAATTTTCCAACTATAGTATCATTCTTTAGACCCCTTTAAAAGTCCTGTCCCAGAGAGAAGTGAGGAACCATTTCTCCTCATCATTCCACTCTCTTCCTAGCCATCAGGAGCAGTGTTCTTAGTTAAAGTCAAGTGGTCTGTGTCACAGTAAGAGCTTTATCTCTCTACTACAGAGCTTACAGCTATGCATATTATGACTTTACAAATTACTTAATATCAAATATATGTACTCAGATATTCGTCAAGTATATTAAACCAATTCGTAGCAAGCAATGAACAATCAACCTAGTGATGGCAGTATTTTGGATATTATACTGTCAAACATAGGCTATTCCTGCTCCCACTACTGGTCATATCCAAGCTATGGAATGCATCATCATGGGCCTAATAAACAAGGATATAGGGAATCTCCAAACTCTGGATCCCACACAGTTTGGTTTTGTGAAGGGTAGATCATGCCTGCTCAACTTGGTCGACTTCTTTGAGTCAGTCACCAGAGCTGTGGATGAAGGCAAGGTGGTTCATACAGCCTACCTTGATCTGGCCAAGGCCTTTGATACCATTCTTCACTCAGGAATCATAGAAAAACTCACTAAGCTAGGCATCAACTCCTATATCACTAGATGGGTTGCAAACTGGCTCACAGATAGAACCCACGGTGTGAAAGTAGCTGACTCCGAGTCTCCCCACGGTGTGAAAGTAGCTGACTCCGAGTCAGACTGCGACTGGTCACATGTGGAGTCCCACAGGGATTGGTTCTGGGTCCTCTCCTGTTTGGTATCTACTTCTCTGAAGTCCATGCCAACATGAAGGGACTCTGGCTGGCAATGTTCTCAGATGACTGCAAGTTGGGAGCCATTATTAACTCCCCAAATGATGTTGACATCTTACAGAAAGGCCTCACTGAGACCACCAACTGGTGTCAGAACAATGGCCTTAAGCTCAGAGCCAAAAAATGTGTCGTCACACCCTTTGGGAAAAATTCAGTTCCCATGAATTACCATATCGATGGTAGTCCACTGAACACAGAAGGTGTTATAAGAAATCTGGGAACACATGTTGACAGCAGCCTGTCTTTTAACCACCACATTGCCACTGTGGTCAGAAAGTCCTTCTATGTGGCTCATCTCATTACTAAGCGTTTTGCATCCAGGAAGAAAGACGTTATTGTCTCCCTCTACTCTTCCCTAATTAGGCCAATCATCGAGTACAATGCCCCATTTGGCATGTACCTCACTAGAAACCTGAAACAACTGAAGAGGCCGCAAAAGTACCTCACAAAGAGGATCCTAGGCCTTAAACACTTGTCTTATATGGACAGACTCAAAAAAATCCAACTGTTCTCTGTTTCATATCACCTACTTAGAGGCAACCTCTGCTTGACTTACAAAGCCATATCTGAGCCAGCTCTGTTAGAAATGTTACATCTAAAGAAATCCCAATCTCTCTGCACCACATGATCCAGAGACCTCAACCTCATTATCACAATCAACAGAATGTGCTGGAGGGACAGGTTCATAACCCAGAGACTGCCCATGCTATGGAATAGACTTGCATACATGTCAAACAAAACACCTCACTGGCCCTCTTCAAGAGAAATCTTGATGAGTGGATGGGAAATAGAAAATTCACCCCGGGGATCATTCCCATGGCTCTACTCGATAGAGGCCCTGGGAACTAAGGTTGGGTGGCATGAAGCCAAGGTAATCCTATGGTCTAGGCTTGTAAAGGCTCCAGAGCCATTCTCCTAGTACACACCTATGAACCTATGAAGCTATGAATTAAACTAATTACTTTTGTGATCACATCTTCCAAATCTAACTACAAACAGTGTAATCTCAAAAGTTGAAAGTAGAAATTATGCATCCTTTAATTCTACCTTAAACTTCAAACCTTTAAATCTTCCAAATCTAACTACAATCTTAGTGTAATCTTAAAAGTTAAAAATAGAAATCATGCATTCTTTAATTCTACCTTAAACTTGAATGAGAAAATTGTGAATGCAACATTAATAATAGACAGTAAATGTATCATTCAGTAGTAGGATGCAGCAGAAGCATCTGCACAAAAAATAATGCTTATAGGCTTTCCAATAAGGAAAGACACAGGATAGAGTGCTGCAGAGACAAGAAAACACTTCATTTACATAATTCTCCATAAAATAACTGATGCTAAAAATTATGATTACTAATATATCTGCATGTGTGTGATATGATAATCAAAAGTTTGTTTCATATCAGCAAACACCATACCTGATAACTCCCTATACAAAATCATGGAGAACTTACTAACTATACCCCTACCACTCACGTTAAACAAAAAATGAAAACATGGATACGGATCCTGACTTATGGTGACAGAATTTAGTGGTACAAACCAAAATTGCTTCCTGCCTGTATGGCAACTGCATGGCTCAAACCAAAATCCAAGAAACAAATCTCAGCCAGCAGATAATGGCAAGCTGTACTCCTTTATTAGCTTATTTTAAAGCATAACAAACAGACCAGTTTTGGCTCAATTACATATTAGCCTTCATCAGTGTTGAAATAAAATAAAGAATGTAGTGCCTTACATAGCAAACACATGAATTAATACTAAATCGTGATTGGTTCCTTACAAATGTTCATTCAATCCAGGTGCAAATAATGCTCCTAATTTAATTATCCATTTATTTTCCTTTGACTCCAAAAGGCTATGCCATCCAGCTTTCTTAGCCTTGTTTCCCATGATTTTGTCAATTACTGTAAATCTAAATGTAGCATTGGGATGTTTAGTAGTATGCTTGTACAATGTATTACTAGCTGTTTTTGTTTCTTATCCCACTAAAGTATTCTGAGATCCGGATCCTGAGGGGTCTGGATGTCTGTCTAACACAGAAGGCATGACAACTACAGGTTGCTAAATAAATAAGCCAATCTGTCCCACAATTCGCAAAAAATGGAATTTGGAAAACATTACCCATATTGCTACTGGAAAAATCCTTAGTTTTATTCATAGCCTAACAGTGGGTACAGTGACCACAAGGTGCACAACCTGTTAATAAGTCCCCAACTATAGTCTGTTGTCCAGAAGCCCCTGAAAATGGTTGATATGTTTATAGTGGCTCAGCTGGTACCCAATGTTTCTCCCCCTATGGAATGAGAATGAGTACCTGTCCCCCAGAATGGTAGAGAAATAGTCATCCAACCTTAATATGTTCCAATGTTTCTGGACAATATTAAGTAAAGTCTCCGTATTCCTGCCATAAGCTGTCACAAGGCGGATGACAGATTTTTGGTTGGTCCCTTGTTCTTTATATTGTAAAGTATCATGCCTGTGTAGTGAAGAGACTGTACTGCTAGCACTCAAGATGTAACCCATTGGATAACCTCTGTCCCTAAATCTGTCGATAAGATCATCCCTGTAATGAACATAACTGTCAGGCTTGGAACAAATATGTTTCATTCTAAGAAATATGGACTTAGGTATGTTTTTGCAGATGTCAGGTGGATGAAAGATGGAGGCATGGAGAAGAGAATTGTATTGGGGGTATTCCTATATACCTGCATTTCTAAGGTATGATCTGCATTCCTAGTAATCAATACATACAAATAAAATGATCCTATAGGAATGATAACTAGCATTAAATTGAATACCCCTCTTATTTTCATTAAGGTAACTTACAAATTCCTTCAGATAACTCTCATCCAATATCCATACCATCCAGCAATCATCCAAGAACCTCCTCCAGATGTCAATTTCATTTAGGTAAATGATATGGGAACTATCATAAATAATGAGCTCCTCGACATATGCCATGAATAAATCTGCATAAAAGGGGGTGAATGAAGCCCCCACAGCAGTCCCCTTAGTTTGCCAAAAGCATTGATCACAATAGAAAAAAACATTCTTAGTTAGTATGTGTTCAGCAAGCCAGATAATCAGAGTATTTATTCCTGGTGGGTAAAGACCTGACCTGTTCAACCAATACTCCAGGGCATCCAAGCCTGCCCAGTGCGGTATATTCGTGTATAGGGCTGACACATCTAGGGTACAGAGTAGCCAGCCAGGTTCCA
The DNA here is from genome assembly GCF_019279795.1 of Protopterus annectens. Lineage (NCBI taxonomy): Eukaryota > Metazoa > Chordata > Ceratodontiformes > Protopteridae > Protopterus > Protopterus annectens. The sequence continues at coordinate 370,617,232 of NC_056751.1, forward strand.
GTTGTGTATCAGCTATAATTTGAAGAAACTCAGTGCTGTCACGAAGTCTGGAGCGTATCCACTTAAGTAGAGGTTGTAGCCTCAAAGCTAAATATTGCAATAGGGGTTCAGTAATGGAACCCTTACCCGAGACTATAGGTCTACCCAGTGGGTGATGCAGGTCTTTGTGTATATTAGGGAGGAAATAAATGTATTAATTTGTTGGGTCCGCGTCCATTAGTTGTTGCAAATCATAATCCGAGATGATACCTTCCTCCTTAGCTAGGGCCAAAAACTGATCAATTTCCTTCTTGAATTTCTGAGTAGGGTCAAGGGGCATATTCATATAGTAATGTCCATTACCCAATTGTCTCGTGGCCTCATCATTATACTGTTTCCAGTTCATGACCAACACTGCTTCCCCCTTATCTGCAGGTAAGATGACCAAGTCCTTATTGTCAACCAATTCCCGTAAAGCTGGTTGTTCAGTCTTTGAGAGATTATTAGCTTTACATACATATTCCTTAGAGCTATAATGTAAATCTTTCAGAACAACAGTTTGGAACATAAGAACATTGGTATGCATGGGGGGGTGTAAACTTAGATCTATGATACTGAAACCTGTCCTCACATGTCTTATTATCAGAATCCTTATAAAACATTCTTAAATTCAGTAGTCTGCAAAAAGCAACAACATCTTGAGCTAGCTGGTCGTCAGAAACAAACAAAAAACAGGAATAAAATGCAATCCCTTATTTAGTATCTTTATTTGTACATCAGTGATACATTTGAAATATTCAGGACATTATTCTGAGTTGTTATTTCCAAGATATTAATTTCAGTAAGACATCCATGTTTCCTATTTCTGTTGTGTTTCCTACCCCCACTAACTTGCCGTCATCTAACGGAGTGGATTTTTTAGATACAGGTGAGTCCCCGGGATGCTGTATATCGAGGTCAGTTACAGATGATTCATCCCCGGAGGTCTCATAATTAGAACTAGACTTTGGTGTTCTTTTCAAAATTGACCTGGGACTCTTCCGTTTGCCCACTTTTCTAGTTGGCTCATTGAACCCCACTTGTTTGTTATTGCTGGAGAATTGTACCCCCTTATCGTAATCTGCCAGGTCCCTTTGAAATTTTCTAATCTTTTTGGACCTCAAATATTGTTCAAGATTGGTCAAATCCTTATTCAATTTTTGGAGACAAGTTTGAAACACTGGTAACCCCTCAGATGTTTTGGTAGTTTCACATAGCCCATTGATTTCCACCGTGTCCGATTCAATAACCCTTTCGTAATATGCTAGTAATACTTTAACAAAACTCATGGATACCTGTTGTTGTGCTGCCACCCATTGCTCTGTAAGTTCACCATCAATTCTGGCCACCAAAGGCTGAAGGCGAACCCTCAAACCCCATGGGACCATGTTTTTGGCTAAATATGCCTTAAATAGTTTGGCATGCCAAACATTAGTTCTTAAAGATCTCATATATTTAGTTATATTTTGAAAATGAGCCTCACACATGGCTTCTAATGTAGTGGGAAGAGACTCTTGGGATGTTTGGGCATCTAAGCCCAAACCAAAAATACACACATCACCCTTATCGGCTGACAAGCCCTTAAAAATTTTTGTTAGTTTCATACTAATGTTTGCAAATAGTATGACCTGTAGATAAAACAAATCACTATTAAATCAAATCTGTGACTTCTGGTGGGTATAGCCTGAATAAAACTCATAAATCCAAAAACACAGAAGCAGTCCACCAGCGATGACCAACTCACTTTATTGCAGGTACAAGAAACAAATCACAGCAAACGTAAACGCTATTAAAGTACACAAATGCGTTTTCGTCTCCACAAACATGTAAGACTTCTTCAGACTAAAAAATAATATTTGAAAGCACCTAATATACTCACATGTGGTCTGCACCAACCAATAAAATTCATTAGATAAATAATTAACATTAAAAACATCTGCTTGCAAGGCTCATTTGAAATTGCTAAAAACACATTTCAATATTCAGCTTTAAAAAGACACCATTCCTCATTAGTTTAAAATTCATAATCACTCAATAAGTTATTTAAAAACACATTAAATACATAAATACACATGTTAATAAAAACTATTAAATATTTATTCATTTAAAACCCTCAACTTTTTATTTCCTAAGAATTCCTTCCTAACCTAATAGCACCATCTGCTGTTCCTAAAGAGCAATTGCTAATAAAATTAAATCTTGGCTGCTCTTAATTTTAACACTGAAGTTAAAGAGATATGATCATTAAGCCCTGGGGAATTGGTTGCATCTAATAAAATCTGCCACCAGAGCTCTTTAAATTCTAACTTTTCTTCCCAAAGGCCTCCTCTTATTTCTCTTTTAACCTGTTCCAATACAAAGAAGGTGAATCTAGCATTATTGCAATCTAGCATGTGTTTGAACAGAGCATTTGTTTCTTTTTTCTTAGATATCTCATAAATATGTTCATAAATTCTCTTCTTTAATGCTCTCTCCGTCTTCCCCACATAATATGACTTACATTCCAAACACGTAGCTAAATACACCACACCTTGTGTGTCACAGTTAAAATATCCAGAGGCAGTAATATTAATGTCCCTTGTTGGCACCAATATTTCCATTCTGTTACTAATATGTGGGCACTGATTACAGTGTCCACATTGATATGTTCCATATTTTCTATTTTTGTCACATAGTAACATTTTCATAGAAATTTCATTGTTATTACTTACTTTATTATTTTCCAACAAATTTTTAATACTTCTACCATTTTTATACACAAACTTAGGCATCTCTTTCTTATTATTCAGAATGTCAGTGAATGAGACAAAATTGCTCCATTCTTTCTGAAAAATCTTTCTTACTTTGATGTTCAAATTATTGAACTCCATCACCAACGCTGAATTATACTGTCCATCATTAACTTCATTGGTTTTATTATAGTTAATAAGAGATGGTAAATTATCATCATTTGTAGTTAATTCTGTACCTTTTATTGGTTTGTATTTACCTGGTCTATTTTCCTCTACCTCTTTTCTAGTTCTAGAAATAAATTCAGATGGATAGCCCCTGGCTAAAAACATTCCCTCCAGTGTATTACATTCCTTAAAAAAATCATCATCTTTACTAGTCATACGACACCCCCTCACAAATTGTCCCTTGACAATATTCTTTTTGCAATGCGGGGGGTGCGCGCTAGTGAAATGTAAATAGGAATTACAGAAGGTGTTTTTTCTAAAAACCTTGGTTTCGAAATCCCTATTATTCACGTTCTTGTATATTTCAACGTCCAAAAATTGTAACCTATCTGTGGACGTGGTGTACGTGAATTTTAGGAAATTAGTAGTGTTCTGTAGATAATTCATGAATTCCAAAAATTTCTCACTACCCCCAGTCCAAAAAATAACTATATCATCTAAAAACCGCCTGTAAAGAGTCCAATATTGTGTATATCCTGAATTGTGGACAAAATTGGACTCCCAGGCTGCTAACACAATGTTAGCATATGTGGGTGCGCAGGCCGCACCCATTGCTACTCCACTAATTTGCTGGTAATACTCATCATTGAAAACCATAAAGTTGTTCCTTAGTACAACATCAATCAATGCTACCACTGCATTCTTCTCCAAATGTGACAATTTTTTGTCAAGAAAAATCATATCCTCAAATAACCTCATGCCTTCATAGTGGGGTATGCATGAAAATAAATCAATGACATCAATTGTCACAAAAATGAGATCATTTGAAAATAACTCAGACTTAATGTCCCTCAATAGGTCCCAAGAATCCTTCAGTATATATTTGTTCATGGCACAAATATGCTTTGCTGTTATGTCCACATATTTGGCCAAGCTGGTAAACTCACCTAAAATGGAGAAAAACACTATAATGGACCTAAAGCAGTATGCCAAAGTATAGTCCAATGGAGAATTTCCCCAAAAGTTGTTCCGCAGAATTAGCAAATGGCCAAAAAAACTTTAAGTCGACCATTTAAACAAAACTAGTGATAGCAATTTGAAAATGACACCTTCCACAACCAATTGTGTAAAAAGGGGACAATAATAGCCCTTGCTAAGCCTTGCCCAGCACTCATACTATTATTAGAGTGCAAATATTGGGAGCAATGCTACGTCCCCTTCCCGCCAAAATCCGTAATCAAAAGAGAACCAAGACATAAGAATCTAATTGTAATGTTGTTAATCCTTGGAATGGACACCCATTCCTAAATAAAGAGACAATAGTAGCCCTTGCTCCCTTTTCGGCTCACAATTCATCGAACCAAAATATTGCCAATATATCTAGAGCAATGCTACGTCCCCTTGGTTCCTAAAACAGTGGTTCACTATATACCAAAACAAAAAGTCTGGTTAAACAGTTCCAGACCCATGATGTGTAGCATCATGCCATCTGTTGCACCTAGGTCCCTTGGCTCCAGCAACCTGCAAATACCCACAAAAGCTGTCTACCTGCCTCCTCTTTGGAAGCACCACCCTCTAAATGCACAATATATGTAGATCTCCTAGTCAAGAAGCCATGTAAAACAAGCTCTTCCAAATTGTTAGTCTGTCCTCCAGTTATGTAGTCACTTCTGATGCTGATCACTGTGCACCAGAGCAACTGCTCAAATAATGACAACTGTGCCCTGCCCTCACTGCTGTATTACAAGGGTTAAGTTATGACTAACTAGAGCACCTGTTCAAATAATGACAGCTGTGCCCTGCCATCACTACTGTCTTACAAGGGCTAAATTATGACTGACTAGAGCACCTGTTCAAATGATGACAATTATGCCCTGCCCTCACTACTGTGTTACAAGGGTTAAGTTATGACTGACTAGAACACCTGTTCAAATAATGACAACTGTGCCCTGCCCTCACTACTGTGTTACAAATGCTAAGTTATGACTGACTAGAGCACCTGTTCAGATAATGACAACTGTGCCCTGCCCTCACTACTGTCTTACAAGGGTTAAGTTATGACTGATACACAGCTTGGTCAATCAAAGTGCAACATACTGCATAGCTTGGGTGAAGTTTTAGTCAGTGTTGTCTTTTTTCTGGACTGCTGCATGGATGTGGTCTGTGATAGTGAGGTACGGCAGGCTGGGGAGTAGCCAGCTCATTTAGTGCTCTTAGCCACCCAACCAATTACATCCTGTTTCTGTATTCCATTCACTACCCTCCTCAGCTGAACAGCAAATGAAGAAAAAAAAAAAAAAGAAATCTGGATAAGGTACCTTGGGATCCTGAAATGCAGGAGCCAATCAGGTCCCATTTCTGCTCCCTGCCCCAAACCTCCTTCTTCATATTTTAATAGAAAGAAAAAATCTTGTTTTTCCTTTAAAATGTAGCAGCAAACAAGTTGCTGCAATACTCAGGTCTGACCCCAAATACTATACTGGCTTTTAAAAGCTGGTATGCACTAAAGAACAATTGGGATAATGGATCTGGTGACTGACTGTGTCCTCTAACATGTTGGTCCTGGAGTACTTGCCCATGTCTCCCTGCCCTAGCTACACTACTGATGGCTGGCATGCCCCTTGCTACAGCCACTGCTGTTACATGGGTGTGGTACTGCACATCTGACGATAGGCATATTTGTGCCCAGGTAGGCCAGATGCTGCCTAGTTATCTGTGCTGTAGCTCTCTTCAGTCTTGTATGGGCTTCACCTCTGCTGCAGGGTCTAGTCACTATGGTCCTTTGATGGTGATCCCCTTTTCTTGCTGTCTGTGTACCTCCTTGTTGTGCAGCATTGCATAGACAGTATCTTGCTACAGGTCTCCAGAGCATATTGCACTATGCCAGCAGAGGACTCTAAGCAAGAATAGCAGGTCTGTAAATATCTTGCTACAGGTCTCCACAGCATACTGCACCATGCCAGCAGAGGACTCTAAGCAAGAAAAGCAGGTCTTCAATGATCCAAACATATTCAGAAGGATGTTGTGAGTCTATGACAGTACAGAGTTTTAGTTAGTCTTAACCATGCTCTGTGGATTCCATACTGATGTCATGAGCCATGGCTCTGTGACATATCTGATATCACCAATAAGATGTCCCTTTGGGAAATTATCCTTCACAAATTACAAGTGTAGGTTGGACCTGTGCCAGATCTGGGAACTGTGGGACTGCCTGGATGGCACAGGGGCACATTGCACATTACCTGGCTGTTGTTGGAGAGGAAATCCTTATAGATTACATGCTAGTACCCATGTGGACCAGGTGGAGCATTGATAACAAAGTGTTGCAGCCAATGGCCTTTAGAAATGGGTTATTTCTCTGAATGGAATGCCCTCATAGTGGCCTTTCTCACCTCTGCACTCTGCAGAACCAGATTTGCTCCTCCACAGTTTTCAGCATGACATCAAGGAAATTGTATACTATTTATGAGGAAGATGCCTATAAAATGCCTACTGTACTCCCTGATAGCTGATGGAAGGCATCCAGAAGAGGTATGACCAATGCTACATATACCTTAGTGTCCACAGTGACTGGTATTCCATGCATCTCATGGGATTCCTGATAAGGACAACATATATCTACTAGCTTTAATATGGTATCTCTGTCCACACAACGACATTCAAATATGTTCCTGTCATAGAAATGATTGTATGTTGGGAATGGTCTGATCCATCTATGATGAAAGGGTAATGATATGCACTATTACAGACAATGGTTGTGAGAATCCACCCATCCATCGATCGATCCATCCATCCATCCATTCAGCCACAACCCCTTTTTCTCATTTTTACTGATGGGGTTAGGGTATCACTTCAGCACTGACAATCATCTAGAGCCAATATTCACATCACTGGGTGGCTGGCCCTGCCATGGTTGTTCTTTTATATCACACATACACAAATACTCACACTTACAGGCAATTTAGAGAGTCCAATCCACCTACTGTGTGTCTTTAGAATGCAGGAGGAAACTACAGAGAAAGCCCATGTGGACACAGGGTGGATATGCAGACTCCACACATAAGGCACCCCAGCCAAACTTCTTGCTGTGAGGTAACAACACTACTTGCTGCAGCACTATGATGCCATAAGCTCACTGGTTGTGAGAATAGCCCCCAAAGGTTTTGTCTGGCAAATGTAGATAATACTTCTAGCATCTTAATGTGGTTTCTTTATTGGTTGCTGAGACATAATGGTATAGAAATTTCCTGCCTGAAGCATCTTGTTCTTGAATTTTTTTAATCTGTGGATCGCTCCACCACATTGATTATCTTCATTTGTAGTTTGCCTCATTAGCATAATGTCACTCATTTCCAAATCATTATCTAGTAATTTACTTAAGATGCTAAGTACAATTTTTTTTCTGGAAGTGCAACCTAGGTACTTATGTCTCTGAATCAGCACCACCATGTGCATTGCTGCTCACCTTGCAATTTTATGCTCTGTATTGCACTAGTTGTTTCTGAATCTTGGAACAGGTGTGCCCTGTATATGTTAAGTGCCATTCTGCAGTATGTACTCAAGGAATTCTGCATACACCTCATGTCTTGTGGGTTGCATGCAGTGCTATGCCATATTCTTGTATCTGTTGTCAATATGGCTGTGCTGTCTGCCTTCCTGTGGCACATATGACATTGGTTTGTCTCACTGTTGCTTAGCAGCATACTGCATGGGCCCAGATTAGACAGAATAACATATTTCCCAATGTAGCAGTGTACCTAATTGTGTATGAGCTTGTCAGATGTACTTAACTACAGTATACTATAGTACAATACTATGTACAATACATCTGACTTTCTTATTATGTATTTTGTGCAGGTATCTTTTACCAGCACCGTCCACCTATATTTCTCTTCTTTAGCTTATTTCAGCCATATAATTAAATGCCATTTGAGTTCTGCATGACATACTGTGTGATATGGCTGAAATTAAAATTGTGAATAAGCTCCAAGTGTAAGGCAAGAAGCTGGGTGGAACATTATGCAGTTTTGTGCATGTCTCATAGGTTCATAGCAGGTTACTAGGCAAGCAGCCCTAGAGCCATTACAAGCCTAGCCATGTTAACCCCAAGTATCCCCATTTGTTCTTTTTGGGTAGTTTGCAGAATGAATTTATGCACAGAGCGTGCATCTGATAAACACTGGCTAACCATGTTCATGAGGGCATGGGTGTCACCCCAGGGGAAATTTGCGGTCTCCCATCCAATTATCTGGGTTATGTTTGAATAGGTTCAGTGAGGAGCTCTGTTTTATGTGAATAGAAAGTCTAGTCCAGAGAAGCGTCAGTCTCTGGGAGACATATGTGTTTCTCCAGCATGTTCTGTTAATGTCACATGTTTGGTTGAAACCCCTAGAGCAAGTGATTCTTGTGCCATTTGACTTGCGGATGTGCAGCATTTCCATTAGGGCAAGGTTGGAGATTGTCCTATGGGCCAGGCACAAGTCATCTTTCAGCAGCCTTTAAGATACATAGTAAAGTGAGAGGGCTTTTAGCCTGTACACATAGGTCATGGTTTGGTGTCCCTGTATTTTCTTAGTGAGAAACCCCAGAGGTCTGTCCAGCTGCTGTAGGTCTCTGTTGAGGTACATGCAAAAGGGTGCATTATACTCTATTAGTGGTCCGATGAGGGTCAAGTACACTGGGGTTACACCATCCCTTGACCTAGATGCTATGCCCTTGCTTGTGAGGTGTGCTACATACCACTTACCACTGTGGAAACCTGGTGGTCAAAGCTCAGATTGCTATCAACCTGTGTTCTCAAGTCTTGCACTACTGGGTTGGAGCTCAGGGAGGTGATGTCAATATTGTAATTTGTAGGGAATTTCATTTTGCCAAAGAGAATAATAATGCATTTTTTGTGTTTATTTTTAGACCATGGCTTTGGCACAAATCATTTGTTTGCGTTAGCCTTTCATGTAATATGTTGACATTATTGAGGACTCAGTGATTGCACCTGGTATGCAATCATCAGTCTCCTCTTAGTACAATGATGATGTACTTAACTTTCTGCACTTATTACATTCTGTTGATAATATTTTTTATTTCAGATTTTTCAGGGCAGTCTGCTCACAGTATTGGGACATTTTCTTAATAAGAGTGGTATACAGACCACTTTGTATAATACTACCTGCTTTGTGTTATGTTATTTCAACTCATATCTCCCACGACTGCACAAATGTATTTGCATACATTTATGCAGACGCCTGTTTCATTGTCCTATGAGGGGACTTGGTACCACATTGTGAGTTAGCACTGCTGGAAATACTATTATACTTTTAATAAACCATCCAATGTCTTTGCTTATTCCCTAAATAGCTTTGCATTTTGTTTTAAGTATTGTATAAAAGTATAGTATTTCACTTTCCTGAGTGGAACAAGAAAATAATGCTATATAGTAGCATTCTAGCTTGCCTTCTGAAATATATTTGCTGTAATGCAATCATGCTGTGCATGACTTTGTTTGAAATGAGGTGAGTAGCAGTCTACCTGTATTATTGAATTTAGTGCTTTGTTCATCATGAAACTATCCCCAGACAATTTACTATGCAACTTGAGTTCTCAGAGCAAACATTTTAGGCCAACAATATGTGAAGCATTATTGTGCGTTCTATTGACTTAGCTAGAATTGAGCACATTATAAAAAGATGTTGGAAGAGAGGCCAGCCAAAGGGTGAATGTCACCGATAAAAAAAGATGATATTTCACTGGGGAGCAGCATATGCTAATTAGGGGAAGAAAACTATGTTCTGAAATGTAAAACTGGGTAAAAGCTGCAATACTAGATTAACCTTGATCTTTGCCTGTTTGCTCCTATCATTTCAGAAAAGCCATAAGCTGACTGTTGAATCAGCTGTATTCAAACAGACATGGAAACTGATGACGTCGTGTGACTAATTATTTCAAAAAGATTTTGCTGCTTTACACTTAAGTGTAGATTTTCTTTTCTCTGCATGTAAATTATATATTTGTTTTCAGACTTGTTCACATGAATGCATTCTGAAGTGAATATATTCTTTCAGAAGAAATCTGCATTTGTATGTATTTTAAATGAACTTATACTATTATAAAATAAGATAATCAAGTTATCAGTGTAATTTTAATATTTCTACATTGACGATAAGCACATCCCTTTGATGGCTTACATATTTTCATAAGTATAACTGAACTGAGACATGATTATTGCAGTTTTAAGCAGCTCCCCAATTGCTGTGACAACAGTTTATAAAAGGTAAGCAACTATAGTTGTACTGTATAATTGATAATAAGAAATTAAAATTTCAAGTAAACTCCAAGTAGAAGGCAAGAGGTTGGGTGAGGAAAGAGAGGAAATGTCCTGTGTGATCTGAATTAGATAATTTAGGATTACCTTATAAAAAGCAAGGAGCTGTAGTTGTACTGTATAACTCATGATAATAAATTAAAATTGCTTCACGCAGTTTTCTTCTGCTATCTATCTATCTATCTGGGGGGGGCATTGAACCCAAGCACAGAGACACTTTGACTTCTTATTCAGGAAGAAATTAAAGGCAGAAGAAAATTATTCATTTACTACAGAGTGAGAAGAATCTTTTTTGTAATATAAAACATTGGTGCATATTGTTTGTAATGTGTATGAAATAGTAAATGAACTCTGTAGAAAGCAGCTACAAAGTCAAGGATGTGGAGAGACAACAACAGTACAGGGGAAGTAGCAGAGCCAAAGAGATGAAAAAACACAAAAAACACACTTTTTGGGTAATTTCATTTCATTGTAGAGAGCAGACAGAGGCAGACAAGAGCTTGAGAAGTTAAAATGTGTTTGCCTGCAAGTAATTTTAAAAATGTTTATTGCGATCTTTTCAGAAGTTAGGTGAGTGCACGTGTTACCTAACTTCATAACAAGTGTGCTCACCTAACTTCTGGAAAGATCATACAATAAAGAAGAATCTTATTTGAAGAAGTACCAAGAGTCACCGTGTCATTTTTCTGATTGTACAGGAGAATCCTTTTGCAGCATTTTGAAAAATAAACATTTTTTTAAGCTCTGTGTTAAGCTCGGAGCTCGACCTGCTGGTTTGATTAGCTTAAAGCTATTTTGACACATATTTAAATTGTACCTCAGGATACTGAAAATATATGACAGAAACTATTCTGCCCGAAAAAAGTCTTTCAGTCTAGCTACTAGTGGAATTGGAGCAATGAAGTTATCAGTTTTAAGGCATGGGGTTCATGTGAGGGACTGTTCTAGAGAGGTAAGCCAGCAAGTATTTGTGAAATCAAAGGTGAAACTGGACCGAGGATACATAGAAAATCACAACTGCTAAGTCTGCCAAAGGGAAATCAGGATAATTGCTGACCATTCTGTTTAACCTTGAGAATAAATGTTACAAAACTGGTAGAAAAGCCCAGAGGAGACCTTTTAGATAGGTCTATTTCAGGTTGCCTAAGCTGCAGTCCTTAGGTAGGGAATAACAGAATTATATTTATGGCATTCAATGGTCATGGAGAAGGCAAACAGATCACATAAGCTTTGACCTGACTTCTCTTTTTTGAATATCCTTGTAATTATTGAAACTCTTAAAGATCATCAGTAGTCCATGTCAGTTTGCAAATGTTTTCCGCTCTTGACACATCACCTAATCCCCCACTCTCCTGGCCAGGCACCTTTGTTTTCTTCACATTGTTTCCTTACACTAATATGTGGCATCTCTTCCACATTGTATATGTTGTATACAATTAATCTCTGTGTGCCCTTACAATACATTTGCTATATTTTGCCCTAGCTATTACTAGCGCTATCCCTCCTCCATTTCACTCTCTGCTTCTTCTTCCCTCTTTACTTTAACCATCCCTTCCTATTGCGCCTTATAACTTGCTCTTATTATTACTGTTATTGATTCATTGCTATCTTCACATAACATTTTGGTTTGTATTCATATTACTTCTTGTTAACTTACTTGTCTATTGCCATTTATATTTGTCCAGGGTGAGACTGAAATAGGTCCATTTGGACCAACGCCCTACCTTGGTTACTAAATTGAATGAATAAATACATAAACAAACAAATAATAAATAATAAATAATAAATAAATAAACTCAAGGGACAAAATGCACCGGTATAAAACCTTCTTAGCCTGCTTGGCTTCTACAGGAATTTTAAGTGTGGAAATCATTCTGCCTTGAATATGCAGTCCCAGATTCCCTTGACTTTTTCTATATATGAGTTGTGAATGAGTTCCTTCCTACTTGTGCATGTAGCACATTACTGCAATATTCCTTCCATAGGTACAGTAGATCATGCAGAGTCCTTCACATTATAGGGATATGATATTTGTAGTCAAATTATTTATGAGATAAGGTGGAACAAAGGGTTTACCTACCAATAGATTACATGTGATAGTCCAATGACCTAGGGGACAAGTGGCAGAAATCTTGGTGGGCACACACAAGGGGTCAGAGTTTTGGAATAAATGATCCCTCAAGATCCACTGTAGGACCTTATGTGGTATCAACATATTAGGCATGAAGAAACTCAAGGCAGTAATTAATTATGAACCAAAGTTTTAAGGAAAAAGCCAGCAGAAGAAGAAAGTGGGTTGTTGAAAGAATATTTTAAATTCTCTTGAAAGCAAAAACATTCTTGAGAAATAGTCCTGACTGCAACCCAAATGACTCATGTTTAACCAATGTGCACTGTAGAGGACAGACTGAGGAGAATGTGAATGAGTGGCTGTTGATGGTTCACCCCCCCCCCCCCAGCTACTCTGGCATAATTTTGGATAACATCTAGAAGGAGAACTAAGTGTTGTCCCCATGGAGCTTGAACCTGCTGAGCATACACTGACAAGCCACATTTGCACAGTGAAGCCCAGGGAAAAGATTGTACATGTAAGGTACCAAGGTGGGCAGTAAATCTGCTTGAAGGGTATGCTGCTGGGACTAAGCACCCTGGGCAGGGGATGATACACACTGGGTTGAGCAAATTGGTTCACTCCATACCACAAACACATCTTCTGGAGAACAAATGGTTAGATGCAGCCCTCCAGAAAAGGAACAAATGAGTGAGGCAAAGGAATGGGATCCATTGGAAAAGACTCCATGGATGAAAGAGAAAAACATTTTCTTGAGAAGTCTTTTGTATCTCAAAATGAGCCTGTTAAAGTCAACAGCTATGTTGGAGGGAGATGGGATTCTACCAAATTCACAGTGAGCCCACCAGTGAGGAATGTAGAGCATGTGTTCCCTTTTGTTAAGGATTATCTCTGCTCTTAGTCACACAGTGAGGAATGTAGAGCATGTGTTCCCTTTTGTTAAGGATTATCTCTGCTCTTAGTCACACAGTGAGGAATGTAGAGCATGTGTTCCCTTTTGTTAAGGATTATCTCTGCTCTTAGTGTCACAGTGAGGAATGTAAAGCATGTGTTCCCTTTTGTTAAGGATTATCTCTGCTCTTAGTCACACAGTGAGGAATGTAGAGCATGTGTTCCCTTTTGTTAAGGATTATCTCTGCTCTTAGTCACACAGTGAGGAATGTAGAGCATGTGTTCCCTTTTGTTAAGGATTATCTCTGCTCTTAGTCACACAGTGAGGAATGTAGAGCATGTGTTCCCTTTTGTTAAGGATTATCTCTGCTCTTAGTCACACAGTGAGGAATGTAGAGCATGTGTTCCCTTTGTTAAGGATTATCTCTGCTCTTAGTCACACAGTGAGGAATGTAGAGCATGTGTTCCCTTTGTTAAGGATTATCTCTGCTCTTAGTCACACAGTGAGGAATGTAGAGCATGTGTTCCCTTTGTTAAGGATTATCTCTGCTCTTAGTCACACAGTGAGGAATGTAGAGCATGTGTTCCCTTTGTTAAGGATTATCTCTGCTCTTAGTCACACAGTGAGGAATGTAGAGCATGTGTTCCCTTTGTTAAGGATTATCTCTGCTCTTAGTCACACAGTGAGGAATGTAGAGCATGTGTTCCCTTTTGTTAAGGATTATCTCTGCTCTTAGTCACACAGTGAGGAATGTAGAGCATGTGTTCCCTTTTGTTAAGGATTATCTCTGCTCTTAGTCACACAGTGAGGAATGTAGAGCATGTGTTCCCTTTTGTTAAGGATTATCTCTGCTCTTAGTCACACAGTGAGGAATGTAGAGCATGTGTTCCCTTTTGTTAAGGATTATCTCTGCTCTTAGTCACACAGTGAGGAATGTAGAGCATGTATTCCCTTTTGTTAAGGATTATCTCTGCTCTTAGTCACACAGTGAGGAATGTAGAGCATGTGTTCCCTTTTGTTAAGGATTATCTCTGCTCTTAGTCACACAGTGAGGAATGTAGAGCATGTATTCCCTTTTGTTAAGGATTATCTCTGCTCTTAGTCACACCAGTGAGGAATGTAGAGCATGTGTTCCCTTTTGTTAAGGATTATCTCTGCTCTTAGTCACACAGTGAGGAATGTAGAGCATGTGTTCCCTTTTGTTAAGGATTATCTCTGCTCTTAGTCACACAGTGAGGAATGCAGAGCATGTGTTCCCTTTTGTTAAGGATTATCTCTGCTCTTAGTCACACCAGTGAGGAATGTAGAGCATGTGTTCCCTTTTGTTAAGGATTATCTCTGCTCTTAGTCACACAGTGAGGAATGTAGAGCATGTGTTCCCTTTTGTTAAGGATTATCTCTGCTCTTAGTCACACAGTGAGGAATGTAGAGCATGTGGTTCCCTTTTGTTAAGGATTATCTCTGCTCTTAGTCACACAGTGAGGAATGTAGAGCATGTGTTCCCTTTTGTTAAGGATTATCTCTGCTCTTAGTCACTAGAAGACAATTGTCCAGACAGGGAAATGTTTTTGCCTCATGAGTGGCTACTGTCGACATACACTTTTTGAAGACCCTCAAAGTAAGAGGGACACTAAAAACAAGAATGCATGTCTGGTATTGACTGGCTGCTGTTCAGAACAGAATAATTCCTTGTTTCTTTTCAGTGAGCTTCATCCACACCTCATCTACTAGATACTAATGGGAAATGGGATTGAAAGATATCAGGCACAATTTAAGAATTTACATTCAGAATGTGAAGATGAAACATGGTAATGAATCAGATACATTTAAAAATGAATTCAAGAAATGTTATGATGCTGGGCTCTTGACTGCCATTTATGTAGTAGATTTATGCTTACCTATTTAAAAAGAACACATGTAACATTTGTAAATATGTTGCTATAAAAAAAAATTGAAAACTACCAAATTCATGACATGTCATTTCATCTGGTCAAAGCGGTCTCAAGATTATGATTATTTAAAATATTCTGTACTCAAAACTTTGTTGTTATTGCAGTTTAGTCAGTTAATTGAGTTATACACATTGTGGCTTAAAAGACTTCGGCATATCAGGCCTGTCTGCATTTTTGCAAATGTATATTCATGACTTCAGTAATGCTAGCTATTCATCATGGCCTCTTCTTCTTTTGCCTTTGATTTTTTTCAGTAGCAGTGGCTTTTCTAGTGAATCTTGTCTTGTAATTATGTGGCCAAAGTGTAGAAGTGTTAGTTTTGCTATCATACTTTCCATTGAACACTCTGACTTTATTTCCTTAGGTATTGACTGATTTGATCTTCTTGCAGTCGATGGAATTCTTAAATGTTATCTTCAGCACCACTGCTTGCCAGCTTTGATTTTCTGGTGCTCAGCCATACACACTGTCCTCCTCTCACCACCGTATGTTAATACTGAGAAAATATAGCTGTGACTGTACTCTTACCCAGAGTTGCCAAAGCTGTGCTAAGAAACAACCATTGCTTCATTTTATGGCTGCACTCACCAGCTGTAGACATCCTTGAGCCCAAGAAGATAAAATCTGTCACCGCTGCCACTTCTTCTCTATCTGTCTGCAAAGAATTGATAATGCTTGATGACATAATCTTTGAGTTTTTTTAATGAACAGCAAATCAACATACTATCTGTTTTCACCCTCAACAGGCAGTTAAATTCCTCCTTAGTTTCAGCCATCAGAGTGGTATCATCTGCACATCCGAGGTTGAGAGTGTTTCTCCTGGCAATTTTAATGCCAGCATCTGACTTATCTAACCTAAACATTTTATGTGATACATTCAGGATATAAATTAAAATAAGACAACAAGCAGCCTTGTCACACTCCTTTCTCAGTTTTGAATCAGTTATTCCATAGTCACTTTTAACTGTTTCTTCCTGGTCTGCATGCACGTTATTCATTGTTCAAATTAGATGATCTGGTGCATCCATTTCTCCAAGAACTTGCCACAGTTTTATTATAGTCCACATAGTCAATGGTTTTAGTGTAGTTGTTAAAGCAAAAGTACATATTTTTCTGGGATTTCTTTGATTTCTGTATTACCCTATGGATTCTGACAGTTTGGTCTCTGCTGTCTCTGACCCTTCTAAAATCAGTGTGTACATCTATTAGCTCACAATCAGTGTGGCTGGAGTCATCCATGCAGGAGCTTGAGCATTACTTTGCATGTGAACCACATCCAAGTGTTTGATAATCTCAGCACTCTTTAGCATTATGCTTTTGGGAGTGGAATATAAATTGGTGTGTTCAAATCCAATGACTACAGCTGTGTGTTCAAAATTTGCTAGCAAATTATTAGCAGAATGTAGCAGCATTATTTTGCAGGGATTTTAAACAATTCAGCTGAATTCTTATCACTTCACATAGCACTGTTGTTAGGAGGACTTTATATGTCCCATTTAGCTTCATTCTTCAAGACACCAGGCTCTAGATCAGAGAACATGTTATCATGCATATCAGTCATTCTTATATAGTTCCTCTGTCTATCCATGCCACCTCTACTGAATACATTCTGCAGTTCTGCTAGGGTCCTCCAGGGATTATTTTTTATCCTGCACATTTTACTCAAAAATTTCCCCTAATATTGTTAGTCTTGTCTGAAGAGATCTCTTGTCTTTACTCTTCTAGTGCCTTGTTCCATTTATTTGCATTGCTCATCTAAATAGATCTCCTTATTTCTTATTGATATTCTCTGAGACTTTGCTCTCAGTTTGACATATTTATTTCTTATTTGCATGCACTCCTTCTTTCCTTGGCTACTTATAAAACATTCACAAAGAGCTATTTTTTTCTTCTTCATCTTTCCTTCTATTTAAAATATTTTCATTGCCTCCTCTGGTAATATCCATGTTTAAAGCAATCTTTTAGGCTGTTGAAAGGGAGTGTTTGCTATGATAAATTAATTATCTAGTAAGAATTATACTAGTCTATGTCATTCTTCATTTCACAGTCTAAGGCCAAGCTTGTTAATTTGCCCATTTGTTCTTGGACAACCAGCTTTAGCATTCCAGTCACATATGATAAATGTAATATCTTTTTCTGTCATTTCCAGTAGGTGTTGGTGAGCCTTATACAAAATCATTGGATTCATCCATTTTACCATCTGTAGTTTGTATCACAGCAATAGGGCAGCCATGGTGGTGCAGTGGTTAGTGTTGCCACCTCACAGCAAGAGGTTCTCCGGTTTGATCCTCGGTTGGGGTGCCTTCTTTGTGGAGTCTGCATGTCCTCCCTGTGGTTGCTTGGGTTTCCTCTGGGTGCTCTGGTTTCCTTCCACATCCCAAAGACATACTGTAGATGAATTGGACACTCTAAATTTGCCCTAGACGTGAGTGCGTGTGTGTGTGTCTGCCTTCTGTGGAAGGTTGAGCGCCAGGCTGGCAACTCAACACTGTAAAACTCTACTGCCAATCATGAGCGGACAGGTGATCCACTGTGGTGACCCCTAACCAGGAAAAGCTGAAAGAAGAAGAAGTTTGTATCACAGTAATGTTGATTCCCTTCATTTGGAGTTTGATTGAGATTGATCCATCATTTTTCTGGGATTGTAACCAATCACTGAATTGGTACTCTTTTATAAGGGCTACTCTAATTCCTTTGTGTGGTTCTTGCCCACATTAGAATTTGTAATGATCCTCTGGTTATAAATAACCCATTTCATTCTATTTTAGTACCTAATACTTCTAGCATGGTTATTTCAGCATAGATTTTGCATACAACCTGTAGCTGCTATTATTTTAGATCCTACTTAAATTCATTTTCCACCTCATAAATGTTTCTTGGCTCAGTCTTTCAATCTCTCTCTCTCTCTCTCTCTCTCGCTCACTCTGTCATTGTTTTTATTTTACTTGCAAACACCCATGCAGCCTATATTCAGAAAGTTTCATAAAATATTATTTTTGGTGTTTTTTTGTTTCTGAGAATATTCGTAATATATTCTATTTTTATATACTGTTTTAATTTTTATTGTATTTATTGTATTTTCACCTGTTCAGTTATTTTATTAACAATATTGTATTGTTTAGATGCTTTGGATAGAAGCAGTATAAAGCTGAAATTGAAAGAATTAAACCTTTGCAAACTGCCAGCACTATTACACAGTTTTTAATTTACTGAACATTGCTTTTTAACTCTGGTAATTTTCAACAATTTTCTCAGAAAGATGATAACGTTTCATCAGAAAATAATAAATAAAATAACCACATTTTTTACCTAGACTAAAATGCATTTTCTATACCAGTGATTGCTCTTTTTTTCAAAATCAGCTTAGCTACTATGTGTGAAGAATGTGGTGCCTTTATTAATAAAGTACCATTAGTTTAGGAGTGAAATACTGAAAACTGATGGAAAGATTATGTCTTTAATCTAAAGAATGCAGACTTCTAGGTTTAACAGTCCTCAACAGTTTCTCAGAAGATGCAGTAGAGGATGAGATTTAGAAATGTCTTTATTTGGGATCCAATAGATGGTGCCTTTACTGCTGCTGTACTGAATAACATAATTAAGAATGGCCTCAAGCTGAATGCCAAAAAATTCATAGCCATCCCCTTTGGAAAAAACAAAGTGCCCACGAATTACCACATAGGTGGTTATCCACTAGGTACAGAAAATGTAATTAGGGATCTGGGGACCCAGGTAGATAGCAACCTCTCCTTTGATAATCACATTGCCAAAGTGGTTAGAAATTCCTTCTATGTAGCCCACCTAATCACGAAAGGGTTCACCTCTAGATCAAGAGAGGTCAGTGTGCCCCTCTACTCATCACTCATTAGGCCCATAATAGAGTACAATGCCCCATTTGGTATGTACCTTACTCGACACCTGCATCAGCTGGAAAGACCACAGAAATACCTCACCAAGAGGATCATGGGCCTCAAAGAGATGCCCTATGCAGCTCGACTAAAGAAGCTCCAGCTCTACTTGCTTGCTTACTGCCTGTTAAGAGGTGATCTCTGCCTGACGTATAAGGCCATGTCCAACCCAGAATTAATGGACATGCTCCACCTCAAGAAAACCAAATCTCTTAGAGCCACACACTCCAGTAGATTAAACCTCAGCACAACAATAAACAGGACATGCTGGAGGTATAGATTCCTGTCTCAGAGACTTCCCTCACTCTGGAATAGAATCCCAGTTTATGTTAGGCAGAGCCCCTCGCTGACTCTCTTCAAGAGGAATCTTGACGAGTGGATGGGAAATTATAAATTTACCCCCTGGGATCACTTCAGTGGCCCTGTTAGGCAGAGGCCCAGGAAACTAATTTAAAAGGGAGGCGAAAGCCAACACATCCTGGCTAGGCTTATAAATGCACTTGGGCACATAGCCTAGTACCTACCTATGAACCTATGAACCTTTGAAGAAGATGTCTGTGTGTGTATGTATGTATATAGATATGTATATCAGCATCAGTTCAGGTTATGAAATTGATGGTGTACAATGTTGCTTAGTATAGCATTCTTTATAAAGGTGTTGTAAAGATGTAAGCTTTCACCATATGGTAAATGGTTGAAGGTTATGAGTGCATGCAACAGAATGGCACTGTGCAACCCACATGTAAACACATGCATAAGTATTACAAAAAGCGTGAGAGGTTTTGTAGTGGATACATAGCACTGCATTCTGTGTACTTCTAATGCCACAGAGTAATACGAGCAGTCAGAAAAGGTAGACCTGGCCATAGAAAACCAGAGGAATTGTGGAATTGGGGAGAGGTTCTTACACATGTCACCAGTTGTGTACCTTATGTGCCATACAATTTTGTAAGCACTCAACATAAAAGGGTTTCCTGCTCAAGGCACACAATACTGTACTCTCTGTATTTCAGATGATAAACAGTGTTTTATGTGCATAGACAGTATGGAGGTTGTTAGTGGAGGGTGGACAGTATCACAGAGTTTTAATCCCACTTGAAAAAAAAATGCTATAAACATGTGAAGAAACTTACCTGCCTCTGCAGATGGTGTACAACTTAGCAGACTGTGTGTGTTTTATGTGATGAACAGAGCTGTTAGCTTGCTGTTAGTACTCAGAAAATGAGTGTATCTCTAGAAGGCATATCACATTGCAAAACATGAGGCAGTGGTATGATCAGCAGATAGTGGGCAAACCTAACATCTGTTCAATAAACCTCAGCAGCATTGGCATTGAGTACATGGGACTTTGAGCAGCATCACTAACCAAGCATGCACTAAAGCAGCAGACAGGGAAAGTGCATGTTGAATTGATGCCAACTCCACTGACAGCTAAAGGGTAAGAATCAAAGGGAGGGAAATCCTACTTACAGACATCAGTGGGGACGAGGTTCTGATTCTTACTCAAGGAATGTACCAAAAGAATCTGAATTTAGGGATGGGGTGGAGACTGCACCAGATAAAACAAAATCTGTATTAACATGAGATAAAAGGAGGAATGAACACCACTGAGGAGAGCTTTGCTAACGGAAGGAAGTTTAAATAGTCTCCCACCAGTCCATATGTTTACTGATTTTTTTTATGAATTTGTTATGTTTGTTTACTGAGTGGAGCACTAATTCTGCTGGACAAATTTCAGGCTCATCTCAAGAATTACACTTAATTATAATAGTTTATATTGCAATGTTACTTAAAGCCAGTGCATCACAAATTACAGATGTGGTTTAGGGCTAGCACAGTCAAGGAGAAGCAAAACAAATCTCTGCTGAGGGTAATTTCTTTTTCAGGGACTGCCTACTGGAAAAGAGGGTACATAAATTTTAAATATTTTCTAATGAAGTCAGTGAATAAAATAGAATGAAGACAATGAATACCTGTGAGTTATTCTCATTTCAGTGTATTTTTATTTTTTGTTTTGCTTTTAGATGCCACCACTAGCAGAACATTTTTATTTTTTTATTTTATTTGTCCACACTAATAAGCTTTTTTTCCAAAGGATACAACTTTTCAATGTTTTATTGCCATGGTTAGCTTTCAAACCATACATATATATGACTGACATTTTAAGGACCTTCAAGAGCTGCAATAATTAATAAAACTAGTCACTATAGACATATGACCTTCCTTTTAGGAAAACTCTTATAGCACTATTACTTGGTGATATGATTTGAGGAGCTTTTCCCTTAAACCTTTGGCCTTCTCAGTCCTAACAATATCCATTGTCTTGTGGCATTACCTATTCTGGTTACTATTCTTCACTGAAATCCTACATACATGCATTATACAAATACTTTGTATCTTCAACATGAATAGCACAATACTGTGATTCAGCTACTTCTCCAGCTACTGTAGCTTCAGGCTGCAAACTTTCCTATGGCTTTTGTATTCTAATTCTGTCCTCACTAGTAAATCTGTTAGTCTTTCTACACATCTGTCCTCCTCTGCAGTAGTCCATCAACTACCACCAGCTCCTCTCATCATTCACTAGGTCTACTGGACCTGCTTTAGCCTCCCAAGGGCTCAGTCCAGCTCTAGTGAAGAACCAGTCAGGAAATCAAGGATGCTGCTGCCGCAGTGTCATGCTGCATGCTAGAGCATGTGGTCTAACCCTCTTTCCCTCATTGCAGCCTTGAGATCTTCATGTTGGGAGATGCATGTTCACTTCTGTTGATGCGTAACATCCCAACCCAAAACCTCACCACTCATGCAACACAGCGCTGGCCAGGCCTGCATGATGCATATTACAGTGAACCTTTAGGCTGCCCCCTCACTGTAGGATAGGTGACCTGACACTGACTACTCCCCCTTCACCCCCTCCAGTGCCTGTGCTGCTTGTCATCTGGGACACAGTAAGGGCTATATCCCTCTATCCCAAAGGGCTGTTTGTCTTTCAGCAGTTTTTGTCATAACAGTACTTTTTTCACTGCTTGTCTTACTTCTTTTTCAGTATTTTCTTTATTTTGCATAGATTTATCAGGCATCACTAATGTAACTGTAGGAGGTAATTTGTTTTTCACCTGCTCTCCATTAACAACTTAGCTTGTGAAAGATTGATTTATTTCAGTGGACTATTCCTATACTTTAGACTTGTGAGATGACAATCCTTATAGTGTTTTGTCCTGCTCTTCTTAATAGATTTTGTTACTGTCTGGATATCTCTGTCCATTTCTCATTTACACTCCAGATAGTATGAACTCAATATTATGTGAGCAAATTTTCACTCACGCACAAATGTGCTCTCCCAACTTTTGTTCTGTGGGCTATTATTGTATATGTTATCACATATCTCTTGTTTCAGTAATATAGACTTTACTTAGTACTAGTCACACTTGCACTTTGTTTGTCAGTGTAATTATTTCATGGTGAAAGAAAATCTGAATATACAAAATATATGTCTTTCTTTTAGTGAATCAACTCAGTGCCTGTTTAATTCCATAGATTAGGTGGTACTCTTTATGCCAAAATTTCTTCCAGTATAATTTCGTAACCAGCACATTATATCTCCTGCACTTAACGTTTCACTTCTTCATTGCAAGATGAGATCCATGTATCCTCAAACCATCTACCTTCTCAACTAATCTAGCAAGCTATTATTTTGTTAGGATTAAACATTAAGTGTTGAACACAGCTTATCTGTTCCTTGAAAAACAAATGGGACTGATTCCTTTCGCCACCAGTGATTTATGCTCAGGCGAGCTGCTCTTTGTAGCTTCTTTCAGTAACTGCATGTCTATTGTTAGAATCAGTATATTTCTGCAATTCTTTTGTCTTTTTTCTGTCATGAATAACTGCAGTATAATACAGCTAATCTCTTATTTATTTTTCCTTACAAATCATCATCCTTCTCTGATAAATATGTTCTAACCAGTCTGTTATGTGCAGTTCCCTGCATGGTGTGTATTTTACTTTCTGATCAAACATATGTAGATTGAGCAGTATCTTCTGACACCTTGGAGGTGCTCTCTTCAAAGACTTTCTGAATATGCTTTGCAGGGCTTTATGGCTTGTTTACACATTAACTTCTTTTCAACAGGCATATTTATTGAATTTTCCACATCTGCCCGCTACTATAGTTTATTTTCTATTTATTTATTTTAATATTTATTCATTCACACTCTACTGCTACCAGATTATTTTCCATGTATTCAGTTTATTATTTATTCATGTTGTTATTCAGAATAGTTATACATGATATATCCTGTTTGGTTTCAATGGATGTCTAGAACAAGTAGATCCAGAATCAGTACAATATAATAGTGTTAACAATTATAACAAATACAATAACATTTTCTTGCAGGGCTCTGATAAATCACAGTAATAATAGGCAATATAAGACTACATCACTGCACACATCACAATATATAGACAAACATAACAGCTATACCAAAATGCAAAATACCACCACTATATTGGAATAATATATTACTTCCATAGAGGAAGATAAAGAAGGACTCCTACACAAATGAACTGTTACATTTACATTTGTAAGTATTCATCTAGTATTGTCTGAAGTTTTACTTACTGATCAGCTATCTGAGGATATCTTGTTTGTACATCTGTAAATGTTTTTGAATTGCAGGCAATAGACCTATTCCCTTATATGATAGATGGTATGCCATTCTGACTGGCAATTGTTTTCAATACATCTGGCTTGATTGCATTGTTGTATTTTGATGTTGGTGAATCAGTAACTAGTTCTGGTTTCCTTACTCCTTCAAAACTATTCTCTTATATTTAGCTCTGTTCCATAGATATGCTTTGATTTAACAGCTTTCTTAGGTTCACAGAATCAGGAACATATTGGCTACAACCTTTAAAATGTACTTTATCAGCCCCAGAAATATCTGGAATGCCTCCATTTATTCTTGTTATGGATTCCATATAGGTGTTGACCTAACAGCTTTCTTAGAGGCACAGTTTCTTCAGATATATTAGGTACATACTTTACAAGCTGCTGCATCATTCCCAGAAATCACTTTAATTTCCGTTTGTCTTCTGGATTTGGAATTTGCACAGTTGCTCTGATGTTTGCTATCTCAAGCTTTAGTCCACTAGATTTTAGAATATGACCCATGTACTTAGATTTGTTTCTTGCCCCTACTTAAGTTGAAATTATATTGGCTTAACTATTTGATGTCTAATCATGCTCTTACTGTGCCTGAACCCACACGAGTTAATCATCAATAAAATTTATTACAGCTTTCTATCCTTCACTCACCTGTGCAATGACTCTTTGGAACACTGCTAGTGATGGTGAAATAGTAAATGGTAGTCTAACAAATCTGTACTTTCCCACCTTTATATGCCAGAACTCCTGGTTTGCATCTTGTACTGAAATGAACAAAAGCATATTATCCACGTTGTGTTGGATCTAATTGTGTTTTAATAATACCCATGCTTTTTATTCATTCATCTTCCTTTTCTACTCTTGAGAGATTATATGTACTTTCTTGGAGCAGGTTTACTGACATGGTTGGAGGTTGGCACAATGTTTACCTCAAAAAGCACAGGGTTTGATTCTCATCTTTGAAAGGAAACTGGCTAGGTTTAACATGGTCTGCAAGGGCAGCTATACCATTACTGGTGAACCTATGAACGTATGACTTAGCAACATGTTATATTTGCATATGATATTCTCCTGGCATGCTTCTTAAGCCTATAAATAAATAATTGTAACTATAATAGATTTCATAGGTATGGCTTTGACAGTGTTCAGGATGTCTCTGCAGTCTTAAATCAGTCCCTGAATATAAGCAGGACCACATTTGCTCTTTGTCTTCACAATGTGAATTCGGTTTACCATTTTTAGCTTCTCACAGGCCAAACTATTCAGTAAATTAAGGCAATTTGCTTTTACAATTTTCTTTAAGTGTTATAATCTAAAAAAGAAAGTTTGTACAACTTATTTTTATATTGACTTATATCTACAATAGTAGCTTTTGGCTTAGTGGTTTCACCTGATGCCTCTAATATAGATACAAATACATACAGCTTTTTCTGGTGCTTCAAAAATATTTTTAGACATAGCCCTGGTGTTTCAAAAATATTTGTAGACATAATATTTCCCTCTTCAAATGTCAGTTTCTAATTAAACAGTTTTATTAATTTTCATCACTTCTCATCAATAATATAAAATGCACTCTTGCCTCATTTTTTCCAAACCCTTTCAATCATCAGTGTATCAATTCTTTCCATCTTAGTTGTTGTTGTTGTTGTGTCTTTTGGCTTTTCCCGGTTAGGGGTCGCCACAGCGGAACTCCGGTCCACTAATGATTGGCAGTTGATTTTTACGTGCTGAGTTGCCAGCCCTAACGCACAACCTTCAACGAAGGTACGCCCATTCACGCATGTCTCCATGCAGAAGATGCTCTAGCTGAGAGTCGAACTGGTCAGCGTCTTACTGTGAGGCGACAACGCTACCGCAGCACCACCACCACAGACCAATTCTTTCCATCTTAGTAAATTTCAAAAATAATTTCCTACTTTTGTTCTACAAATAAATTCATTTTAATAAATTTAACATTCCTTACCATTACAATAATTAATTATTTTACAGCTTCTGCAAAACCCATTAAAGGAAGGACAGTTCTTTATCTAATACTAATAGTCACACCACCATCAGCTATGTCATACTTTCTGCACAACTTATGGTTCTCTTCCTTAAGTGGTTTAACTCATCATACACTGCATCTTTCAAATTATGAATAAACAACTCAAGAATTCCATCTTCTCCCATATCCATATTATTTTTAATCTTAATAAGCACAAAATAAACTTCTGCAAACTCTAATGCAACATATTCTAGTTGTATGTATGGTCAGTCCTTGGTTCCCATAGAGAGTAGCAGAGATCTTCAGAATGTCAACGACTTCAAAATATACAACAGCATTATTATAATGTAAATTATTGATGAGTCTGCTTTTGTTCCTTTCGTTATAGGCATAGCTTTAAAATGCCTTATTGGGATGGGGAGCAATGATTTATGAAACTGTAGATTGATAAGCTTCATTAGCATTTTTGGGGGGTTTGAAAGTCTTATTTTGCAGCCAGTGGAAAATATTAATGTGTTTTTAATCTCTTTATTTGTGCAAACATAACATATGATCAAAGTACTTCTACCTTTTTCTAATATTGTGCCCTTTTATGACATAATTACTGAGGCTCTGGCTGAAAGATTCTTTCCATCTGCTGTGTATTGACCTCACCAAGTATTTCAATAGCACTCTATATTCATATATAATCAACATGCTGAATGGTTCAACCTGTGAGAAAGCTGATATCCCACAAACTTCTGGAGCACTGAATAGTTCACACTGTGAGTAAGCTGTCATCCCACAAACTTCTGGAACACAGAATGGTTCACACTGTGGGTAATCAATACAAAAAAGGCAGCCCCAAAGATATTTGAAGAGAAATACAGGCAGAAAATTTCACAATAAAAAATAATATCACAAAAAGGGAATGTAGAAAAGATTAGTAAAGTAAAAGTTAAAAAAATAAAAGTTGAAATTATGAGATGTCTGCAAAGTAAAGGGTTTGGTGAAGAATGTCTAACACAGGTTACATCAGAGCATGATGGAAGGAGGCCTCAAAGTAAGGAGAAACAGGAAGATCAGGAGCCATCTGAAGAAGAAATATGGATATGGGAAACAAAAAGAGATTTTATATGGTGTAATATATATGCAAAGGAAAAAGGAATCTAATCAATACAAAAAGAGCAGCACTAAAGATATCTGAAGAGAAATACAGGCAAAGGAATCTGGACATGGAAAACTGTACAATACAAAAAATAAGAAGACAAAGAGGAAACACAGAAAAGAAGATTAGTAATGGAGAAGTTAAAGAAATAGAAACTGAGGTTATGGAGTGCCTGCGAATTGAAGGATTCAGTGTAAAAAATCTAACTCAGAAAACACCACAGCAGGATAGAACAATGGAGATCTAAATTAAGGAAAAACCAGTGGAACAGGAAGCAGGTTGTCAGTTGCCATATGATGATATTTTGGAGCTTTCCACAGGAAACCAATATAAATGTTCATTTGAAGCTGGAAAGCAAGGGAAGAAACAGGAAACTGTGAGAACTCTGACACAGTCAATGTTGAGGGGTGATAGGCCAGTGAGTTCCCATATGACAGAGCAATGGTTGGCACAAGATGAAGTTGAAGAGAATGTGACACAGGAAGATGTTATAGAACTTTCTGTAGAATGCCCACAGGAAATGGAGAACAAACAAATGTGCACTCAGTTTAGAAGAATGTGCCACAGGAAGATGTTATAGAACTTTCTGTAGAATGCCCACAGGAAATGGAGAACAAAAAAATGTGCACTCAGTTTAGAAGAAAATGAGCTAAGAGACAAGTTGCTTGATTTAATGGAGATAAACATATTAAGATCAATGAAAGAAATAGACTGCGGAAGGTCAATAAAACCCAAAAAGTCTGAAATCTGATAAAACAAATGAACACAGAAATTAGGACTGTCCATAGAGATCCATGCAATATAACAGAAGTAAACATATATTACTGTACAGCTAAATTAACAACAGATAAAATTTTAAAACAAGAATACAGGGTAGTAAGGAAAAGGAAGGGGACAAATCAAATACCATTATGGAAGTATCAAATAGAGAAAATTATAAAGCAATTAAGTCAAGAAATGTCACTGTTAGAAGAGTATAGAAGAGGGAACAGATCAACAAAAATATTCGGAAAGATAGATATGATAAAAGCAATGCGCAGTATTATAACAGATCAGGATTTATCATGCACTATCACAAACAATAAACTAAAAATATCAGCTCAGGCAGAAAAAATTAGAATATACACAGATAAATATAAAGGAAAAGTGGAAAATAAGCAATTTATTGATGACCTAAAAAGTTTTATAGAGAATTGGGAAACAAGGTAAAAGGAATTGAAATATCACCAAAAAAGAAGAAATACATATATTTTGGAGAAATATTTATGTAGATCTTGTATGGAACATAATGAAGATGATAATGGATAGAAGAAGTAAAAAAAAGAATAAGAAGTTTAAAGGTGCTGGACATGAAATGGGATGAAATAGCCAGAGAGATTGAAATCAAGTTAAGAAAAGTCTCCAAATGGAAAACCCCAGGCCCAGATGCAGTACCTA
This sequence comes from Protopterus annectens, assembly GCF_019279795.1. Taxonomy (NCBI): domain Eukaryota; kingdom Metazoa; phylum Chordata; order Ceratodontiformes; family Protopteridae; genus Protopterus; species Protopterus annectens. The sequence goes on from NC_056751.1 coordinate 370,645,522, forward strand.
ACTTCTGGTTAAAAGGGTCTACTTTACATGACTGGAAACTCAGAACACTGAATTTCATTTTACTGAGACCACAATACCTAATTTTCAAAATACTGAAAACTCATTTGACTTAATCTCATTATACTGAAAGCTTACAATCCTGAATTTCAAAATACTGAATTTTAAGCCATAGATGTGATATGTGTTTCCCTTCACCTGTGACTTGCTTGTGACAAAAAAAAAAAAAAAAACATTACTGTACCTTAAAGTGCCGACTATCAGAATAGCGATAGTAGCATTGAAAGTAGTGTCGTATTGTTTCAAAATGTGGGTATATCTCTTAACAATTTTATGGGAAGTATCTAAAGTAATATGGCGTACATTTTTTGTGCTCCCGGCAGTAGTGGCAGTGTGTGCGGTACTGTAAGGAAAGTAAAAGGTATATGCCCTTTTCCCCAATGTAGTGTGATCCTGTAGTTAGTATATATAGTTGGGGGTGTGGGGGCACAGCCCCCCTCAATGGAGGGAGTGAGGGGGCATAGGCCCCACCTAGCTTGGTTTTACATCATCCAGTTTCTGTTAAGAGGGTAAGTAAGTAGTTTTTAAGTTTTGGAAAAGAGTTAGTCATTGGAGTTGTAAGTGTGCATGTCTATGGCTTAAACTTCAGCATTTTGAAATTCAGCATTGCAAGCTTTCAGTATAATGAGACTCAGTCAAATGAGTTTTCAGTATTTTGAAAATTAAGTATTGTGGTCTCAGTGAAATGTTGTGTCCTTCGGCTTATCCCGGTTAGGGGTCGCCACAGCGGAACTCCAGTCCGCTAATGTTTGGTAGTGGATTTTTATGTGCCGAGTTACCAGCCCTGACGCACAACCTTCAGTGAAGGCACGCCCATTCACGCATGCCTCCATACAGAAGATGCTCTAGCTGAGAATCGAACAAAAACAATGTCCTGCTGTGAGGCGACAACGCTACCGCAGCACCACTACCGCGGGTATATATATATATATATATATATATATATATATATATATATATATATATATATATATATATATATATATATGGTCTCAGTGAAATGAAATTCATTATTTTGAGTTTTCAGCCATGTGATGTGCACCTGTTAAAAGTATTAACATCTCTGCATGAATATTTAGCCATGAGAAAGCGCTATTTATATGTGCATCCTGAACAGACACCAACCTAGCTAAAAACAGGAAAAACAATGCTCCTACTTAAGAGTGATTCTGCAAGCTACACTAAAAATCATAGACCAAAAACTTGCCTTCCAGTGACATATAAACTACACACTGGAGCTGTTACTGACAGAGTTTATAGTTTTTTATAAGAAAACTCAATTATGGCAACAGAACAAAAGGGCAATAAAAGAAAGCCATATGGAACAAAGGATCATTTGTTGTTAAATCAAGTCATAGTGGAGAACTGTAAAAAGGGGAAAGAATCTAAGTATGGCATGGATTAACTACAAAATAGCATTCGACAGTATCCCACATTCGTGGATAAAGAGTGCTTAAAAATATATAAGATATACCCTACACTGATGAATTACATCACAGCAACCATGAAACAGTGGCAAACCACTTTGCAGTTAATCCATGATAAAGATCAAATTATTCCAGGGATAAAAATCCAAAGGGGGATATTCCAGGGTGACTCTTTGTCACCATTCCTCTTTTGCCTTGCCCTTAACCCATTAAGATGTCTGCTTAATGGATTATGTCACGGCTATAATTTGTCTACTAGAAAACAACAAAGTGCAAAGACTTCTCATCTTCTCTTTGTTGATGATTTAAAACTGTATAGCTCATCAGATGAGGAACGGAATGCAAAACTGCAAGTGGTCAAAACTTTTTCAGATGATATAAGAATGTCATGTGGAAAAGCAACCTTTAAAGCAGGAAAGCTGCAGCACCAAGAAAACATCAGTTTGGGACAAGAATGTGATATAAAAGAACTTGAGCAAGAGGGAGTGTATAAATATTTAGAAACTGATGAATGATCAACAAAAAAACATGAACAAATGTGAATTAAACTTAGTAAGGAATATTTTAGAAGACTTAAATTAATTCTGAAAACAGCTTTGACATCTAAGAACAAAATTCAAGCTATAAACTAATTTTCTCTTCCTGTCCAGACTTACAGTTTTGGAGTGACTGATTGGCCCCAAAAGGTGTTGGATAGATTAGATAGGAAAATAAGAAAGATGACTCATGCTCATTAAATGATTTATAAAAATCATCGCATAACAAGATTATATATTCCCCTGTTCCTAAGGAGGTATGGGCCTCCTCAAAATTGATTACATGTATAGATCTGCAATCGTAGGACTGCACACATATCTGCTGATCTCATAAGACCCAAACAAAGTGAAAGTCTAGAAACATGAGGAGAATAAATCTAAGATGACTTCCCTTCTTAGTCTAGTAGAAGCATATCAGCATCAAGCAGGAATGGAAATCAAACCAGAAGTAGATAAAAATCAGGCAGCAACTGAATGTGCCAAAAAACAAAAGAAAGGATATAAGGTGAAGAATCAGATGAGAAGACAAGAAGTGTGCATAAATATACTTGCAATTATAGAAAACTTGTAGAAAAACCTCATGTTGTTCAGGATCAAATACAGAAATAGTTAAGGAGAGACAAATTCAAACCAAAAGATGAAAGGTTAATATTGGCAGTCCAAGACAGTGGGTTATGTACACATTGGTTTACAAAGTCCATTGAACAGCATTATTTATTTATTTATTTATTTAAAATAATGATGAATTCCAGATACGGAGGAGAGAACACAGCTTAGGAGGATATTTCAAAAAACTCGAGACATCCAACGTGCTTAAAACACAGTATTTATTCGAGTAAGCGCTTTCACCTACTTGGCTTCTTCAGACTCATGTATAAACACACAAACAGTTTTACCAGTGCTTTAATACACATAATAGGCGGGAAATGCTAATCATTAACTCCACCCAAAGCAGTTAATAATTAAATCAGCAATTTTTACGGTTTTACAGGCAAAGCTCTATAAACGAGCTCTATGAAAAGAATCATCAAACAGCTAAAAACCTCATTGAAACGTATATGCATGACATAAAGACAGATGACAACTAAGCATGTAAAAAAGTTATAAAAGTTATTAACATTAAAAATAATATATAGTATAATAAAATGTCACATGTTGCTATCATATTAGCTGAGCATAAACAAAGGCTTTAAAGCATATGAATGAAATTCTATTCAAATTAATGTCATGAGTAGATAGTATCTAAGTATGTAACTAACACGACAGACATAAGACTTATGTACCTGTTAATATGCTTTAAGTCTTCTCATTCTCAAGAATGGTTTGACAGATAGTTTTGCGTTCAGTCCTGGAGGTGCATCTGATCTAAACTTCATAATCCACATATTCTCCCTAGCTTCAGTGTGTGTTCTTATGTCCCCTCCTCTGATGTTAACATGCATCTGTTCTAAGATCCTGAAAGTAAAGGTATGTGTAGGGTCAGATTCAAGGACATGTTTCGCAAGTGCATTACTTCTATGTTGCATTCTTATAGCATAAAGGTGCTCACGTATGCGATCTTTTAAATGTCTATTCGTCTTTCCAATGTAGAAAGAAGAACATTTTTGACATGTGGCAATATATACAACATTAGTAGATAGACAATTCCCATTAGCTTTCAAATAGTAAGTGTGTTGACTAACTGGATGAACAAACGTAACCTCATTATTGATATAAGAGCAATAATTACAATTACCACAAATGTGAGTACCTCTAGAATTACCTAAGAATGAAGCCTTAGATATTTTCCTTTCACATAAAATCTTCTTGAGGCTTTTCTTATTTTTATATCTAAAAAATGGGGACTCACCTAACCTTTCCCTAACCTGTGTATCAACTGTTAGAATATTCCAGTGGGCTTTAACCACTTCTCTAATTCTCCAGGCATCAGTAGTATAGAACATGGTAAATGCTTCTTTGTGAAAGTTATGTACATTTGCTTGTGGTAGTTCCTCAGTAACTAGCCTGTTATCTGAGAAATAAGGTGCTGCTGTGCCTGATCTAGTTTCTTGGACACTTTCAAACCCCTTCACAATCTCTTGGTCCTTATAACAACGTTGAGATAGACGATTGTATAAGTCATCCAGGTCTTGTTCATAACCTGTGGTGGTAGGATTGTACCTAGAGGCCCTCATTGCCTGTCCCTTAACAACATTTCTGTAAACATATTGTGGATGCATGCTATGGCGATGCAGGAGTGTATTGATATGACATGGCTTCCTAAAAACACCAGTATTAACTAACCCATTAGGTAGCTTCTCAACATAGACATCAAGATAGGTTATTTTGGTTGTAGATATCTCATAACTAAACTTGATATATGGTGTGGCATTGAGCAGGGGGCGACAGAAGCGGAAGCTGTCGTTCGAACAGCCATCGAACAAGAATATCAAGAAAATGTGGGAAAGCAAAGGGAAGGGGAAAACTTAGTTTTCAACCTCTCTCCACGTGTTTTAACCAGTGAAGAGTTATCTGTACTATCCAAGGGTTTATCATTTATACCCACCACACGTAGTGTGTTTGAAGAAACGATTAGGGACTTCAAGTTATATATACGTAATCTATCTTTGAAGTTACACTTCAATGAAGTTGATGACCACTCCTCACATACACAACCCTCCCATTCGCATTTCCACCGCCCCAGCGTTTTTACTCCACCACTACATCCCTTATTATCAGCTTTCAGTCAATTGGTTGAAGATGACCTATATAAGATGAGGGATTGTGATTATCCCCACGCATTTACCAAATATAATCTAACGTACAGAGAGAATAAGGCCTTGAAGGACCTCTCCAATGATGCCTCTCTATGTATTAGACCGGCTGATAAAGGAGGGGGCATTGTAGTTATGGGATTTGATGACTATGCCAACAAGATGTTACACATGCTTGGAGATACACAGTTCTACCAGCCACTAGATACAGATCTTGTGAGGGTATTCTCCCATAGGGTACATTCATTCCTATTGGGACTTTTGAACAGCCACATCATAGACAATCAACTTTTCTCTTTTCTTGATGTTCAATCACCACTGATTCCACTGATCAGTGGACTCCCCAAAATACACAAAAACATGGCAGATCCTCCCCTGCGACCAATAGTAGCAGGCAGGGGATGGATCACTGAACCCTCTTCAATTTTTATAGAGCGTAATTTGAGACCAATTGTAGACATGAATAGATTCATATTGAAGGACACAAAACAGTTCTTGGTTGACCTGTATGATTGTTTGAAGGATGTAACAGATATAACAGAATTAACTTTTGTAACAATGGATGTAAAATCCTTATTTACAGTTATCCCTAATCTTGTGGGTATTGATTTTTTGACCGAACATCTGAAAAGGGTTTCTGAGATGTCTGATTCAAAGATCATGTTACTCGTTTCTCTGCTAGAAGTGGTTTTACATAATAATGTTTTTTGCTTTGAAGGCAATTGTTTTTTGCAGAGGGATGGCGTAGCTATGGGCACTTCGTGTGCCAATAGCTACGCCAACCTGTTTATGGCTGAATGGGAGAACACATATATGTATGAATTGCCTACCTTTATAGAACACACAGTGTTCTATAGACGTTTTGTGGATGACCTCTTCTTTATTTGGAGAGGTCCCACTAATGTACTTTATGAATTCATTGATCATTTGAACAATGCCACACCATATATCAAGTTTAGTTATGAGATATCTACAACCAAAATAACCTATCTTGATGTCTATGTTGAGAAGCTACCTAATGGGTTAGTTAATACTGGTGTTTTTAGGAAGCCATGTCATATCAATACACTCCTGCATCGCCATAGCATGCATCCACAATATGTTTACAGAAATGTTGTTAAGGGACAGGCAATGAGGGCCTCTAGGTACAGTCCTACCACCACAGGTTATGAACAAGACCTGGATGACTTATACAATCGTCTATCTCAACGTTGTTATAAGGACCAAGAGATTGTGAAGGGGTTTGAAAGTGTCCAAGAAACTAGATCAGGCACAGCAGCACCTTATTTCTCAGATAAGAGGCTAGTTACTGAGGAACTACCACAAGCAAATGTACATAACTTTCACAAAGAAGCATTTACCATGTTCTATACTACTGATGCCTGGAGAATTAGAGAAGTGGTTAAAGCCCACTGGAATATTCTAACAGTTGATACACAGGTTAGGGAAAGGTTAGGTGAGTCCCCATTTTTTAGATATAAAAATAAGAAAAGCCTCAAGAAGATTTTATGTGAAAGGAAAATATCTAAGGCTTCATTCTTAGGTAATTCTAGAGGTACTCACATTTGTGGTAATTGTAATTATTGCTCTTATATCAATAATGAGGTTACGTTTGTTCATCCAGTTAGTCAACACACTTACTATTTGAAAGCTAATGGGAATTGTCTATCTACTAATGTTGTATATATTGCCACATGTCAAAAATGTTCTTCTTTCTACATTGGAAAGACGAATAGACATTTAAAAGATCGCATACGTGAGCACCTTTATGCTATAAGAATGCAACATAGAAGTAATGCACTTGCGAAACATGTCCTTGAATCTGACCCTACACATACCTTTACTTTCAGGATCTTAGAACAGATGCATGTAAACATCAGAGGAGGGGACATAAGAACACACACTGAAGCTAGGGAGAATATGTGGATTATGAAGTTCAGATCAGACGCACCTCCAGGACTGAACGCAAAACTATCTGTCAAACCATTCTTGAGAATGAGAAGACTTAAAGCATATTAACAGGTACATAAGCTTTATGTCTGTCGTGTTAGTTACTTACTTAGATGCTATCTACTCATGACATTAATTTGAACAGAACTTCATTCACATGCTTTAAAGCCTTTGTTTATGCTCAGTTAATGTGATAGCTACATGTGACATTATATCATACTATATATTATTTTTAATGTTTTTAACTTTTATAACTTTTTTACATGCTTAGTTGTCATCTGTCTTTATGTCATGCATATACGTTTCAATGAGGTTTTTAGCTGTTTGATGATTCTTTTCATAGAGCTCGTTTATAGAGCTTTGCCTGTAAAACCGTAAAAATTGCTGATTTAATTATTAACTGCTTTGGGTGGAGTTAATGATTAGCATTTCCCGCCTATTATGTGTATTAAAGCACTGGTAAAACTGTTTGTGTGTTTATACATGAGTCTGAAGAAGCCAAGTAGGTGAAAGCGCTTACTCGAATAAATACTGTGTTTTAAGCACGTTGGATGTCTCGAGTTTTTTGAAATATCCTCCTAAGCTGTGTTCTCTCCTCCGTATCTGGAATTCATCATTATTTTATTATTTTATATCGGATGCAATAGGAGGAGAGTTTACTCCACTCTCAGTTATTTTTCCTTGTATTTATTTATTTACATTTGTTTACCAGGAAAGTCCAACTGGGCCAAAAGCCTATTTTCAGCGGAGGTCCAAGGAGAAAAGCTCCACAGAAATACAAGCACATATAAGCAAAATGCAATAATTAGATGGTACAATACATAGAGTAAGATGCAGAATACACATCATCTAGTTAGTCTATACAAAGTAGTATTCAGTACAATTTTCTAGAAGATATAGGTTCAAAAAGAAAAACATGCAAGCATTTTGATGAAGATCACTGTGAGAAAAATAAAATTAGTACTGTGTGCATATTAAATAATAGCTATAAACAAATTAGATTTCCTTTATATATATATATATATATATATATATATATATATATATATATTTTAATTTTTTTTTTTTGAGTAGTAATAAACACTGAGGAGAGGGAGAAAATGAGGTAAGGAGTAGACAGTGTGTTGACAGAGGTATAGATATCTTATCAGTCAGGTTTGGCACAGGAGCAATGCCAGTTTGTGGATAGATGTTCAAATAGTAGTTGTTTGAAATTGATAGATACAGGTGTGTTTTGGAGGGTGTGGGGTAAAGAGTTCCATAATTTGGCTATTTGATTTGAGAATAGGGCTTTACTGTGAGTGTTGTTAGCTTTGTTTACTGTGAGAAAGTTTCTGTCTGCAGATCTTAGAATTTGTGGTCATGAGTAGGGGCTAGGGAACAAGTTCCTTGAGGGAATGGCAACTGTCAGGATGGAAGATGATATTGTGTGTGAATTTAAGTTGGTAGAGATGGAGAAGGTTAGGTAGCTCAAGCCAATTTAAGTTTCCAATTTGGTTCAGTCTGATTTTTTTTAAGTTGATAAAGAGGGGGAAAGCATATAGGACCATAGAGGGAAGGAAGGTTCTGGATATGGCTAGTCTGTTATTGTAAATGAGGAATGACTTGCTTCTGTACAGTGAGCCAAGTTTGATGTGAACTTTCTTAATTGTGATGGCTATGTGTTGGTCAAATCTGAGTTTGTTGTCAATTGTCACATCATGGAGTTTTGTATGCTCAGCTGGTTGGATGACTGTGTTGTTTGCTGGCAGAATTTTGAAAGGAGGTGTGTCGGTGATTGCTACTGGTAAATAGCATTAACTGTGCCTTTTTGGGGTTGAGGATTAGTTGTGATTTACTTAGATATGTTTCTATACCATTAAAAGCTTGTTGGGCTACTATTTGGAGGTCTGGTAATGTATCTGATGAGCAGATTAAAGTTAAATCATCCGCATACTGAACTACTTTAGTGTATTTTGTGGATGAGGCTAGATCATTAGAGAAGATGGTACAAAGAAGGAGTCCTTGTACGGACCCTTGGGGGACTCCAACTGAGACAGGCAGAAGTGATAGTTCGGATTTCCATCGTACTGCTTGTTGTCTGTCAGAAAGATAGCTTAGGAACCATGAGATGGAAGTCTTTGATAGGTTTCGTGAGGCAGGAGTACTAAGGAGTTTCTGCTGGGAGACAGTGTCAAATGCTTTTGACATGTCTAGAAAGATTGATACTACTTGCTGGTTTGAGGTTATATAGGAAATGTTCCATAATTCTGGGACATATTGTTCTGCTATAGACTTATTTACCAGAATGGAGATAGGCTGAGCTATGGCATGAGCTGAAAGTTTGAGGTGCTCATTGGGCAGTTGGTCAGCTGCTAAGGAAGATTTCAGTTTTTCTGCATTGTTCTTATTGTGTTAGTTGGAGCAGGTTTCTGGTCAAAAGAGTTGTTGTTAGTTTCCACATTAGGTGGAAGAGATGGTGGGGTGGAATTGTTTACTGTAACTAAGAAGAGGATGGTGTTTATAAATAGGTGTTGGTTTTTGAGGCAATACTCACACTTTGGTTATTGGTTGTTAGTTCTGGGGTTGTAGCTTTACCTGGGTGGAGGAGTGAGTTTTTTTTGTCTACTCTGAGTTGTTTTATTGTTTTATTGTGGAGCTGCTGGTATGCTAGCAGAGTTTTATTGTCTTTTGTTTTCTGGTATTGAAACCAGGCTTTGTCCCTTAGTTTTTGAAGTCTAATAATTTGTTTTGATATCCAGGGCAGTCTCTTATTTTTAACATGACATCTGCAATTTGATGCTAAGCTATTTAGAATAGCTAGAAATGTGTCACTGAAGTATGTTACAGCCTGGTGAAGTTGGAGATGAAGGAGTGGTGTTAGGGTTACCACCTGTCCCACTTTGCAAGGGACAGTCTCTCTTTGGGCATTTGTGTCCTGACAAAAAATATTAAAAATGGCAAATGTCCTGAGATTGTAGGACTTAATTATGTCCTATATTTTATGTAATAGTTGCATAAAACAGTTATTCTGTATCACCAGTGTAAGTGCTCCAGTCTAAGTTGAAGTCACCCTTGATAATGGTTTCATAGCTGTAGGTTGAGGCTGTCAAGCCTATGAGTTCCTCAATGGCATTGAGAGTATTGTTGGGAGGTATGTAAGTGGCTATTATGGTAATATTTTTCTTTGGGTTGATTCTGAGCCGTGTTGCTAGGACTTCAAAGTTGCTATCATAATGGTATTTGATGGGTAGGTAGTCTATGCTTAGGTTATCTTTGTAGAAGATTACAACCCCACCACCCTTCTTCCTCATCCTGTCTAACCTGTGTACACTATAACCTTGTGGGAGTATGTCTGCATCTCTTATATTCGGTTTTAACCAAGTTTCTTTTGCTATAAGAATGTCTGGTGAGTATTGTGCAGTGACTGCATGCAAGTCTGTGATTTTGTAAACTAGGCTTCTAAGGTTCATGTTAAGAATGAGAAGGTCTGTAGTTTAAAATGTGAGGAAGGGGTGGAATAGTAGCCATGATGGTATGTTGTGCAGTATGTGGCCCAGGATTGGGGTGCATATATAATCTGTGGTAATATACATGCATGTTTGTATGACAATTTGGAGAGTATGTGAAGGCATTTGCTGAAGTGTTAGTGGTACTGCTGACAGCTGCATGTTTGAAGTGGAAGTATGCAATAGGTGTGTGATTGTAGAGTTAGGAGGAGATGGCAAGGTAGGAAAGTGAAGAGTGGATGATATCAGTATAATATAGCTTGAGGCTATGACCATGTATCTGTAGGTGAGTGTAGGATATTAGATATTATGCTGATAGCAGTAGGGTATAGAGTCTGGGCAGGAGAAAGAGCATGGTGTGTATTCTTTTTAAGTGTTAGGTTATCTGGATGGTGTGATGAAGATGTAGGTACCGAGGGGTGTTGGTGTAGTGTGGTGGGAGTAGGGTGATTAAGGACAGTTGCAATAAAGTTGTGTGAGGAGAGGGAGGAGTGTTACTAATAGTGTATTGGTTAATTGAGGTGTAACTGGGAGATAGAAGGTGATTCTTGATTGGGGAAGTTAGAGGAGTGGTTAGTGTTGGTATAAGTCTAGATGATGCAGGGGTGGGTGGGAATGGGGGTAGGGTAAGGGGGTAGAGTGAGCACGAGTGTAGCGAGGGTGAACGGAGCGGGCTACCTCCCTCACAGAAGAGTGCAAAGAAAAACAATCAGTATGAGAAGTTGAAGCATTGAAGCTGTAAGGTAAGTGAAAGCAAGGAAGAGGTAGAGGCAGAAAGGTGGGAGTGTAAGCAGATAGTTGCAGAAACACTACTTTTATGGCCTTGGTGTGTAAGTAAAACAAAGTAAGACAAATCTATCTGAAGACAAAATACACCAAGTAAATGGTACTAGCCTTACTTTACAAGAATTCAATGGGGAGGCAGATTTTTGGGGACAAGATACAGCAAGTATATTGTTAGGTGTGCCACCTAGTGGTGAGAGACAAAGCTATAGTTACCTGGGGTAGGGGTAGGGAGTCCTTGCACATGTGCATGCTGGCCAGAACAATGTTTAAAAAATAACTAGTAAAAGTAACAAATTTGCTATAAAAAGAAATGTAAATAACCAGTCACAATGTTTAAAACATAACTACTGAGGACCAAATCTGCTAATAACAAGAACATCCAGTCACCTATGCAGACTTGTCTGGTAGGTATCCTTATTATAAAGTGTTATTCTTGACTTGCAGTAACTGTAGGGAGAAACTGAACCATATCAGTGGTTTTATTTGGCAATGTTGAAGTTGCTTGGGGGGGGGGACTAGAGCCACGATGATACAAGCAGATCAAGTGTACTATGCAGACTTTTCTGGTAGGTATCCTTATTAAAAAGTATTATTCTTGGCTTGCAATAGTTGTGGAAAGAAACTGGGCCATAGCAGTGGTTTTAATTGGCAATGTTGCAGTTGCTGGGGGTTTCTTTTCAACACATGGGAGAAACAGACAAATGTAGGTTTTGTAAAACAGAATTGGAAACAGTCACACACCTTGTTGCTGGTTGTGACATACTAATGGCAGAAGGACTGTATACTGAAAGGCATAGTAATGTGGCAAGTCTGTTGCACTGGGGATTGTGCAAATATTATGATATTGAAGTGGCTGAAAAACACTGGAAACATGAGCCACAAAGCATCATAGAAAATGATGAAGTCTACATCACATGGGATCACCCATTACCAACAGTTCAAAAGACAGATGCGAGAAAACCAGATATAGTGGTCCATGAAAAGAATACAAAAGTAGCATTGATCACTGAAATTGCTGCACCCAGTGACTACACTGTCTTGCATACAGAGAGACACAAAGTCATAAAATATCAGGATATGCAGGGAGAACTGAGAGCAATGTGGAATAAAGATACCCAGTTCTAATAGTAGTAGGAGCAACGGGTCTTATAAAAAAGAATCTACAATTGTATTTAGATATATTACCGATATGTGTAACTCCATTGAATTGCAGAAGGAGCCATTACTGGGCATATTGCAGGTGCTGTGAAGAGCACTTCTGGCTGACATCAAAAACTGAAACAATATTAATTTCATGAACTTTAATCATGCTTTGATTTAAGAATGGGGTCCATTCCTGTCATGGTATTAGAAACTCAAAAGATTTGAAGAAATTTAAAAAAGTGGGTAAGCTGTTATCCCACAAATCTCTGGAGTACTGAATAGTTCACTGTGGGTAAGCTGTTATTCCACAAACCTCTGGAGCACTGAATGGTTCACATTGTGGGTAAGCTGTCATCCCACAAACCTCTGCAGTAGTGAATGGTTCACACTGTGACTAAGCAGTTATCCCACAAACCTCTGCTGGAGCACTGAATGGCTCACACTGTGAGTAAGCTGTTATCCCACAAACATCTGGGTTACTAAATGGTTCACACTGTGAGTAAACTGTTATCCCACAAACTTCTGGGTTACTAAATGTTTCACACTGTGACTAAGCTGTTATCCCACAAACTTCTGGAGTATGAACAATCAAAAACAGAAAAAAAAAACAGAGTCAAGGTCTACTGAACTGATTCATAAGAATGCTTGGTGCAGCATATTGAATCATATTATGCAGAACCAAATATTCAAGCTTTTTGTTTATAATAATAATAATAATAATAATAATAATAATAATAATAATAGCAATAAAATGACAGTCATCATCCGGTGGCATCTAACTGCTACCAACTTTGATACAAACTAGTTTGCAAAAAGTCCATGGATGAGTCTGTCTACCCAGTTAACTAGTAAATCAATCAATAAAAAATAAAATGTAATAGATTAGATTTAGGCATAAACACTAAACAATTTGCTGCCTTGAGAGGTAGAGGGAAATAGAGAATTATTCATAAGCATCAAACCACACATCATCTTTTTACAATATGGTTTAAGAAACTGCAAAATCCTTTGCCCTTGGAAATGAGATGTTATTCTACACTGACTGCTCAAATCCAGTTCAAATGAAAATTTGGAGATTGAGAAATTGAGAAATGTTTGCATATACCCAACTCGTCATTTGATTTTACATCTTCAGTTGACAAATTCCAACTTAAGAACTTATGGACGTCATAGTTTTATATATTAACATACTGTTCAGTATTGCAATTACTGATTAAAATTATAACTAGTACATGCACATTAATCATATAAATGCAGTGGCATTTTCAGACAATGATAGATTAAAATAGAAAACAACCATTGCAAACAATAGTGATGGCTTAATAGGGGCAATCATGATAGGAAGAGGGGCCATCTCTATATGATATAGTGAGGCCTTGGTCAGATGTTGGATGCTTTGGATTACACAAAATCCGACTAATAACTGTGAGCCGAGGAACTTGTAAGTAAAGTACAAATTTATTCTTATCGAATGAAGCACTTTTCGTTGGCACAGATGTGCCAACTTTTTCAGATTCAAAACATTTTTATAAAATACACACACCGCTTAAAACAACTTACTCTTATCATGTGATCAGCATCAGTTGGTGCTGTCGTTCTAATGCCTGCATTTATTTAAAGCGATGTTACATATAAAAAGCAATGTTGCATATAAAAAGCAGTAACAAAACACATTATGCACCCTATTACAATGTTCAATAGACAAGATATGTTAATGACCAGTACATTTGTACAATTTGTACCCAAAAAATGCTAACTGAGCAACTATCTCAAGAAGTCAGAAATTGCTGTTGGTCAACTCCATTTTTCCAAAAAAGTACAGATGTTAAAGGTTTATTAAAGGTTTAAAGTTTGTAGAAAACTATTAGAGGCTTACCCCCAAAAATAACTTCTAGTTACAAATAACCAAACTGCTGAATAAGCATAATAAAAAACATATTGTTTTAAAATGCATTGTTTTGAAACAAAAAGTACCTACTTTATCTATTTAAACTTTTTAACTTTAAGAGGCAAGCAATATTGCAGGCATCATTCAAGCCAGGACTTAGAAATGCATTTAGTCTCACCTGCCATAACAGCTCGCTCTCTTCGAGCATCAAGTTAAATGGTCCAGCCCTCACATCAAAGCTCACATGATCTATAATTTTAAAAAGAAATTTGTGGTTACTATGTTCAATAAGATGTCTTGCTAAAGGATTTTCATCTTTTTTCTATTCTATAGCATATGTATGCTCGTACACTCTATCTTTTGGCTTACATTCGGTTTTACCGATATAAAAGGCTGGGCATACTTGGCACCTGGCCACATAAACCACAAGCTTAGAGTTACAGTTGTATTTAGACCTCAACTTGAAAGTCCTACCATTAACAATACAACTCTCCCCTATCTCTATATGTCTACACATTCTGCAGTTACCACATGTGGTCATTCCTACTCGCTTTGACAGGGCTCCCATGCTCTTTCTTTCAAGCAAAGTTTTCAGGTTTGCTCCTTTCCTAAAGACAAGGTTTGGCGCTTGTCCAAGTTTAATAGTCAAAGATCTATCAAGTAAAATTAATTCCCAATTTTTGTTCAAGATAAATCTGACCATTTGACTATCATTACTGAAAGTAGTTATAAAGCTAATTTGAAATTCTTTAGTTGTCTCCCCAGTTGTTACTTGTGCTGTCAATGGGGAGTTACTAGTAGTACTACCCTCTGTCAAGTTCGTTACCTTGACATTTATTGTGTTTATAAGGTTACTGTTGAGTAAAGGTTTAACTACACCTAACTGTCTCTTAAGTCTCACTTCTGTTACCAAAGATTGTATCAGCTGTAAAGGGTAACCTCGTTGTGTAAACATTTTGCTTAACAGTAGACACTCGTCATTAAAATCTGAATCTAAAGTAGTCATCCTAGCCGCTCTAATAAGTTGTCCTTTCACTATTGAGCGCTTCTGGTAATAAGGATGGTTACTAGTATAATGCAAAAATGAGTTAGAATACGTTTCTTTCCTATGTATTCTAGATACGTATCTCTCATTTGTAGTATCTTTGACGAGTTTACAGTCTAAGTAGTCAATAGAGTTTGTACTAAAACTAGATGTGAACCTTAAGAATTCAGTAGTTGAGTTTAAATACCTAATGAATTCTTGTGCCTGCTGTTCATCACCCTTGAAGAGGATGAAAATATCGTCCACAAATCTGGTATAAAATGTTATGCTCACCCTGTGTAGTGGATGTTTAAAAATAAAGTTGTTTTCCCAAAATGCCATCACTAAATTGGCAAAACTACCTCTACAGGGTGAGCCCATAGCCACTCTACAATTTTGCAAGTAGAACTCACCATTGAATACAAAACAAATTGTTAGTTAAAATTATATCCAATAAGAGTTCCACGAATTGGATTTCTTGTGGTGGAGCGGCCCTAGACTTCATCATGAGGCTTACCCATTCAATTCCATCCAAATGTGGAATTGATGTATATAAGTCTTTAACATCTATGGTTAAAAAGTTATTATTTATAGGGAGACAGCTAAAGAATTTAAAATTAGCTTTATAACTACTTTCAGTAATGATAGTCAAATGGTCAGATTTATCTTGAACAAAAATTGGGAATTAATTTTACTTGATAGATCTTTGACCATTAAACTTGGATAAGCACCATACCTTGTCTTTAGGAAAGGAGCAAACCTGAAAACTTTGCTCGAAAGAAAGAGCATGGGACGCCTGTCAAAGCGAGTAGGAATGACCACATGTGGTAACTGCACAATGTGTAGACATATAGAGATAGGGGAGAGTTGTATTGTTAATGGTAGGACTTTCAAGTTGAGGTCTAAATACTCTAACTCTAAGCTTGTGGTTTATGTGGCCAGGTGCCAAGTATGCCCAGCCTTTTATATCGGTAAAACCGAACGTAAGTTAAAAGATAGAGTGTATGAGCATACATATGCTATAGAAAAGAAAAAAGATGAAAATCCTTTAGCAAGACATCTTATTGAACATAGTAACCACAAATTTCTTTTTAAAATTATAGATCATGTGAGCTTTGATGTGAGGGGTGGACCATTTAACTTGATGCTCGAAGAGCGCAAGCTGTTATGGCAGGTGAGACTAAATGCATTTCTAAGTCCTGGCTTGAATGATGCCTGCAATATTGCTTGCCTCTTAAAGTTAGAAAGTTTAAATAGATGAAGTAGGTACTTTTTGTTTCAAAACAATGTATTTTAAAATAATGTGTTTTTTATTATGTTTATTCAGCAGTTTGGTTATTTGTAATTAGAAGTTATTTTTGGAGGTAAGCCTCTAATAGTTTTCTACAAACTTTAAACCTTTAATAAACCTTTAACATCTGTACTTTTTTGGAAAAATGGAGTTGACCAACGGCAATTTCTGACTTCTTGAGATAGTTGCTCAATTAGCATTTTTGGGTACAAATTGTACAAATGTACTGGTCATTAACATATCTTGTCTGTTGAACGTTGTAATAGGGTGCATAATATGTTTTGTTACTGCTTTTTATATGCATCATTGCTTTTTATATGTAACATCACTTTAAATAAGTGCAGGCATTAGAACGACAGCACCAGCTGATGCTGATCACATGATAAGAGTAAGTTGTTTTAAGCGGTGTGTGTATTTTACAAAAATGTTTTGAATCTGAAGAAGTTGACACATTTGTGCCAACGAAAAGCTCTTAATTCGATAAGAAAAAATTTGTACTTTACTTACAAGTTCCTCGGCTCACAGTTATTAGTCGGATTTTGTGGATTACTAGTTTGGTTTTTGGTTTGTTTCATGCTTTGGATTACCCCCTGGGAAAAGCACTTACTAGGTATGACTAAACCCTACAAAATTATATGGCTTCTTTCTGAGAATATGGAAGTAGCTACAAAAGAACGTGTATTTTGCATTGCTTGCATGAACTTGATGAAACTGACATAGTTTTGGTATTTTTCATTGAAGGATGTTATCTGAATTCAGAAGACTGACCCAGCTGGAAGTGAAGATGCAAAATTTCTTTATGAATACCAGTGAAGCGTTATTACTTTTGCCTGCAAGTCTTTTATAACTGTGAATGGTATTTAAAGTCAGAGGTAGCTAGAGAAAGGTTATCCTCAATTAGTGGTAGCAGTACAACCAGATAGCTAATAACTAGTGTTTTTCAAATGACATATCTGTTCAAACCTTTTTATTTTATATTTCCCATTGTAACACTATATTTGTCTGCATTATTTAATTTTCAAAGAGCATTGCCTAGTTACTTTAACTAAAAGTTCCATTATACAGTTTTACAAGGTTATGCTTGTTTATTTATTAATTTAGATTATTGTAATTACAGAAAACTGGTGAATTATAACTGTTGGTATCAGAATTTTGAAGAGACACTAAGGTACTGCTTCTATAAGTTAACAGTATGATTGGCTTATTTTACCAGTGTGTCATAATTGTTTCCTTGTTTTACTTGACTGATTTGACTGTTGTCAGTACCTGATTGTAAAAAGTATAAGGGTGTTAGTACTCCAGGAAATCATTGTGTGTGTGTGTGTGTGTGTGTGTGTGTGTGTGTGTGTGTGTGTGTGTGTGTGTGTGTGTGTTTGTGTGTGTGTGCATGTGTGCGCGTGTGCGCGTGCACGCGTGTGTGTGTGTGTGTGTGTGTGTGTGTGTGTGTGTGTGTGTGTGTGTGTGTGTGTGTGTGTGTGTGTGTGTGTGTGTGTGTGTGTGTGTGAATGCAACAAGTTTGGAATTTATACATTTTCTTTTGATAAGGTAAAACTGAAATGTACTGGTCTGTGAGTGGAATGAATGAAATACTGAGAAACCGGTTTTATAACTTTGCTCTCCATTGCTGCAGTGTGAATCTTACTTGACTGTGGCAGGCACTGGTCAAAGCAAATGTGTTTACTTGCTATACACTCTGAAGAGTGACTCTGAAGAGTGGAGAGACACTGATTATGGACCATTTTACATTTTATACAAAAAGTATTTTTTTAATATTTTACATGGAACAATGATTAAGGCATCACCTAATGTCTCACATTTTCACAGTTTTGACATTATTGGAATTAGTTACTCTAATTTTGCAAATGTTTAGCTATTTACTGAGACAGTGGATTTACAATGGTAAGTGGACGACACTGAAATGGAAAATCAAGTAGCAAGTAGAAATGGATGACTACTGAACTATTTTATATATATAAATGTGACACTGGTGAGACAGCATGCACAGCAAGTAGAAGAGATGAAGGGAATTCTATGTGCTTGTATAAGCAAAGTCAAAGGATTTGTATGCTGATATAATTTGCTAGACTTCCATCTGAGGAATTTAATGTAATCTAATGATACCAGGCAGACGAACATTTTTGTCAACAACGTGTTTCTGGCCCTGATATCCACTCTAAATATAATCTAACAGTCAATAAATTGCACCCATGAAGCTCCCGGCAACAAAGGTTGCTTTCTGTAATGAAACTTTGATACAGCTTTTGTGTGGGAGTGTTTTAGTCTATAACTGCCATCTTTCCGACAAGATGTCTGGCTTTTAAGTAACTGCTGAGGCACCTCTCTGAACTACGTGTGAAGGTTGATTGTTTTTGATGCAACTGTTGAAGTATACACTGAGTGTATTTATGTGTAAATGCATCTTTTTACCCTGTAATTTATTGGGTCATTCACAGAACGCTCGTATTTTCCTAGCGTTGTATCTGTTTTACAGTATTTGCTGTAGCTTCTATTAGACTGCATTAGTTAGATTATTTTACATTATACTAATGGTCTGTGTTTTTGTTTGGTAATACTGCCTAGATAAACTAATGTTACACTTTGCTGTGTCCGAATATATCCACTGTTTTTTTCCTAGTTAGGTTAGATTATGGTGTAAATAAGACAACCTGTCGTAGTTAGTCTAAAGGTAGTGTACCTACTCCATTTTTCCCCTGTACTCCTACCCTATATACTTTTGCCTCTCTCATACTATATCTTCACTACACCTAATTCTCAACTTTCTCCACTGGACTTAATCACTTTCCAGGCTGTCTCTATTTATTATTCTTATTACCCTTTCTTAGATTTTTCCTCTCCTTTATTTCTCTTTCAGGAACTGCTGCCTGTATCACCTCCCAGGTGAACCAACAACCCAAAATCCACTACCACTCAAGCTATGCGGTCCCAGCTCAGCAACCAATACCCTGCTATCTGTATAAGAAAAAGGCACACTCTTACTGTCTGAGTTAATCACTGTATGTGATAAGGTGCTTTTTTCATACCTTTTTATACTGTTTTTTGTAATTGCTTGCCTGTAGTGTAAAATCTCAGCTAACTCCCTGCCACTGGAACCTTCTCCTCAGCCCCTCCCTCTTCCTCCATCTCAGCTATTACCCATCAGTTTTTTCCTCAGTCCTCACCATTACCATTTCCTCCTATCATTCTTACTAGCCTTCTGTCTGAATTAACTCCCCTTCTAACTCTCCCTTATCCAGGTGATTATTTGACTCATAACTTCTGCCCAGTACTTTTTTCTTCCTACAAACCTGCATGCTTTTAGTCTTCCCACATAGCCTCCTCTTGTGATTTTACTACCCTTCCTGCTTTAAAACTGGCCTGTTCTTGACTGTTCTCCACATAGCCGTGTGACTACGACACTATCTCTCCTCCCCCCACAGGTCTTACCTGATTTTACTTACTGAAAACCTCTCAGATATCTCACTACCTTGGGTCTAGCCCTGCTCCTTTTACCCTTGCTAGTGCTCGTGCTCACTCTGCTCCTCTGCTCTACCCCCATTCCCACCCACTACCTTATCATTTCATTTCTACCTCACCAACCAATTTTCTCTCCCCCTAACCCCACCCTGACCTCTCCTGACAACAAATTAGAATCTGTACTCACCTCCACACTCGCACATCTAACTCCACCTCTCCTCACAACAAATGAGAACTCGTCCTCACCTCCCACACTTACATATCTTACTCCATCTCCAACAGCACCACCTATCTACCTCTACTTCTCCACTACTTCTCTGACTTTTGGCCTACCCACCTACTGCTCATATCTTTTTCATCTCCCTCATTGGCTTTTAATCAATTAATCCATGTTATCTTACTATGTACTTTTTCTTCTCATATACCTCACACCTCTCTACCATGATCCACAGATGGCCAACTAAAATTTGATCTACATGTTAACAATTGCATCAGTAAAACACACATAAAAACTGGAGCCTTTATACAGAAATAAAAGGTTCCTTACTAATAAAGCAAGGACATCCCTGTCTCATGCTTATCCATTACCAAGTCTTATGTATAGCACCCAAATCCTAACTAACCTCATCTCATCACTCCTTACTAAGCTAGAATCTACCTGTAACAAAATCGCCAGATTCACAGCAAACTTAAATTATAAATTGCATCACTGTCTCTCTCTAAAAACTTTATACTGTCTTGAATTTCCCCATCAGCTTCTTCTCTAACAACTTATGGTTATACATTCTATTTTATATCAACCCTCTTTCTGTCCTAACCTATCCCCTCTTGTCTCCTACCACACTCCTTCTAGGACTCTTTGAAGCTCTGACCAAGACCTACTTCAAACCCATCAACCAAAGAATAAAACTGGCTGCAACCTTTACAGCTACAACCCTGCCAAATCATGGAACAAACTACCCTGGGAAATTAGGACTCTCAATAATGCTAAGGAATTCAAATTGGCCTTAAAAGACTACCTGAACAATCACTGGTCCTGCAATTGCACCCAGCCTCCTTAACTTATTATCTAGTACTCAGCCTCCCTTGCCTACACTGAACCCCTACTCAGCTTCTCCCCTATCTACAAACTTTCACTTTTCTTTCTCAACCATAACACACTCTACTCTCTTATCATGCCAGCCTACTATCCTTTTAATGTAATGCCTTTCAATCACTACTTCCTAACTTTACAGTATCTCCTCCACAACCCCATCTCTAAACAAAAGTCTTATTATTAGTCCACTATTTTTGAACCCAAATAAATCTGTACTGCCTAGTCTGTATCTTAACCTGTTTGCATTATATACAGTTTTGTAATTGTAATTTCATTTAAACTGGTCTGCACTCAATTAATGTCTATTTTAAACATTATTAATATGTTTCTAACAAACGTTTGCTAACAAATGTTAGAGCTTATCTCCAAATAATGATATATTATCTTTTCAATTTTTTGATGTATTACCATTTCTAATATTATATTATGTAAAAGTAGAGCTTTTCTACCTGGGCCTCTGCTGAAAAAGGGCTATTAGCTCAGTCAGACATTCCACGTCAACAAATGTAAATAATAAACATAAAATTTGCTTGAGAAAACAGCGCAGTGATGGTGCTGCTGTTTTCTCACTCATAGTGGTGTTTTCTTTTGTTTATACTAGGTATCCCAAAGTGTTTCACCTGTGAATGATGTCTTTGTCCTACTACAGTGCAAATTATATGCTCACAATATTATTAATAGAGCTAGGAATCTGCCCCTTTCCCTGTAATATACAGAGAAATTGTTTGGATACATGAAAACTTACACATAATGTACACTATAAAAATGATAGATGGATTGCTGTTTAGAAGTGACTAATACTGTACAAGAGGCATAGTAAAATTAATTGTATACATTCCAGATGTAAGATATGAAGCAACAAAGAAAGGAAGTATACTCTGGATGTTTTGCTCCACCCATCAGATCCTGTATCTACAGATTGCAACACTGATGCAAACTTCATGGGGCATGAATTCAGCTACAAGAAGGTAGCATGTATTTGCTTTTTCCTGTAGCTTGATTTTTTTTTTGATAAATAGTTTCTGAATGAATAACATGCATCTAACTTTATAATGAGCCATTATTGTTTTGCATTTCATACTCTTTGCTTAAGATAATGGGAAACAGATTCTTTCCTGCTTCCTCTTTCTCTAGCTATTACTATTTTAGTAAGTTGATTAACTTTTTTTTTTTTTTTTACCTTACTAGTTTACTTTTACTTTATAGCTACATTGTAACACTGTTCAGTGGTGTACTTATTTCTTATACCACCAAATTCCTCTGCATTAGTAACAGTATCGCAGACTGCCCATCTAAAATGCAGAATGGAGTGTTATTGTTACTGTCACTGAGTGTCTTGATAATTCAAGTGAGAGAGATCAACAGATTGTAAGAAATTTGAACTCATTCAGTATGTGTCACCCTGCATTCTACATGTTCTTGGAAAAATATTCAACAAAATAAAATCAATATGGAATAGAAACAAAAGATATTTGTGTGAAATCACATTGGTCTCCATTTTAAATAACTAGAAAAAATAATGCATTAAACATGTTGGCTCATGGACTACTCTAAACTGTCCATATATATATATATATATATATATATATATATATATATATATATATATATATATATATATATATGGGTCTACTTCACATGGTCAACAGTTCATTTGACCAACTTTTATTTGGTCGACAATTCATTTGATCGACAAGCAGTTTTATGTGGGGGGCTTTGCCCCCCACACCCCCCAATGTGGGGGGCTGTGCCCCCCACCCCCCCTAACTATATATATCAACTCCAGGGTCACACAACATTGGGGAGGGGGGCAAATCTGCCTGTCGACCATATGAATTGTCGACCAAATAACTGTCGATCAAATGAACTGTCGGCCATGTGAAGGGGACCCATATATATATATATATATATATATATATATATATATATATATATATGTGTGTGTGTGTGTGTGTGTGTGTGTACACACACATATATATATATATATATATATATATATATACATATATATTCAATGACATGCATCTAGAGCATTTTTTTCCCAGGCCTCTGCTGAAAATTGGCTATGTTCCAAGTTGAATTTCCCAGTTAACAAATGTAAAATAAAAAAAATAAATAAATAAAAATACATATGTGTGTGTGTGTGTGGTTAACAGTGTCTGATAAGGGTCTTTGCTGACCAGTTCACATACCCAGTTAATGTATAAATAAAGGTGTATATAATTTATAAATGCAGTAATAAACACTGAAAGTGATAAAAGGTTCATTTTACAGATTGAGAGGTAATACTAGAATGTAAAAGTGATATTGAGAAGGTATGAATACTTGATTTGTTCTTATATTTCATAGCTGGGATTCAGAAAATGAAAACTAAGCTGCATCAGTAGACAGCAAGCAAAACAACAGGGTAAGTGAAATGGGACTAAAACAATATCATAACATGTCTTTGACCAGGCAGTTGATTATACTGATTAGGAACGCAAATAAGTAAAATATACTTCAGGGAACATCATTTGCATAGTTTTATGATGGAGATTTCCTGTCTCCACCTTAAACTGTGTAAAACTGCAGAATGGCTATGTTAATAGCTCTGGGGGAAGACAGCTTGCAAAGTATAGCATATTAGAAACAGTTTGGAAGTCAGTAAAAAAATAACCAAACAGAACAAAGAATGGTGGGTTAAAATATAGCTAGAGTTCCATTTCTGATGGAAGGCATGCTAGTGTGGCCAAGAAAGTTGGAGAGAGTAATCAAAAGGTCGTGGTTGGCTGTCCATAACGCAGTGCCCTTCCCACGTGAGCTCTGTCCACTTTATTGATATGTAGGAAATATTCTGGTAATGTTTGAAAACAGGGAGTGTGCAAACAGGGTTTGCCATATATGGAACAGCTACAGGCACTAACCAGATTTTAAACAATCCTTTAAGTGTTGCATCTTGTCATATGTTCACATTTTAGTGCTTAAAGATATACACATTTCCAAAGAAGTGTGAGAGAAGAAGCACAAGAGCTCAACAAGCCACATTGCAGCATGGTTTATTTGGTATTATTAGCACCACTAATGCAGCAACACATCCCCAATCTGATAAAAAAATAATAGCATATGAAAATGTAGAATGTTAACACTCCTTCAACTACCATGTGCATACAATGCCCTGCAATATTGTATCAATGTTTGTGCATATTTCTCAAGATGTATGTATTATGTCTTAATATGAATAAGCATAGGTCTGTGCTATACATCTGGGAACAGTCAAGCAGCAAATACCCTTCAGACAGATGAATATATAACATGTACTCAGAAATGCAATCCAATGCCCTATGCAGCACGATTGAAAAAGCTAAGATTGTTCTCTGTTGCATACCGCTTTCTCAGAGGCAATCTCTGTCTAACGTACAGAGCCATGTCCAACCCAGAATTGTTGAACATGCTCCATCTTAGCAAAACCAAATCTACTCGAGCTACATGCTCTAGGGATATAAACCTCAACACAACAACGAATAGAACATGCTGGAGGGATAGATTCCCTTCGCAGAGACTTCCCTTACTATGGAACAGGGTCCCGATCTACATAAGACAGAGCCCCTCACTATCACTCTTCAAGAGGAACCTTGATAAGTGGATGGGTAACAGAAAGTTCACACCGGGGATCACACCAACAGCACTACTAGATAGGGGCCAAGGGTACTAGCTGCTAGTACAACGGTCTAGGGAACTACTAAAGGGGCAGTGAATACCGCACAACATGGCTGGGCTAATATATGCCTTCGGGCAGATAGCCCAGTACCAACCTATGAACCTAAACCTTAACAACCCACCAGCCTATGCTGAATTACTATCAGAAACTTGGTATTGTTGCAAAAAGGATGCTGTGCCTACCATGAGTAAGTCCAATACTAGCCTCAGAAATAAACCACCCTGGTGCCATCCCAAATTAAATATGATATACAACAAAAGGAAGAAATTATGGAAAAACTCAAGAAGCATAATTCCCATAAAGATAAAAACCCTCTCATAAAAGTAAATAGGCAACTAAGAGGGCTAATTATGTCTAGCAAAGCCAACTTTGGGGTTAAAATAGCCTCCAAGGTGAAAGACAACCATATTTCCTTTACAGCTATGGTGGAAACTTCAAGGCAGTACACAGCAATGCACTGAATTGGTGGTTAATGGTGCCACATTTACAGAGTCTGATGATATAGTGAACCTGTTAGTGGACAAATTCATTTCCAACATTACTCTCTTCTCATCCCACAACCATTCCCCCCAAAATACCCTCAAACTTCATCTCTCCAAGTATAACTAGAGAGCATGTACTGGCTGCACTCACTAAAGCTAATAACATTGCCTGAATTTGCCCCAATAACATCCCAAGATGTTATCAGGACATCTGGAGTCATTATTTAACTATAGTCTATAGTATATGCCACTTGAATGCATAACTGCTATGGTCATCCCTCTTCATAAGAGCAGACCTTCGACAGATCCTGGAAACTACACAACCATTAGTCTGGCTAGTCTTATTTTCAAAGCCATGGAAAGAATTAGCATAGAACTTATTAACAAGGATATAGGAGACCACCAGACACTGAATCTATCCCAGCGTTTCTTTGTCTGAGGAAGGTCATGCTTACTGAATCTGGTGTATTCTTTGAACGGGTCATTAAGGAAATGGATGAGGGGAAAATGGAGCATACTGTCTATCTAGATCAGGCTAAGGTGTTTGAAATGATACCTCAAAATGGCATTTTCAACAACCTTCAGAACTAGGTATATAACATCCTGGATAGCTAGCTGGTTCACTGATAAGAACCAGATGGTTAGAATCAGTGAGGCCATCTGCGCAAAGAGGCCAGTCATCAGTGGTATCCCCCAGGGCTCTGTGCTAGGCCCACTTCTTTTTGACATCTACTTCTTGGATGTCAAAGCCAATGTCAAAGGGATCTGGCTAACCAGGTTCCCAGATGATTGCAGACTGGGAGCAGTCACTGAATCCCCCCTCCCCAATATGTGAACACCCTTAAGGAAGGTCAAATACAGACAAATGCTTGGTTCCAAAGCCATGACTTAACAGTCAATACCAAAAAATGCATTATATTACCTTTTAGGGAAGTCTGCCACCTGAGTAATTATGTCATCAATAAAACACCCTTAAACATTTATTCACTAGTCAGGGATCTGATAACTCATGTAGACAGTAACCTAGCCTTCAACCAATGTGTCCAAGGTAGTAAGAAAATCCTTCTATAAGAAACTCCTTCTATGTTGCTCAATTTATAAGTAAGGGCATGGCATCTAGATCCAGATAGGTCATCATACCACTGCACTTGGCCTTCATTAGACCCATCATAGAGTATAGCCCCCCTTCAGTATGTATCTGATCAGACACATGCAGCAATTGGAACATCCACAAAAATTCCTTACAAAAAGAAAGCAGGGGGTAAAGACAGTGTCCTAGGCTGATCGCCTCAAAGCTGTATATTTTCACATGGTATCATACAGACTTCTGAGAGGTGATCTATTCCTGGCATACAAGGCATCCCTGAACACTGTTTTGATGAACCTTTGCACATCCACAAAACAAACAGCATCAGAACTGCTAGGTTAAAAGACCGAAATTTTGCTTGCAGCATAAATAGGACATGTTGGAGAGACATGTGTCTCAGTGAATTGATGTCAAGTAGAGTTTCTCCCTATGCCTATTTAAGAACACCTTGGTAATTAAAAATTCATCCCAGGTCTGGCTCCTATGTCACTGATGGTCAGAGGCAGTTAGTAAATCATCCCCTATATAAATCGGATTTGTGGGTCACACTTTGGTTGCACAACTAGTCTTATAAGGGCACTATGGGTCGTTAGCCTAGTATGTACCTATAAACCTTTGAACAGTGCATTATGGGACAGAAGACAGGTGGACAAAGGCTGTGGAGTGAAAGGGCAGATAAGAATGGATGGGAAATGAAATGCTAAATGTATTAGACAGACTTATTGTTTCCTTCTGCAGTATGACCGTAGATCTATGCATGTTATAAGCAGGCAGGTCTACAGGCAAGAAATGTAAGGAAACAGGCAAAATTATAAATGAGGGTGCAGAGAGGAAGCTGTGTGATAGTAAATCGAAACAAACAGGTGATATTAGGATGTAAATAAACTGTAAACCTTGGTAGGAAGAATCTGTGCACTTTGATAGTAGATTCATAGGATGCAGTGGAAAAGGAGACAGTAATCTTGCAGCCATGGAAAACAGGAGAGCAAGGTATGTTGAGAAAGACGGGTACTGATATAAGCTACCACAGTGTGCACAATATCCCTAACACTGGCTTTAAACAGTAGGCCAAATGTGATGTTACAATGTAAAAGAAAAGGCATGAAACATTACTGAATGCATCTGGCATGCTAATAAGGGGCACATTTGTTGCTTTGGGGACTTGACACTACACCTTAATTCTGTCCATCAGGGTACACTACACCTTAATCCTGTGCATTGGGGAACACAACAACTTTAATTCTGAACACTAGGGAGCTGTGACATATGCTGACATTGTGCATAGTACTCACCATACCTGGTGACTATGTTCCAACTGGCAGTGCTGCAGAATGAAATAGAATAGTGATGGAACTAGGGTTAAAGGTTTGGAAAAAAGCAGCGGTGCATGATAGATACAACACCAAGTAATGTAATTGTTGCTCTCTTTAGAAGATGAAGCACCTGGGAAGAACATACAATACTATATTATACCAAAATCAAGAGATATTACTTAGATTTTAGGAAAAAAAAACAGCAAAATGAACTGTTAAGTAAAGCTTTTTGTATGAACCTTTAAATAATCTTAAAAGCACTAAAGCAACCGATGGATATGGATATCTGAAATGCAATGATGTTAGTTTCAGCTAGTTTTGAAATATTGACAATGTGGGGATTTTACAACATAATGGAAGGGCAGACACAAAAAAGGAATTTGCTGTATCTTAATGCCATTAGTGCAAGGGCATACTCTTTCAGCAGCAGTCGTTTAGTAACAGTCAGTGCCAAATAGTTGTAAAAATAAAACTATAAAGGTATTGTACTGAATTTTTTATATTTGAAATATGTTTCACACTCTGAGTTATGCTAGCTGAGACAGTCTGCTGGGCAGATATTGCCTTAATCTCTAAATTAGAAGATATAAGCAACATACTTAAAGTTTTGATTACAATCCCTCTTTTGCCTTTGGACTATGCAGATGTTCCAGCAGCTTTCACTATGAATAATCGTCCGTCAAAATCTTGAATGCAAATACATCAATCCCAAGAGATCAAAGCATGACTGCAGGGAAAAACATGATGGAATATGCAACACAAAAATTAAAACATAATTTTGCATTGGTTACACTTGCACACATCCCTTACTTATTTGCTCTGACCCCCCCACCCCCCATGGCACAACACCTTTGAGAACCTGTAATGTGCAAATTAACAGCAAAAATATTCTGTCCTCCTTGTCTGTATAACTATCTTATATAGAAACTATCCACCTAGTTAAATAAAAACACATTTTTGGAAAAGTATCTTAAAAAATGGGATTAGGGAGTGAAAACTCACCCATTTATGCTTAAATGCTGGTAAACAACACAACTCTCTCAAAATCAGTTCCATTTCACTAACACTAAACAAGGGCTGTTAATGCTGAATGTTAACACTGTAATATACCTATCCAGTCCTGTGCCTGCAATAAGGATTCAAACACAAAGCAGCAGTGTCAGTTAGTGCAAGTGTGCAGGCAATAATAGCATGTTAGCCATTTCAGCTATCATAACTACAACGTTAACCACTTAAGCTTTCATAACTTCATGTTAACCACTTAAGTTATCATGACTATAACATGTTAACCACTTAAGCTGTCATAACTATAACATGTTAGCTATGTAGAATATCATAACTATAGCATGTTAGCCACTTAAGCTATCATAACTAAAACGTTAGCCATGTAAGCTTTCATAACTTTAGCATGTTCACTTCTTAAGCTATCATAACTATAACATGTCAGCCACGTAAGCTATCATAACTATAGCATGTTCACTTCTTAAGCTATCATAACTATTGCATGTTTACTACTTAAGCTATTACAACTATAGCATGTATACCAACTACAGCATGTTCACCACTGAAGCTACTATAGCATGTTTGCTTCTTAAGCTATCGTAACTATAGTATGTTAACCATTTAAGCTATCATAACTATAGCATGTTTGCTTCTTAAGCTATCATAACTATTGCATGTTTACCACTTAAGCTATTATAACTATAGCATGTTTGTTTCTAAAGCTATCGTAACTATAGTATGTTAACCATTTAAGCTATCATAACTATAGTATGTTCGTCACTTAAGCTGTAACTGTAACATGTTTGTCAATTAAGCTATTATAACTAGAGTGTTTCTCCCAACAGCTAATATTTCTGTATAGAGTCTAACTGACCTGTCAGGCTGATTCTTTTTGCGAGTATTCAATTTTTATTAAAGGCTTTTTTAAGGGAGAAAAGTTAGTGCAATGAGCTGGAAAGTTACTGAAGCCTTTTTCTCATGGTACAACAAATTAACCCTGAGCACCTCTTAAAACAGGTTCCCTTCAGAAGTTTGAAATACTGAAATCTCGAATTTGAGTATTTTGAGCCCAAGAAGCTGAATCCACATAATAGCGAAAGTTTAGAAGCACAAAATTTAAAATCTCAAATACCGGAAGCTTTGAATTTCACGCTTCTAAACTTGCGCTGTGGTCATGTATTCAGATAAGTGTGTGTGTGTGTTAAGGGATTGGGGTAGGGGTTGTGGTGTGTGTCAGTGTGTTTTGCTGCTGTGATGTGTGTGTGTGAGGAGAATGTAGCTTGTGTGGTGGTGTTTTGTGTGTGTTTGTATGTAGTGCAACCTCAGAGTGAGAATATTTAAGTAGGGGGTGCAGGGGGCTTACCCCCCTGCTTTCATGTAGTAGAGAGATTGTGTGTGTTTGTGTGTGTGTGTGTGTGTGTGTGTGTGTGTGTGTGTGTGTGTGTGTGTGTGTGTGTGTGTGTGTAGTAAACCGCAACATTCAAAACCTCCGGTATTCGAGGTTTTGTATTTCGCAGTTTTTAGTTTTCGTTGTTATGTGGATTTGGCTTCTTGGGCTCGAGATACTGAAATTTGAGATTTCAGTATTTCAAGCTTCTGAAGTGAATCCCTTAAAACACATAGGTTGTAAAGCAATAGGTCTTTGAAGAGTTCAAGTATAACATTTCATAAGTGTTTTTTTATTACTGTTTAACTTAAGCAAATTATATTTTTGTCATTGCACTCATCTTGTCTCATTCTGATAGAATAAGTTAAAATATTTCAAATTTATGTACTATTGTAAGGTCACCTCTGCTTCTAAAAAGGGATAAACACCTGAATACAACCCAGGAGAGTCATGCTCCAACAGTGGCTCAGGTACTTATTGCAGCCAGCATGTGGGGAAAGGAGTGATAAAAATCAGCCTGGTGTGCACATTGTCCGTGGCTGAAGTCTTATTAGAAGCCAGGGCTCACATGAGGGACCAGATACAACTGATTTTATTTATTTTATTTTTTTATTTGTATTTGTTTTTTTGGGTAGAGAACTGACCTCCATGGACCTTTTTTAGACTCAGGCCAGGAGAGGTGTCTGGTTAAGTGACTTGCTCAGAGTCACACAGTTAGGCACAGACTATGTCAAACTAAATAAAATGGATGCCCTATTATACACTAATACCTTGCATATGACAGGACATGGGCAGGGGAGACTAAGGCTTATTGGAAAACCCCAATATACAGTATGAAGATGATTGTCCCAACTTTCAGTTAGCTCACTTCTTACACCTCAGAATAAATAGGCCAAAGGGCTGTCTGCCAGAGAAGTGGATATATGTAGAGAATAGTCAGGAGCATACCTCTCAAACTCTTAGGCAAGATATTTGGACAAGCCATAAATAATGGAGGTATGAAGGCCCAAAAATAATGGCATGCTTTAAATATTGCTCTTACAAGCATAGAAAGTTGATAAAATAACAGGTTTTGTATTAGCATACATTTTCTGGAGGGTTTGAAGTCTGAAACTTAAATGTCTATCATTATTTTCTGACTACAACACTCAATGATTTGCCAGTGATTTGCCAGAAAACCACAATTTTATCAGAAACAGACCAAAATATGAGTCAAAATCGGGACAGTCTGCAAAAATATCTACAGTTGTGAGTTATGGTCAGAAGGGCAGTTCTAAATGGTTAGTAAAGAAATCATAGGAAAAACAAATTTAAAAGTATATACTTTATACCACTGATACTGTAAAGGAATAAATGCTTTAAACAAGATAATATTTTGAAACTGCTGAAGGCATAAAGAAATTAAATGTATAGTTAGTGAAAATTCAAAGTCATGATGTACAAATGTCATCTTTTTGGCAAAAAAGGATAAAACCCTGGTTTTGATCCAGAGTTATCACAACCAAATCTAAAGGCATATCTAATTCATTCACTGCAGCGCTTAGCTAAAGACAATAACTGATATTCAGTACAAATAATGAAATAGTACACGATATGCTTAGTATTTCAGAACAGTTAACAAGCCAGAATTTCTACAATTTGGTACAGAAAAGTTTGATTCTAAATGTCAAGAACTTAGTATATGTTTAATCAGCACTAAGAAAAGCAGAGGACTTGCAAGCTAGCTGTCATTACAGTTTAATATTTATATGTATTCCTAAGCAATGGGACTCCCCACAAAGAATGGAAACTTCTATTTGCAAACTACTTGCAGAACTACTCAACAATCTTTAACCTGGCAGTTATTCCTAACACTGGCCCCTTCAAACATGTTCGGCCTGAGTGTTTATGAAAAAAAGCTTATCCTTGGCAGATAACAACCATATGCTGAAAGCTGCAGTAAAATAAAAAGGTTCAGTGTTAATTAAACTCAAATTCCAAAAGCAATTTATCAAAACTGACCTTCAGCTATCATGAAAAAAAAGTATCATCGAAAGTATCATGCTAAAGACTAAGCAAAACTTCCACACTACCCTTATAGGAAAACTCCATAGCTGTTGTGGGTAACAATCAATAAAAATAAAGATATTGTATCTTTCTTTCTTTGAGAGTTTTCATTAAAACAAAAAGTCTTGCAAGATTTGATATGAGTTCAAATGGATATGACAAGAAACAACTGTTTAAAAGATCAACCTGCCAAACATTAGTGTATGCATGTAACACAAAAACTGAAAATAGACACTTAAAAAAAGTTGTTACACATAGCAAGTGAGAATGATAACTTCCTATCATAATGACATATCATTCCATATTATCTTTAAATGTGAATGGTATCATAGATGTATACAAAAAAGAAAGAGTAGTGAACTATATTAAAACAAATGAAGAGTGCAAATAGCTATGCTATAGGAGACCAGTTTGGAAAGAACTGAACATGTCAATTTGATAAAGAAATTATTTCAGGATGGTTATTCAGTGGAATATCGAGGGCAAAGAAAAAGGGGAGTACTTACATTAAGTGTGATCAGTAAGGATAGAAGAGGAAAAAATATAATAATGGCAGATTTGTAGTACTAAGGGCCTACTGGCAAGGGAGGGGGATTACTTT
Organism: Protopterus annectens; assembly: GCF_019279795.1. Taxonomy (NCBI): domain Eukaryota; kingdom Metazoa; phylum Chordata; order Ceratodontiformes; family Protopteridae; genus Protopterus; species Protopterus annectens. Next base: position 370,678,050 of record NC_056751.1, read on the forward strand.
GGCATGTATCTATATTCCACCTCAAACTGCTACAGTGGAGTTTAAGAAAATTCTGGGAGAAATAATTATCTTTCAGCATGGAATATTACTTATAGGTGGGGCCTGGAATTTGATGTGCAATAATGAGGATATATATCTGGGGTCTAAAAGCAAAAATATAACAAAGAGATTAGATTTTTGAAGAAATTGCTGAAAATATTTGTTATGGAAGATGTGAATTCAGTAGTAGGAGATCGGAGGGGATTTACATATTATTCCCCAAGCTACAAAACTGAGCTAGGCTAGGCAGAAATTATATTTCACAGGAAGATGTACATTTAAAGTTTTGACATACATCTAATAACTATTTCAGATCATGCACCAATAATAACTAACATATAAATGCAAGGTAATAAAATAAAAATGAGACACTGGAGCTTTCCCTTCTATCTGGTAAAAAGAGAAGAATTTAAGGAATGGGTGGTAGAAATTACTTTGGAGTTATTAGGGAAGGCAGAGCTCCCTCCTGAAAATATAGCTATGGAGTTTGAGAAAAATAAAATTGAGTTTAAAAGTAGGTTCAAAATAAAAGAAAAAGATATGTGGTTAAGAAGTAACAAGAATTATTTAGAGGGCCTGACAAAGGTTAAAGTATTACAGAATAGGGGGTATCTTACAGAACAAGAAGAGGTGCAATTGCAGAGAGATAAAGAGAAAATAAGGGATTACCTCAATCATATGCGGGAGTTTAGAAAGATCACTGTTAAACAACTGTTTTTTGATAATAACTTCAGATCACAAAAACTTTTAGCATAATGGATCAGGCAACAAAAAGTAGAAAGGGTTGTTGCCATGCTTAGGGAGCATATTACAAGGAAAATAACCAGAGATGCTGTAGAGGTATTAGAAATATTTCAGATATTTTGTAAAATCTGAATAAAGCAGAGAAATGTGGAAATCAAGAAAAAGAACAAATGGAAATGTTTATGGAAGAATTAAATATGCCAAGGTAAGAGGTAGATGAGGCTCAATTACTAACAGTTAGGATAGAAGGGGTGGTACAGTGCTGTAGCGGTTAGTGTTGTCACCTCACAAGAAGAGGTTCCCTGGTTTGATTCTCATCTGGGGTGCCTTCTCTGTGGTGTCTGCATGTCCTCCCTGTATTCCCATGTGTTTCTTCTGAGTGTTCAAGTTTCCTCCCACATTTCAAAGACATGCACTAGGTGAATGGGACACTCTAAAATGGCCCTAGGTGTGAGCGCGTGCATACATATGTGTGTGTTGCACCCTCTGAGGCGGGTTGGGCCTTGGGCTAGAAACATGAGCCTGTAAAAGCCATAACTGCTACAGAAACAGTGAGCGCTGAAAGGTGCTCATAGCTGATGTATCACATGGTGCGTAAACAGAAAAGAGAGAGAGGATAGGAGGAGATGAGATAAAAAAGGTGATGTATAGCCAGTCTATAGCAAAGTCCACAGAAATAGAGGGTATTTCTGAGGAAGTTTGGAAGCTAGGAGGGAAGAAAGTGATAAAGATCTGGAAAGTTTTATTTTAACAGTATTTTAAAAGGAGAAGAAGCACCAACATCCTGGAAGAAAGTGGTTGTGCCTGTAATACCTAAAGATTTTTTTGGTTTTAAACCATGATTATAAGGTCTTTATATCTACAATGGCTAAAATCATGGCAAAGGTGATGTCAGAATTGATAGATATGGATCAATGTTATTTTATGGAGAGGAGAGACAAACATTTGAAAACATTAATAGAACAATGATGATTCAGAGGGAAGCAAAATGTAAGAAAATATCACTGTTGTTGATGGGTCTTAATACAGAGAAAGCATTCACCAGAGTAAGCTGGGAATTTATGAGTAGGACAATGGAAGCATTTGCATTCCCTGATAAAATTATAAGGTTGATTAGGAGGATATATGAGGGATCAGAGGTGAAAATTAAAGTGAGGAGTTCTTTTCTGATAAATTCTGTTTGAGTAGAAGAACCATGCAGGGGTGTCCTCTTTCCCCTTTATTATTTGCATTATATTTAAATTCGCATTTATATCACATCATCAAAAGCCAAAAAAAACAAACACCATTTAATCGAACCTAAATAATCTAAAGCAGACAATATCGAACATTCAGAACAGCAAATTATTTTCCCAGGGAAAAAATTTGCTATTCCGAAACACATTCACACAACACAGGCACACCAAAAAAACAGCAATCCACACACTTACACTTAAAATCATACATCTAACCCTACACTAAACTATACAGACACTACTATCTATCCACTTACCTTAACCCAACCCTAACCCTAAGGTCCGTCACTATCGCACACTCACCTTAGCCACGCCCTAACCCTAATTCACTTAACCCGCCCCTAACCCTAAACTCTGTCACAATTGCACACTCACCTCACCAGCGCCCTAACCCTAACTCACGTAACCCACGCCCTAAACCTAATGTCCACATGCCCACACACTTACCTGAACCCCCGTAACTTTCCACCACAGTGCTAAAAATAGCGAAGCCACAGAAAAGGACAGCCAAATTCTTTCCCTAGGAAAGAATTCAATGTTCTGCAGCTTCACTATTTTTAGTGTTTGCTGTATAGGGTTTGACATTATGGCATTCGACGTTATCGGCTTTCAGTAATGTGATATGAACCCTTAAATTCCATTACAAAGAAAATCTGGGTATAATTGGTATGGTAGTCAAGAACAGACCTCTCAATTGTCCCTGATCTTCAGGGATTTCCCTGATTTAGACTCCGATTGTAGGTCTGTCCCTCTGGTGACTGCTGAAGAAAAGGTGGTGTAATCCAGAGTTATAGACGTTTTACATCAGAAAAGCTATATTAATCCACATTCTCTTAATCTGAAAATGTTTCAAGCTAATAGTACAAATATTTAAAAAATGTCCCTGATTGTCCCTGATTATTTGAGGATTTGTCCCTGATTCTGTTGAGATTTGTCTCTGATTGGCTGAGAGCTATGGTCAAGAAAAGTTGGGTTTATTTGCAGATTATATTATTTTATACCTGCTAAAACTAGAAAAGGACATTTCAGTGCTGAGGGACATTCTGAGACAGCTTCAAGTCTTTTCAGGATACAAAATTAATGATGATAAAACAAAGGCAATATCTGTAAGGTACATGCCCACACACAAATTGATTCAGTAATACCCATATTTATGGGGACATGCTAAAATGAAGTACTGAGGAGTATGGATTAAAAATGATTCTGTTATTGCAGCAAAGGATATGTGGGAAAATATTAAATAAATGATAATACAAAAACTAAGAAACTGGAAGTGTTTTATGAATATGACTAGCAAGATACAAGCAGTGAAAATGTTTTAATCTCTTTAGTTTTATCCACAGGGCTGGCATATTTTTATAAACAGAGAAGAAGTTGTGGATAGCAGTAAATAAAGAGTTGAAAGATTTTATCTGAGAAGAGAAGAGGGTAAGATTCAAGTGGGATAACTTGATCCTTCGAATCGAAAAAGGTGGTTTGGCATTACCTGGTTTGAAGGGGGGGTTTCAGAGCTATAAAGTTAAGGCTCCTATATATTGCACAAGCAGAAAGCTATAATTCAAAGTCAAAAAGGATGATGGTGAAACGGGGGGGGGGGGCTCAAGAAACAAGAAGAGACTGGGATTTTGGATGCAGATTCTTAAGAAGAATAACAATAATCATACAGAACAGTATATTCATAAAGTAGCAGAAAGTATTCTAAGAACTAAGACAACATGGGGATTGCAAATGAGATTCTGCTGATAGGGATGACTGCAATCAGGGGTAGATATAATTGGTAAGGGGCTGGAATTTAATGGATAAAACTAGCACAGGAGCCAAGGTATTGGGAGCAAATAATTAGAGAGGGGAAGGTAACAGAATGGGAAGAGGCCAGGAATTCATTTGGGCTGCAAGCTGGAGATTGCCTTCCTTATCGAGGATTGATATCAGAGTATAGGCAAAGAGAAAGAAATAGGGAGATCCTAAGTGAAATACCAGCAGTGGTAGAGTTTTTAGTAGAATCTAGAACAGAAGCTGCTGTTAAAAAGGGATAATTAGTAGGTCATATAAAGTATTGCATGATGCCTATAGTAATCAATTAGATAGAGGAGGTTAGAAAGGACTGTGAAGAGAGATTCGAAAAGCAATTCACAAAGAAATAATGGGGAATATATGTATAGTTTCCAAATATACAACAAAGTTTAGAAGATTTAGGATCTTTGCTTGGATGTGTTTGCATAGGTATTTTTATATCCTGAACAGATTCTAAAGAATTTTCCTTAGGTAGATTGCAAATGCTGAAGGAGTGATGGGGAAGAAAGAGGTAATTGGGAACATATGTTTTGGGAGTGTAATGTGTTTGTAGACTTTAAAAATGTCCTACAGATTACTCTATCAGCAATAAGAGGTGAGCAGATTGGTGTAACTAAGGAAATAATATTTTGAGGAATGACACAGAATTGGAATTGCCTTAAGACAGTAAGGCTTGGCTAAGTTTAATTCTGGTGGTTGCCAAAAAAGCAATTACTAGAAAACTGAAATGAAAGTTTAAATCAACAGTACATTAGTTGTGAATATAGTAACAGAGATACAACAGCTGGAAGTGAGATCTTTAGAAAAAGGTAGGAGCAAATTACATTGAAGAAATGGGAAATAGGGGAGCAATACATACAGAATAATGTTTTGGAGGAGGAATGAGGTTTAAGGGAAGGCAGGTTGAATGCGCTATGTAATGTTTGACAATGGCTAGATACATTACACGTGATGTGTAATGTTTGCAATTAAAATATGTCAATATGGTTTGATTTCATTTATATAAATGTATGACTGCCTATGTCATAAGTGTTAATTTCATAAAAATGTTTCTTGTTTAAAAAAAAAAATCAGTGAAGTTGTTGAGTCTGTTAAAAAAGTCACAGAACATATATGTTAACATTATGCATAATAAACCCAGTGCACCCATGTCAGTAAGTGAAGCAGAAGATGTGATTACTCCCCTCCCACTTACCACAACTCCTTCTATTACCACAATAAAACAACATTATTCAAACACTTAAATCCAGTTTTATTGCAGCAGACAGCTTCCTACTAAAATATCTCAAAATAGGTGAAGACGTCTTTGGTTCATAGGTTCATACTAGGCTATCTGCCCTAGGGCATTTATAAGCCTAGCCAGAGTGTGTTTGGCTTTCACCACCCATTTTAAATTAATTTTGCTATGCCCTTTTTCGAGGTTAGTATATTGTGCCTCTGTCTAACAGTGACACAGAAGTGATACCCGGGGTAAACCTACGATCTCCCATCCACTCATCAAGATTCCTCTTGAAGAGAGTCAATGAGGGACACTGCCTAACCTGGACTGGGATTTTATTCCAGAGTGAAGGGAGCCTCTGGGTTACGAATCTGTCCCTCTAGCATGTCCTATTTATTTCAGTGCTGAGGTTCAAGTCTCTCGAGTGCATAGCTCGATGGGATTTGGATTTTCTGAGGTGCAGCATGTCCATTAATTCCGGGTTGGACATGGCTTTATACGTCAGGCACAGATCGCCTCTGAGCAGGCGGTATACCACTGAGTAGAGCTGGAGTTTCTTTAACCGGGCAGCATATGGCATCTGTTTGAGCCCTTTGATCCTCTTGGTGAGGTACTTTTGGGGTCTTTCCAGTTGCTGCAGGTGTCTGGTAAGGTACATCCTAAAAGGGGCATTGTACTCAATTATGGGCCTGATGAGGGATGAGTAAAGAGGCACGATGACCTCCCTGATCTAGATGTGAATCCCTTCATGATTAGGTGGGCTATATAAAATGTTTTTCTAACCACTTTGGCCACGTGGTTGTCAAATGAGAGATTGCTATCAACTTGGGTCCCCAGGTCCCTAATTACGTCTTCTGTACTTAATGGATTACCACCTATGTGGTAATTTGTGGGCACTTTGTTTTTGCCAAAGGGGATGACTATGCACTTTTTGGCATTTAGATTGAGGCCATGGCTCTGGCACCAGTTGTCTGTTTCTATGAGGCCCTTTTGGAGGATGCTTGTGTCGGCTGGAGAGTCGATTATGGCACCCAGTTTGCAGTCATCTGCGAACTTGGTCAGCCACAGTCCTTCCGTGTTGGCCTGTACCTCCGAGAAATATATACCGAACAAGAGAGGTCCCAGGACTGAGCCTTGTGGGACGCCACTTGTAACTGGTTTGGAGTCTGACATGGCTCCAGCAATTCTTACCATGTGGGTTCTGTCCTTGAGCCAGTTTGCAACCCATCTAGTGACATAGGGGTTTATATTTAAGCTGGTGAGCTTATCTATAATGCCCAAGTTGTGTATTGTATCGAAGGCTTTTGCGAGGTCCAGGTAGGCTGTGTGGACCACCTTCCCCTCGTCAATGGCCTTGGTGACTGTTTCAAAGAAATCAACCAGGTTTAAGAGGCAGGATCTGCCCTTAACAAAGCTGAACTGGGTAGGATCCAGTGTCTGTAGGTCCCCAATATCTTTATTTATGAGGTCCATGATGATCCTTTCCATAGCTTTGCAGACCAAGCTAGTCAGGCTTATGGGGCGATAGTTTCCAGGATCTGTTGAGGCACCACCTTTGTGGAGAGGGACCACTGTTGCTGTACGCCACTCTTTGGGTACATATCCTGTAGTAAGGCTGAGATTGAACAGTAGTTTTATATTTGGGTTTAGCTCTTCTTGGAGTTCATGTAGGACGCAGCCTGGGACACTGCCTGGTCCCATTGATGCTGCGTTTTTTGCTTTGGAGAGGGTAGCTCTTACCTGAGCATCTGAGATGTCAGGGGGAAGCACTCTGCTGGGATAGATATTTGCCCTTTAGGTGGGGAGTGGGGGGAGAAGTTTGCACTGAACCTGTCAGCTAGGATGTTGGCAATGTCTGTAGGTTCGGTGTATTTTTTGTCATTTTGGACTAATTCTGAGCATATCTGGGAATTCCCACCCAGGTTCCTAACATAACTAAAGAAAGCCTTGTGATTATCCTTAGTGTCCTGTGCAATTTTTCTCTCGAAGCTGGCCTTAGACAATTTTATGAGTGCCCGTAGTTTTTTGCTAATACTGATCAGAGATGCCTTCCCTTTTTGGGATTTTGCTCTATCATGTAGTAGCTTCCTCCTTCTATTGTATAGTTTATTTATGGCTGGGGTCCACCAGACAGGACATCTGCCTTTCGAGGATTGGGTCCTGGTTTTATTTGGGATTGCATAATTCATGCATTCCTGAAGGTGTTCATAGAATGCATTTATAAAGGATTCTGCGGTCTGGGCCGTATTTTCCACAGGCCCGGGGGCTTTGAAGGATTCCACCTTAGTTTTGAGGAGTGTGAAATTTGCTTTAGAGAAGTTTTTCACTGTGGTTTTCAGGGCAGGGGGTGGAGTCGGGATGTGAATATCCAGTGGGATTAGTTTATGGTCTGATCTTACCAGTGAGGGATACACTTCTGGTCTGGAGCATAGAGTCCCCATGTTGGTGATGATCAGGTCCAGTATGTTTTCCCCTCTTGTGGGAGTGGTAACAAGTTGTTCCATAGCATTTGAGTTTATAAATTCTAGGAACCTTTGGGCTAGGGTGTTGGAGCTAGAGTAATGCTCCCAGTCTATGTTTGGGTAGTTGAAGTCACCCAATATAATGGTGTTTGGAGAGACCTTCATATTTTCCAGTGTTCTCAGGAAGGCCGAGTGGGGTTCCTGGGTTTGGGAGGGTGGTCTGTAGCAGGCTATAAACTGGAAGGCAGTTTTACCCACTGTTAGTTGCACATGGATAGTCTCTGATGCTTCGTGCTGTGCCACCAACCTGGAGGTGTGGGTATCTTTGACGAATATTGATACTCCCCCTCCTTTTGTGGTTCGGTCCAAAAAGCATGGTATGAGGTAAAACCTGGTAGTGTTGGGGTGCTCTCGGTAGCCTTGAACCAGGTTTCTGTTACTGCACAGATATCGATGTTCTCCATGCTAAGGAGAGTTTCGAGTGCATGCATCTTGAGGTTTAGACTTCTGGCGTTGAGTAGCATTACTCTTAGTTTCTTATCCCTTGTGATACCTATGGAGGTGGGTTTGTCTTTTGAGCCTTACCTAAAAAAGGCACTATGGGGGTAGCAAGAGCCTTTGCCAATATCCGAAAGCCCAGGGGTGACAGGTGCAAGCCATCCCTAGCGAAGTATTGTGGCTTGTCGAGCATGTCATCCCAGGCTGACAGGCATTGGATCCCCTTTGAATGACACCAATACTTAAGCCAGTTGTTGAAATTGATCATCTTGTCTTCATATTGTGGCATCATTCTTGGTGAGGGTAAGATGCTACTCAAGGTCAGGGTCATACCGGCCTGGGCTACATGCTCAGAGAGCTCCTCTGTGTCTCTTTTCATGTAGTCCAGGGAGGTATGTCTCAGGTCATTTACACTAGCATGGACAATGACTGAGTCATATTTGTATTTGCCTTGGAGTGACCTGAGTGCTTGTGTTATGTGGCGGATCCTAGCGCCCGACAGGCAGCTCACCGTGACCTTCTCCTTGTTCAGCCTGGTGAGTGGGACGTCAGTGTGCCTGATGACAGAGTCACCTATTACAAGTGTATCAGGTGTGTTGTTTAGCTTAAGGGCTGTGACTGTTCGGCACACTGGCTTTGTGAGTTATGTGTTGCACGTGTTTTGTTTCGGGGTAGCGGTTGCTTGGGTGTCTGCTTTGGAGGTCTCTGCTGCTTAGGCAGATTTTTATTTAGAGCCTCCGAGTATGTTTTTGTGTGTTTATGTGTTTGGTTTGCTGTCGTGGTAGGTCTATGTGAGACTGGAATTGTAGTGAGTGTGGTTTCCTTCTCCTCCTGACTGGTTTCACCAGTACTGAGTTGAGAGAGCTTTGCCTCCAGTATGGCTATATGGTTGCATCTCTCACATGTGTTGGAATTTGTTGGGAGGAGGAGAGGGTTGTCTGTGTACATAAGGCAGTTGTAACATTGCCTCAAGATTCCCAGATTCACCAGCTGGACCGGAGAGGAGATTGACAACTGACCTTTGGACATGCTAGAATAGTATTAGGAATTCCTTTATAATTGAAAAAAAGGGCCAATGGGGAACAAGGTACTCAAGGGGAGTTTGTGAGGGTGTAGTGCTTTTAATTTTTTAGTGCTGACTTATATAATTGCTTTAGTGAGCAAGTGCCAGGTATCTTAAATGCAATGTGTTACACGTAACTTAAATGCAAAAATGACAAACAGTAACTTTCTTTCAAGTAAAACAAGGAAATAAGTACAGTAAGCAATGCAGATATCACTAGGGATCCACAGAAGCACTGAAAAGCTGCGTTTTAGGTGGAATTAGCAGTTCAGGGAAATAACAAGCAAACAAATAACAAGCATACAAACAAAGCTAGATTCAGCAGACCTGGATCTAGTCTATGCTACAGCAAACAAGGTGTACCAATTTCAGTAAGAAACAGTTCAAATATGCAGGCACTATAAGCCTTTAACCAGAAATTCCCAGCTCAGAAGGGCAGAGTCCAGCCTCTCCTCCCACAAGAGTGCAGACCACAAACCTTCTTAATGTAAAATAACTGGCCTGAAGCCCAAGTGCTTAAACCAGAACTAATACACTTTTAGAATAACAGACACTGAGCCCTCAATCAGCAGTTCCCAACTTAGAAGGATGTAAACTACCTGTCCTGCCACCACAGTGCAGGCCACAAACCTTCCTGATGTAAAACAACTGGTCTGAAGCCCAAGTGCTTAATCCAAAAGACTTAGAATGATAGCTACACTTCAATCAAGTTACTACCAAGCAGTAATAAATACAATTGAATACTTTAAAGAATGCCTGGATTAGTGCTCAAGTTATACAAACAAAGCTAGATTCAGCAGGCCTGGATCTAGTCTATGCTACAGCAAACAAGGTGTACCAATTTCAGCAAGAAGCAGTTTAAATATGCAGGCACTATAAGCCTTTAACCAGAAATTCCCAGCTCAGAAGGGCAGAATCCAGCCTCTCCTCCCACAAGAGTGCAGACCACGAACCCTTTTAATGTAAAATAACTGGCCTGAAGCCCAAGTGCTTAAACCAGAATTAATACACTTTTAGAATAACAGACACTGAGCCCTCAATCAGCAGTTCCCAACTTAGAAGGATGTAAGCTACCTGTTCTGCCACTACAGTGCAGACCACAAACCTTCTTAATGTAAAACAACTGGTCTGAAGCCCAAGTGCTTAAACTAAAAGGCTTAGAATGAGTTACACCAAGCAGTAATAAATACAAGTGAGTACTTTTAAGATGACGCAAAAGCAAAATAAAGTAGGAAGAAACACAAATATAGTAAAATCAGATACTTTTTTTTTTTCTTTTTTGAGTGAGCAAATGAGATGGGCCCAGGAGTTACAGGACAGAAACAAGTGCAAATGCAGGCCTTCAAATCACAAAGTTGAGAGAGATGGAAGACCGCCCAAACGGCCAATAACTACAAATTCTGGGCCAGAACCACTCCTTATGTGGTAGACAGGTTACCTAGTGCTTACCACTCCCACTGATAAGCTAGAAGGCTTCCCTCCAACACAGAAAGGCTTGGGGGGCTCAGAAGCTTACAAATAGTCCTGGATACAGCAAATCTGTATCTGGAACACTAATTACAGGAAAGGTAGGAAACAGGCTTACAATTTTTTTTTTTTTTGGATACTAGTTTCTATATTTATAAATCAATGTGTTCACCTACAGATAGTGAACTATCCAACAAAGGACAAATTACTTTCCACAGCATGGTATGGCATGGATTTAGGGTCAAGCCACAGTATGGAAACAGCATTGCTAACTGCAGTCATAAAGGATAAAATAAAAATAAAATGATTGCATCCCTATTTCTGGACTATCCAAATGATTTGAGATAGTTTTGCATCCAATTTAGGGAATTAGGCTAAAGGAGCTGGGCCTCACAACCAGTACAACCAGTTGGTTTAAATGTTACCTCAGCCACCAAACACAGTGTGTGAAGATGAGCTGTCAATTCCTCAGCAAACAATGGTTGTGAAGCAAAATGTCAGAACAACTCAAAAATCCAACCTGACCTTGGGAACACCACACAGTAAAGGATGATCACTAAGAGTCCAATCCAAGTAATACTATTCACCACCATATATAATTATGGTACACTGGGAACACAGTTGCATGTGCCATTCGAAGTATGAGAGTATATGGGTTTAATGGTTATTTTTTGGATGACAATGACATTTTTGGAAAGATTCTGAAAGTAGACTACTGGAATTTATTCAATATATTAACAACACAATTGATTTTTTGAGGTTTACCATGGAAAGATTGTTTACTGCCCTTTTTTTGGATGTGGAAATTAGGAAGGATACTGGTAAAAGGAGATTTGCTTCTAATATTTACAGAAAACTGACCTGTTCTAATTCACTTTTGCATTTTAATAGGTGTCACCTATTACATCAGAAAAAAGCCTTGGTCAAAGGGCAGTTAGTTAAGCTGGCATGGATGATATCCCCTTTTGATACCTTTTATAAAGAAGGAGACAAACTGAGATCCATGTTAACCAATAGAAGTTACCCTAATGATTTTTGCACAATATTTTTGTAGAAGTATACAACAAAAGAAATTATGTTTTTTACACTACTGGGATTAAGAAATGGTGATGGTACTGAGATGGGTGTCCCAGATTATATGAAACAAAATAAGTACTACATTTGGGAGTATGTTATTAATTACAACGGGGATGCAGAGGTGGTCAGTGAAATTATAAGAAGAAAAAAAAATGAACCAAATACCCTCAACAGACAAACTGGGTCAACACTAAGCAGAAACAAAAGTCAAATAGATAAAAAGCGGCACCAGAAGCAAGACAAAGGCAACAATAAGTATAAAATCACTGTTTAATAAAGGAACGTACAGAGGTAAGCACATTCACACACACACACACACACATACACACACACACACACACACACACACACACACACACACACACACACACACACACACACACACACGTGCTTCCTCAGACTAAACTACTGCAAAACCAATATGTCACATTGAAATACTGCAATCAATAAAACAATTACCAAATCAGAGAGGTGCATTAATTACCTAAACAAATCCCTGGACTTCAACACTGATTTTAAAGAGACTCCATTCAGGCCAGGCTTTTTGTCAGCCTGTAACCTCACAGTCCAATGGAGTTTCCTGATTTCAGTGTAATTTCTAAAATCACCCCCAAGTGGTCCTAACTCAACCCTTCCAATAACCTTAAATGCAAACTCATGTGAAGAACCCTGCTCTAACATATCTAGCCAATGCGTTCCTAGCATCACATCTTCTTGAATAGTATATGTGTTCTCTAATTCTTTCAAAAAGCAAACGACTGGTCTTACCTACATAAAAACTGGCACATGATTTACATGTAGCCAGAGAGACCACATAAGGGGTCCTGCAGTCAGCAACAACTCTAAAAGAATATGTCTGATGAGAAATCAGATGGACAAAAATTAGATGGCAAAGAACGGTTCCTCAGCACAGGGATGAAGCTGAGAGGACAGCAGTTAGAGGGGCCTCAGCTCAATACATTGAACCGAGCTTGGAGGGAACATCGATTCCATGATTTGCAACATTCCCAGTAAGACTCTGAATGCCATACAAGTTTATTTGCTTGAACATGGCCTCAGTTACATTCTTGCACAGCATTCTGACTTTTCTGAAGTTATTATTAATTTAAGGATGTTCAGCACAAATGCAGTGTTGAAAATGCTATTTCCACATGACTTTGATCATTCTTTTAAGAAACCCAGTGCTTTTCAGCCACTGATAGATCCAGTTTTAGAAATATTTTGTAGAAAGTGTGAATAGGATGTTTATTTTCTGCACCAGGTGCTTTAAAGAGTAAGTTTTTTAATTTGAGTCATGGTGAGAGACAAGCTCTCAGGGAATTGCAGAAAGATACAAGTTTAGCAATAAAACCTGCAGATAAGGGGAGGGGGGCTGCAATTATTGTTATGGATTATCAGTTTTATAAGAACTCCAATGGTGCTATGTTGTCCAATGAGGCTGTGTATAAATGAATCCCTGGTGATTATATTGACACTATACGGCATTCAATTTCATTTCGTATACAGGACTGTCGACAATTTTTTGCTAACTGATGAGTTTTCACAGTATCTCACCACTGAACATCCAACAATAACAATTTTTTCAAGGGCTCTCTAAGATACACAAGAATGCTGCATTTATATCATATTATCGAAGACGCAAAATGTTGAATGCTCAAAAGAGCAAAATTTTATATTCCAACTCCGAGATCCCACTACAGTGAGGAAAGGGCAAATATCCCACTCTTCCCTATACTGTGATCTCAAAAACGGAACTTCAAGTTTTCGGCATTTTTGCTATTTTCACGTTCGACATTTTGAATTTGTGATAATGTAACATAGATCCAAGAGTGCCCTATGTCCACCATTTAGACCTATTGTTTCAGGGAGAGGGTAGTTAACAGAACCATTTTCTATTTATGTTGATAAACTATTGTGCAAGGTTTTAGATGGTGTGAATATTGTTTTGAAGGGCATTAAGCAGTTTTTGAATGACCTCTATGTTTTTGTGAATATGGATGTTGATTTGAGTGACACGGTAAAGCTTGATGTGGAGTCACTTTTCACAATCATCCCCAATCTTGATGGGATTGATATGACTAAATGTTTTCTCATGACACATAGTGATTACGATATTAAACAGATAGAGTTGATTTGTTTATTTTCAGAAGTGGTGCTTGAGAACAATGCTTTTATGTTTGACAGAGAACATTATATTCAGAGGACTAGCATAGTTATGGGCACTTCTTGTGCCAATAATTATGCCAAAATGGTCTTAGCTTTCTGGAAACATCAGTATGTACTGTAGGGCAATGAATTTGTTGATTTTGTTGCCTTTTATAAAAGATTTGTTGATGATATTTATTTGTTATGGAGAGATAATGAAGAACAGCTGAAACATTTGGTTTTGTATTTACATTCTGCTACATCTTTTTTAGATTTACCAGCAATTATTCCAGGGAAGAGATTGTGTTTTTGGATGTCTTCACATGTAAAAATAATGAAGGTGCATTTACAACTAGATTGTATAGAAAACCGTGTAGGAAAAATACTGTTCTCCCATGGTTGAACAATTCAGAAGAAGGCTTCAGTAGTGATTTGATTACTCTACAGACAGACTTTAAGGAAAGGGGCTATAGACATGATGAAGTAGAAAAGATGTGTAAAGAAGTACAATGTTTAAGATCCTACATTGCTAAACCTTACTTCTCCAACAATTGTGGGAGGAGGTTTGAGGATGCTACCAGGAGTGGGAACCTGGAGGTCTGTAGATGTGTCCCCTTAACCTTCTCGTACGCTAGTGATATAAAACAGATATGTGACATCATTAGATCTAATTGGCAGATTTTGACAATGGACAGTCACATTAAGGATATAGTGGGTGAGAGAACCTGCATTAGATATAAGAATAAGAGGTCCCTTAAACACCAGTTTTGTTATAAGAATAACGTTGTACAATGTCAAGTGGACTCTGCCATGCAAGTGACACATATTTGTTATAAATGTAATTTTTGCTCATACATAGATACCACAAATATTTTTGTACATCTGATTTCTCATCAGACATATTCTTTTAGAGTAGTTTCTGACTGCAGGACCCCTCATGTGGTCTATCTAGTTACATGTAAATCATGTGCCAGTTTTTTATGTAGGTAAGACCAATCGTTTGCTTTTTGAAAAATTAGAGAACACATATACTATATAAGAAGGTGTGATGCTAGGAACGTGTGTTGAAATCCAGGGATTTGTTTAGGTAATTAATGCACTTCTCTGATTTGCTAACTGTTTTATTGATTGCAGTATTTAAATGTGATATATTGGTTTTGTAGTTGTTTGGTCTGAAGACGCACCTGTGTGTGTCTGTGAATGTGCTTACCTCTGTACGTTCCTTTATTAAACAGTGATGTTATACATATTGTTGCCTTTGTCTTGCTTCTGGTGCCATTTTTTATGTATATGACATTATAAAAAGAAACTGGAAGATACTTGAGGTCAGTGGCATTAATTTGTAGTAGGTGGGAGAAGCTCCCTGTATTATATTTAAACAAGATTGGTGTCTTAAAGATTGTATTGAAAGGATGGGAAAAAAACCTTCATGAAGGGAGGCAATAACATTAGAGCATTCAAATGTGGGAGATATAAATATTGCCCCTACATTAAGGAGGGAACATTTGTTTAAATTCATGGGGTTGTGAAGGTAGGCAGCCTCAAGTACTGTAATTGTGTAACACAGAAATTAGTATATGCAACCCAGTGTCGGAACTGTCCCTGTTTTTACATAGGTAGGAGAGAGAGATTTGTTTCGTACAAGGTGATTAAATGAGTTTTTGTGTGAATTTGATATATTATATTTAGTGAATGCATATTTTTCATATATGGTTTTCGTACTGAACAACAAGTATTTATGTATGTGTTTTTAAATTAGGGAATGATTTGAATAGATGAATCTGATTCAATTAATTAGGTGCATGCAATTGGACGGGAGAAGTGTTTGTGGTTTTAAAAGGGTTACATGTGATGACTGAATTAACTTTGTTGAAGTCCCATAATAAAAAAGAGATAAAAGTGCTTACTTGATTTTTTTACAATAAAATTTGGTGGATGTTTTTTAAAATTTATTTTGTCAGTCTCTTTGCAACCAGGGAGGGATGAATAGCATTATTTGGACTGGGTTTTTAGTGATCATCTCTCACTGTGTGGTGTTCCTGAGGTCAGAATGAAACAATAGTTGTGACACAAGGTCCAATATTAGGGTCCTTACTCTTCAATATGTTTACAAATAAAATGTATGCAGCCTTTCCGAGAAAATCTAATTGCATAGCCTCTTCAGTCAAACATCTCCAAGATGACCTGCAACATTACTCTACAATAAGTGAAAACTGGATAGGAGAATCAAAACTACTGCTAAATACAAAGAAAACTAAACTAATGGAAATTTCACTGAAAACCCAGTAATCAAACCATCATGACTTAAAAATATTATTTGTCAATGATACTAGAGTTTAGATAATATAAAACACAAAACTATTGATAATAATAAGTGACCATAGATTAAGACTTGAGCAGCACATTCAATATGCAGTTCATAAAACAACCATAAACTGGGACTTTCTTTATAAAGCAAAACATTTCTATCAGAGTATGCATGTAAGACCATGGTTCAAGCCTATCTTCTCCTTAATCTCCTATATGCTTTGTTAATTTTGACTAATGTACAGTCCTCTTAACTAATCAAACTGGAACAATCTTATAATAAGATTTTTAAAGTTTGGTAGTAATCACATGAACAGAGTACATCACTGCCTTGAACATCAGTCCCTCAACTGGCTGAAACTACCTAATCTATTAGCCTACACTTGCATTAAGGCTGACCACAACATTCTCTACACTCCAGACAGGTGCTTTGCTACCAGTTATTAAACTCATATTTGTTGTCCCACAGAGAGCTGCATTCGCCGAAACAACACTTGGTGTTTACTCAAAAATTCTAAAAATCATAATGGTGGATGTGTGTAATCTGTATACATCATTGACTGTTAAAGTCTCTCCCAGCAAACATCCGAAATATCTCGTCTTATCTCATCTATCATTTAAAATTCAATAAACATACCTGTCAATGAAACAGTCCTGTCCTTATAAGACCCCATTACTAAGATGCATTCTTTTTCTAATCCTTTCATATCCATAGTTTAAAATCTCACTAATAATCATTAAGACCAGGCAACTTATCTGATTCAAGTCTCAAAATCAATTTAAATTCAACTATCATTAAATAAAAATATGGTATTTTCTAAGACCAATTCTAACAGTGTGCATATCAAATTAATTCTTGAATAAGGTCCATCAGTACATGTAAAAAACAGTTAACAACTAAACATGTTATTTACTTAGCACTATGTTAGTCATGTTTAGCATTCTATGTAGGGAAAGCCAATAGGATATTGAAAGAAGGTATTTCTGAGCATATTTTGATATATGGCATAACAAAGCTACTAATGCATTCGCGTGACATACAGCCGATAAAGGCAGTGAACATACATATAAATTTCAAGCACTTGAAGTACTTATGCTGAGTTATAGGGGTAATGACTTCATGAACCATATGAAAGGCTGTTGAATTTAGATGGGTTTTGAGACTTGAATCACGTAAGTGTCCAGGTCTTATGTTTCACTAAAACTGGTATAAAAAGAAAGAAACTTGAAACACTGAATATGATTAACATGTGGCATACAGAAGCATAAGACTATGTGTGAGTTTATGAGGAAGGTGTTTTTACAATTTTCATAAAAACCTGATGCAGCTTTGATGACAAAATATTTTTAAGGATTCTTTGACTATAGACGTTTGATTAAAACCCTTTATTTACATGGTGTCTGGAACCTTATTTCTATTTTGATTTTTGTGTTGCATTTGGCTTTGTTCTTTATCCACTGTACCTTTTTCTGTTTTGTTCTGTATACAGAGAGAATGAAGCTGCCACATCTCATCAGCACACAGTTGCCAGGTTTGAACAAGGTGAGTGAAGCAACAACAGGGAGATCATGAGTTGGTGTGGGAGCCCAGGTTTCAGCAGTAACTGGGAGTGAAATTTAGGTTTAGTGATGGGGCAAGAGTTTTAGGGTTAGAGAATGGGAGGGGAGTTTAGGGTTAGGGAGCAATCAGGGACTTTAGGTTTAGGATAGCAGGAGGGAATTTTTAAGTTCAATGGGAATTTTAGTGTTAAGGAGCAAGAAGGGAATTTCCAGTTAGGAAGAGATCAGGGACTTTAGGTTTACAGAGCGGGAAGGGAATTTTAGGTTTAAATAGTGGAAGGGGAGTTTGGGATTAGGGAGCAGGACTGGAGTTTTAGGAGTATTGAGCCATCAGAGAATTTAGGGTTAGGGAGCAGGAGAAGAGTGTTACAGTTGGTTTAGGGACCAGGTAAAAGTTTTAGGGTTAGAATTAGGGCTCTGTTAGGGCTGTGCAACTCAGTGGGGTCAGGTGGTGGGATGGCTCAGTAAATAGCTAGGTAATTAGCTAGGAATGGACTAGTGAAAGCTAAAACACATTTAGAGCAAATGGTATGGAGCAAGTGTGCTGTGAACTACTAGCTTGCAAACAGTTGTAGTAGACCTTCTCTGATCACTCATCAACTCTTCCTTAATCGAATAATATTGCCTGAAGAACAAGCTGTACAAGAATCAGTAATTCAATCTATCACAAAAAACTCTCATTTAATACAGGCAAAAAATATGAAATATTGACAACTAAACCATAGTTAAAAGATAAATATTTCTAGAAACTGGTTGCATTCAACATCTTTAGTCTCTGCTACTTACATTTACTTTCAATAACCAATAAAAAACAAATTCACAAAAATCTAAGTTCTCTTTAATATCATCTTACCATCATAGATATGATGATACATGTCAGGTATAGAAAGGGTGGGGGACAACTACCCCAGATGGTAGCTTTTAGAGGGCACAAACATCTCATAAATAGAATCCATGCGTCTCACTATTGTGTGTGTGTGTGTGTGTGTGTGTGTGTGTGTGTGTGTGTGTGTGTGTGTGTGTGTGTGTGTGCCTGTGTGTGTGGAGACACCCTTCATAAGGGATGCCAGCAATGACCTGCTAACCAGTCCACAGGACATCAAAGGCAGATGGAAGGAGTATTTCCAGCAGCTTTTGAATGAAGAAAACCCCACAGAAGCTGTACTGCCCTAGAAACAGCCTACAATTGGAGAAGAAGAGGAGACCACCTTAAAAGAAGTAAGAATAACAATAAGGAAAATAAAGTCAGGGAAATCAGCAGGCTCAGATGAGGTCACAACAGATATGATAAAGATGCTGGGTGAGATAGGGGAGAAATGGCTCCTGAGGGTACTTATAGCCATATGGAGAGAAAGGCATACCCAGATGACTGGAGAATAAGCTTACTTGTGCCAGTGTACAAGAACAAAAAGGACATACACAGCTGTGGGCAGTACAGAGGAATCAAACTCCTATCACATTGCATGAAAGTTCTAGAGAAGGTGATTGATAAACAGATACGCAGAGTAGTGGAATGTAAGATGGGAGATGAGCAGTTTGGATTAAAATCAGAATGCAGCACAACTGACCCAATGTTTGCAGTGGATCAAATAGTTGAGAAGAAGATAGAGGGGAGGAAAGAGTCCAACTGGGCATTCCTAGACTTGGAGAAAGCTTATGACAAGGTCCCAAGAAAGTTGATCTGGGCAGTACTGTGGTGGTTCGAAGTCCCAGAAACATTGGTAGAATTAGTGGAGGCTATGTACAAGGACCCAATGACTCAAGTACGAACAGTGTTCAGCCTCACAGAGGGGTTCCCAGTGGGAGTGGGTGTACACCAGGGTTCAGCTCTGAGCCTACTACTGTTCATACTGGTGAGGGACACCATTAGCAAACAGGTTGGAGGGAACAGATCAGCAAAGTTGTTGCATGCAGATGATGTGGCATTACAGCCAGAGTCTGAGCAAGAACTACAGGAAAGTATAGAGCAATGGAATGCAAAACTATAGTCACATGGGATAAAACTAAGCACAGATACAATAGTGGTAATGGCAGCAAACTAGGGAAATCAGAAGAAGCTGAGAAATGAGATAGAAGGAAAGATAGTGGAACAGGTAAATAGCTTCACGTATCTGGGAGGGGTGGTTGAGAAGAAGGGAAGTCTGAATGAAGAGGTCAAAGCTAGAATCAGAGGGGCTTCAGCCAACTGGCATAGAGTGCCAGGTGTAGTCTCTAGCAGAAGAATGCCAAAGAATCTGAAAAGTAAGGTGTACAAGACAGTGGTGTGACCAGTACTACTGTATGGTATAGAAACCTGGGCAGTAAAGGCAGAGCAGATGAAGAAGCTAGAGGTGATGGAAATGAAGTGCCTGAGGAGGGTGCTAGGATGTACTCTGAGGGACAGATGAAGAAATGAGGACATAAGAGCAGAAGCCAAAGTAGCTACAATTGCAGAAAAGATCAAAGAGAACAGATTCCGATGGTTTGGACACGTGCAGAAAAGCAGAAGACAATCTCGTGAAGAAGATTTTGGACAGACAGGAAGAAGGTAAGAGGAAACAAGGACATCCAGCAAAGAGGTGGATGGATTGTGTGAAAGAAAATCTGCGACAGTCAGGCATGAGTGTCAGAGAAGGCAGAAGTGAGGCATTGAATTGAGAGAGATGGCGACAGTTAACACGCTTCCCTGACCCCATGTAGAAAATGGGAAAAAGGGGGCTGCTGCTGATGATGATGTATATATATATATATATATATATATATATAGAGAGAGAGAGAGAGTGAGAAAGATAGATATACATTTTGCTTTTTTTTACACATTTTCCATATATACATTTTGCTATTTTTTTACACATTTTCCATTGTAAACAGCAATGCTGTACTTCCTGGCTGCTCTCTGCCCCTTTAGACATCACTTACATGGGAATGTGCTCATCCCTACATTTTACATAAGGGATGGGCCACAGGTACCTCCATAAAGGCTTCTAATTGGGTGGCTGGGTGGAAAGATAGGGTAGAGAAGACAGTTACTGGGCACCCATAGTGAAACAGTACCTGTTTTGTGGTCTGCTCTCAGGTGAAGTAAGTCAAAATAAAATTATTTTCTGGACAGTGTCACCAGTGCTGCAGTACTCTTCTTCTGCTGAGCTGCCCATTAATGTTAGATTGAATTCAGAATCTGAATGAAGATTTTTTTTTACTAAACTTTTTAACAAACTATGGAGAATAAGAGCCTGCCTTTATGTACCTGGAGGCTGATCAGACACTTCAACCAGGAAACACATTAGGTGGTAGCCAGGTAAGTTAAAAAGCAAGTGGTTGAATGGGCTAATAGTGATCACACTAGACTGAAGACTGGAGTGTGGGTAGGGTACTGGGTGGGCAACAGGCAGTCCGGCAGTCCGGCAGGCCAGCAGTGGTACTAACAGCCATACCTGTTGCTCTCATCTTGGCCGCAGGCATTGAAAATAAGAACAGACGCCCTTGAATATCATCTAATTAGCATACAGTTTACTGCAAATGGCTTATAGCTGTTTCCACTTTCATTAAGAAAGTGTGGTATTAATCACTTGTAAACAGAGAGTAACAAAAATAATGGAAAATATAAGCAAATTATCAAAGAGACGGTATAAAATTTGTAGACTTTTTAATGAAGTATATCAACAAATTCTACTGCCACACATGATCATTTATTTCTGCTTCAAAAAAAGGAGTTTTAAGATATGTGCCTTCTTTTATAAATTAGTGATGTTACTAGTATGTTTGTCAAGACATGTCACGACATGTAGTGTGGTTTTCTGTGTACTAGACAACTTCAAAAATCACACATGATGAGGGGATTCAGAAGAGTGAGTGACAGGCTGATTATAGGGACATACCTCTAAAAATGGGGACACGCTGAAAATAGGAAGGTTTCTCCAAATCCAAAATAGGGACAGTTGAGAGGCCTGCTGGTAGTTGTTATTATTGTAATTACATTTAATTTGTTAATTGCTATGCTATTTAATGATTTTTTTTTTTTTTTTTAAAGTTGCATGCTTCTGTTGTGCAAATTACAATATGCATCTTCTGCAGGATATCAGGTCTGAAATTTGGCAGGGATCACCTCAGGGACAAAGTGTAAAACATGGCCTGCTCTTATTATAAACTTAGAAAGTTGCTTGAATAAAATGTTTTGCTTTTACCACTATGCACTTTCTGAAGGATGAAATCTGAAACCCAAATGTCATTGTCAATATTTGATTGATGACTTGAAGCTGTTGTTAGTGGTGGAGGAGGGGGGCGGATCAGGGACAGCATTTAAAATATTTCTGTTTGTTACAAACCTAAAAAGTCGCTAGAATAATATAGTTTGTATTAATATAAATTCTCTGAACTGAAGCCAGGATGTGAAGTCTGAAACTCAAACGTCTGTCATTTAGTAACTTCTGACTTGGGGGGTTCACAAATTTTGATACATTTTAATGTTATAAACACAGAAAGTTTCTGGAATAATATGTAGTGCATAGAACAGTGTAATTATATTAAAAAAGATTAAATAATATCCTACTTAAGCACTACTACAGAAAAAGCCCCAACCTTAACAACATTTAAGAGCATTGTTAATTACCCCTGAGGTGCTGTTAACACTGAGCCTGCACTAAAAGCAGACAGTGGTGACCAGAAAACAGTACAGCATAGCATGAAATTACATGTTTCAACTCTAATTTCTGCCTGCTCTCTGCTAAAGTACAGCCAGTACTTTGGTTACTAACTACTTCCCTTCATAGGGAGTACATGAGGCATCAGCCACTTCTTCACTACTTTTCCAGCTTTCAAAGCTGGTACAAAACTTCATTTTCTTAATCTTAGCCCCCCTGCCACCACGGAGAAGATACATTTCCGTGCACTACAAAGAGTTATGACCAGATTTCTAATCATAATAAAAGATTGCGTGTTCTCGACATGGATGCCAAGATTCACCTCTTGAGCTTCGCTCTTGAAGTGAATTTCTTGACATCCATATCTCAAACATAGTATGTTCGCTATGATCAGTGACCCAATCATAATCCTATATGTTTCGCATTACTATGTATTTTCTGAATGATGAAGACCGATGTCTGAAACACAAACGACTATCATTAAATTAATGGCTTCAAGTTGCTATTTGTGGAGGATCATCTCTGGGGCAAAGTTAAAAATACTGCTGTTATAAGCCTAGAATGTTGCAAAAATAATATATTTTGCAGTTACTATGCATTTTCTGAAGGATGAAGAAGTCTGATGTCTGAAACCCAAATGTCTGTCATTTAGTGACTCTCTTTCAAATTGGTGGGGGGGGGTCACATCAGGGACAAAAATATTGTAGTGCTATTGTAAACATAGAAATATGCTAGAATAATGTTTTGCATTTACTATGTATTTTCTGAAGGATGAAAAAGTCTGTCTGAAACCCAAATGTTTTTCATTTAGTGGCGACCAAGTTGCTGTTGATGGTTTAAAATATTGCTGTTATAATCCTAGAAAGTTGCAAGAATAGCGTATTTTGTATTCATTATGCATTTTCTGAAGGATGAAGAATTAATGTCTGAAACGCAAATGTTAGTCATTTGTTGACTCCCTTCTAAGATGGGGGAGGATTGCACCTGAGACAAAGTTTAAAATATTGAAATGCTATTATAAACACTGAATGTTACTAGAATAATATGTTTTACAATTAATGTGCATTTTCTGACGTATGAAAAAGTCTGTCTGAAACCCAAATGTGGCTTTACTAGAAAGGCTCACACAGACCCTACTACAATTTGCTGTGAGGGAAAGGTTAATTTGCTTTTTATTTGTTGTATTTTGTATTACTTTATTGCCTTTTTCTATTTTGTATACTGTGATTTGTTTTCTTTACACTAAAACTTAACTTTTTAGACAGGTAAAACTTGTTGCCTACTTTCACATCTAACTCCTCTAGTGCACAGTGCAGTGTTTAGGATAAACCATTTTTTTCATCGTACCTTTAAGCATCTATTGCAAGACCACCAGTTATTGGAGATCCCACATTCTGCCTCTCAGTAGTCATCTTGGGAATAGTGCTTCTGTTTTCTCCTGGTGAGAGGAGTGCAGTTACATTATTTCCTGGAAACTGCTGATCACCAGAAAGCTTAATAACTGCTTTATAGGTGACAGCTTGGAATCTGTGCTTATATTATTTTCCTGATGAGAGTAGGAGCAGAGTGCATTAATTCCTGATTCTTTCTAGTTGGAGAGTGTCTGTGCTTAACATACCTGATTGATCTGGTTGCTATTCGAGGTATCTTCCAGAAAAAGGCTACAAGCCTGCAGACCCTTGCATCATCTGGGACAAGACTGTGGGTCACCAAACAGCCCATGGCCTGCTTCTCTTCTTGGGATTGGTGCTAACATTTTGCTTCTGGAGAAGAACCAGAGGAGTACTGTATCCCAACAGAGTGAAGCTGTGCTGACACCAGCATTAGTAGTAGCCAGGTAGTAGCCATTCATGGGATTCCCCTCTTTTCATCATTATTGACAAGCTAATTCTTTACCTTTTAGTAAATACTGCCTGATTTCTTTCTAACTTCAGAATATCTGCCTAAATGCTTCATCCTTAAATGTTCAGGGTCTATGTATTAGTTTCCCTCACTCAGGTGTTTGGCAGTGCTCTGTACAGACTCAGACACCCTGAGTGACATTTTTCCTGTAAAAGGAATATGTAAGGAAACAGCTCCAGTATTTAGTAATAATGACCATCCCTCCTGGCATGTCTAAAGGTCAGTTCCCTGTGCTTTCTCCTATTAACCTGGTGAACTTGGGCATTCTGATGCAGTGTAGCAACTGCCTCATGTACATAAACAAGCCTCTCCTCTTACCTCCCAACACTCAACTTGTGAGAGATACACTTATATATCTAAAGTGGAAGCCATGCACTCTCAAGCCAAGATTGGAATAGCTGGTCAAGAGAAGGTCAACTCCTGCTCCACACCACATGAAACACATAGCCCTCCAGAACACCCACCATCACAGCTCGCACATAAAAACACAAACCACACACCCACCTTTGTGGAGGCTCTCAATAAAAATCTACCCAAATAGCAGAGACCTCCAAGGCAAAAATGCACTCGACCACCACATCACAAACCACAAGACACATAGCTCACCTGCACAGTGTGCCCTCAACCTAAGCCCCTAAGGCAAAATAGCTTGCCCAATACACTAATCATAGGTGAGTATAGTGAGGCACACTGATGTCCCACTCACTAGGTTGAATAAGGAAAAGGTAACAGTCAGTTGTCTATCAGGTGCCAGAATCCGTCACGTAACACATGCACTCAGGTCACTCCAAAACAAGTACAAGTATGACTCTGTCAATGTCCATGTGGGTGTGAATGACCTGAGATGTACCTCTCTGGACTACATGAAAAGAGACATGGAGGAGCTCTTGAATTATGTGGCCCAGGCAAGTATGACCCTAGTCCTGAGTAGCATCCTACCATCACCCAGAATGATACCAGAGTACAAGCAGAAAATGACTGATTTCAACAATTGGCTAAGTTTCTGGTATCATTCTAAGGGGATCCAGTATCTGTGTGTTTGAGATGACATGATTGACAGACCTTAATGCTTTGCCAGAAATAGCCTGCATCTGTCTCCGCTGGGTTTCCGGATACTGGCTAAGGCTCTTGCCACCCCTATAGTGCCTTTTTTAGGTGATGTTCCAAAGACCAAATTACCGCCATAACAGCTATAAATAAATGCAATCTGAAGGTCATGCTACTCAATGCTAGAAGTCTAAATCTCAAGATGCATTTGCTTGAAGCATTCCTCAAAATAGAGAACATCGACATTTGTGCTGTAACGGAGACCTGGTTTTAAAGCAGCAGAAAGCACCCCTCCACTAACAGACTATAATTCATTCCACACCTTTTAGCCCCAAAACATGGACTGAAGATCCAAAGGCGGTGGTGTCTCCATATTCATAAAGGATATGCACACCTCCAGACTAGTAGCCCAGCATAACACATCTGAGATACTTCAGGTACAACTAACATTGGGTAAGATGGCGATTCAGGTCGTAGCCTGCTATAGGTCCCCAATCATGTCCCAAGACTCTCACTCCACATTCCTAAGCACCCTGGAAACTATTAGGGTCCAACCCAACACTCTCATACTAGGTGACTTCAGCTACCCCTCCATCAACTGGAAAAACTACTCATGCTCCAATACAATGCTTCCTGGAATTCTTCAGTTCCAATGCCCTGGAACAGCTCATTCATACCCCACTAAAGAAAGCAACATCCTTGATCTGGTTATTACAAAGATGGGCAACTGTTGCTCTAGACCAATAGTCAATTCCTCCCTGGTTAGATCTGACCACAAACTAATCACCATGGAAATCTGCATCTCACCCACACCCCCCGCAAAGGTAACCACCATGAAAAACTTCTCCAAAGCTGACTTTGGGCTCATAAAAACAGAGGTGGCTAACTTCACGGCACCCATGTCAATGGAAAATAGATGCATGACTGCTGAATCATACACCAATGCACTGTATGAAATAGCCATACCCAACAGAACCAAGACGCTCTCCTCAAAAAAAAATAAAAGCCAATCTGGTGGTCCCCTGCCATTAATAAACTCTACAACAGAAGGAATAAACTGTTGCAGAAAAAGATGAAGTCCCAAGACTGGAAAAACTCCCTTATTAGCCTCAATAAAAAGTTGAGATCCTTCATCAACACCTCTAAAGCCAGCTATGAAGGCAGAATTGCGGCAGACACTAAAAACAACCACAAAGCCTTCTATAGTTATATCAAGAATCTCCATGGCAATACCCACTTTTGCTGTGAGTTACTGCACAATGGTACCTCCTATACTGAGCCAACAGATATTGCCAACATACTGGCTGACAGATACAGTGCCATCTTTACCCCTCTCTCCCCCCCAAAGGACCAAACACAATACTGGAGGAATGCCAGGCACACAGCATTACTGCAGCACAGGTTAAAGCTGCATTGTCCAAGGCCAAGAACACAGGTTCCATGGAACCCGACAATATCCCTGGATGTGTTCTACATGAACTACAAAGTGAACTGGCACCACATCTGTGTGCCCTGTTCAATCACAGCCCCACCTCAGGCTTTGTCCCTACCAAATGGCACACTGCTACAGTCATCCCTCTCCATAAAGGGGAAGTGACTACAGACCCTGGGAATTATCTCCCCATTAGTCTGATGAGTCTAATATGTAAGGCTATGGAGGGCATCTTCATGGACCTAATTAACAAGGATATAGGGAATCTCCAAACTCTAGATCCCACATGGTTTGGTTTTGTGAAAGGCAGTTCATGTCTGCTCAACCCAGTTGACTTCTTTGAGTCAGTCACCAGAGCTGTGGATGAGGGCAAGGCAGTTCATACAGCCTACCTCGATCTGGCCAAGGCCTTTGATACCATTACCCACTCAGGAATTATTGATAAACTTACCAAACTGGGTATCAACCCCTATATCACTAGGTGGGTTGCAAACTGGCTTACAGATAAAACCCACAGTCTGAAAGTAGCAGACTCCAAGTCAGACTGCAGAACAGTCATGAGTGGAGTCCCACAGGGATCGGTCCTGGGTCCTCTACTGTTTGGTATCTACTTTTCAGAAGTCCAGGCCAACACGGAGGGACTCTGGCTGACAGACGACTGCAAGCTGGGAGCCATTATTAACTCTCCAAGTGATGTAGACATCCTACAGAAAGGCTTCACTGAGACCAATGACTGGTGTCAAAACCATGGCCTTAAGCTTAATGCCAAAAAATGCATCGTCATCCCCTTTGGGAAAAACTCAGTTTCCACTAATTACTACATAGATGGGAGCCCACTGAACACTGAAGGTGTTATAAGAGATCTGGGGACACAGGTTGACAGCAACCTCTACTTCCACCATCACATTGCCACTGTGGTCAGAAAGTCCTTCTATGTGGCAGATCACATTACCAATGGTTTTGCATCCAGTAAGAAAGAGGTCATCATCTCTCTCTACTCTTCCCTCATTACCACCATTTGCACTCAAATTCCACTTAAATTTGCACTGGCTTTGTCGTTGTTCTAATCCAGACTAACACCCCCACCCTTATCCCCCCCACCTAGACTCTTAACCCAACTATACTACCTCCACTACTAACCACAGTCAGAAATAGCTAGTTGTCTTTACATACTTTAACATTTTGTCTGACAACTTAGTTTCTTGTCATTTATAATATTAGTAAAAGTCTTAACTTGCAACATTTTCTGTATATACTGTTGATAATCAATATCTTGTTTTTCTATTAAAGTCAACAACCTGTAATGTTGTTTACTATTGCTGCAACTTTGTATCTCTATCGTGTACATGATGTGGAGCTTTTCTCCCCGGGCATCTGCTGAAAAAGGACCTGCGTTATGTCGGAATTTCTCGGTAAACAAATGTAAATAAATAAATAAATAAAATTAGGCCAATCATCGAGTATAATGCCCCATTTGGCATGTACCTCACTAAACATATGCAACAGCTGGAAAGGCCACAAAAGTATCTCATGAAGAGGATCCTAGGCCTTAAACACATGTCCTACATGGACAGACAAAAACTCCAGCTATTCAGTGCCTCATATCATATACTAAAAGTTGATCTCTGCTTGACTTACAAAGCCATGTCTGACCCAGCTCTGTTAGAAATGCTACATCTAAAGAAATCCCAATCGCTCCACACCACACGCTTCAGAGACCCCAACCTCATTACCACAATCAACAGAACATGCTGGACGGACAGGTTCATAACCCACTGGTGCCCATATTCTGGAATAGACTTCCCATACATGTCAAGCAGAGCACCTCACTGGCCCTGTTCAAGATAAATCTTGATGAGTGGATGGGAAATAGAAATTTCACCCTGGGAATCACTCCAGTGGCTCTACTTGATAGAGGCACTGGGAACTAAGGTCAGGTGGCAGGGTAATCCTATGAGCTAGGCTTGTAAAGACTCCAGGGCCATTAGCCTAGTACACACCTATGAACCTATTAACCTATATCATTTAGCTGTGAATTCACCTTGTTTGTGGTGGAGGTATCAGATCAGCGACAATGTTTACAATATTGCTATGCTGTTACAAACCTAGAAAGTTGCAAGAATAATATGTTTTATGTTTAACTATACAGTATCTGCAGAAGTTGCCATGGCATTTTTCCCTTAATTTGTCAGTAGGTTTTTCCCCCTCTTTAGCTGGGGTCCAAAATTAGGGTCTTGCCCTGAGCTCCAAATGGCCTAACTACTCCTCTGGTCAAAAATATTAAGGGGCCCAATTCCAAAAGACTTGCTCTCTTTGTAAATGACCCCTTACACTGAGAGCAGACTCAGAGCAGATGTTCTGAAATCTGTCCATCGGACTAAGCCTGTTTATAGATAGGCCTTACACGAAAGTAAGTCACTTACACTGAGAATCAGTGCAGACTTACACTGAGAACAGGTCTTTTGGAATCTGACCCTATAATTATGAAAAATAACTTATATCTTCTTTATTATTCTGTCAGTCAGGATACTTCAAAGCAGAATAAGATGATTTTATTTTCATTTAAACTGAATAAAGAAAATAAACAGGAATGCATTTAACTCACTCTCATAGTCTGGTCTTTTCTTCATAGACCCACACAAGAATTTCTGAAAGTTTTGGGCAAAAATCATTATGTTCCACCGCTTGTCAAAAATTTCCATTTTTTTCTATTAATTTTAATTAGACAGGCTCACTGTTATTTTGCACATTCTTGGTGATGCTGCTTTTACAGTTCTTGCTTCTTTTTTCACAGTGTTTGCATTTTCCCCTTGTTTAACATAGTATATTTATTAGTTTAGAGGCTTTTACTCTTCACGTACCCTATGAAAATGGGCAGCACCCAAGAGAATTGTCCCAATAGGAGTAAATAAGTATGTCTTCTGATTGTAAGTGTCTTTCTGATACTGCTTATTTCTTATTTCTGGAAAATAAATTAATATGTTTTCTGATTGTAGCTATCCACCTGTGTTTTGATCTTCATTTTAGAAAATATTATTTAATTAATTATAATTTTCTAGATACTTTCTTTGTTCATAGCTAATAAATGAAACAATAAAAAGCTTTCTAAAACTAAGTACCAGGACCAGATGCTTTGCCAGTGGAATTCTATCAAACATTTTCTCATCCGCTTGATCATTTATTAAAACTAATTCAGTGTCTTACAATAACAAACTGGGGTTCAAGGTAAATTCTTCAGTTTTAAGTAAAATTATATCATTTTGAAACTAGAGAAAAACTTTATAGTGCAGAAAGCCGCTGTCGTATGTCCCTCTTAAGTACCAGTTACAAAATCTGTGCAGAATTGTTTAACAATCTTTTATTTCAGCATCTAACTTAATCTGTCCCCTCTAATCCTCTCTAAGCAGTTTGGGTCCCATAAGTGGAAGTCTATAAAGTCTATGAATTATATACTGCAGACCATTATTTCTTATGTTCAACCTTATTCTGAGAAGCTGCCAGTCCTAATACCTATTGATGACATATTGACAACATTAATAAAAAAAAATGATTAATTTGCTTTATTAAATAAAATAAGCCAACCAGCATCTTTCCTTAATCTGATATATTCTCTCTTCTCTATTTTACTCTACCACTTTATCCATTATGGAAATAAGAGAAAAACCTGATACCAGCTTACTATGGTAAAACAAGAAGAGTGCTGTCATTTCATCTGTTTGTTATGGTATTTTAAACTTTTATTGCCTCAATAAGTTCACATGAAGGAATTTTCTCAATTTAAATTGCAGAAGCTGATATAAAGCACTTTATTTGCACAGATGATCTTTTATTAGCAGTATCAGACTACACACAGTCAGTTGATACAAATTTAACATTAATGGAACTCAAGACTCCTTGCTATTCTTGGACTAACTCTTCCCTGGAGTATTAAGGCACTTAGCGCCTGTTAGACTAATAATTTCTAAAGATATGTTGGCCTCAAGTAAGGCTCAAGTAGTAAGGTGCTGCTGTCTGATCTTTAGAGATTATAAACTGTCAAAACATCTAATAGACACTCACATTCATTTAACAGCATGGCCTCTGTAGGGGCCACAGAGTGAGGATGGGAGTGAGCTATCAATGTCAACTCACCAATTCTAGAGGAAGGAAGGCAGCCTAAAGGGCCACTACAACACACAGTATACAGGCCTGGTCACCTCTATTCTACATGAGCAGTGAGGTACTCAGTTGGGAGGTTGCATCCACCTCTTGAGGGCAGTTATCCGGGAGCTGCCAAGGCTGCCACAAGGAAACAGGAGTTAAGGCACACTCCCTGACATGCAATATGACACTGCAACAGTATCTTTGATTTCCTTCCTGGCCTTGGACTGGGACAGGCTGAGTCCCAGGGAGGCAATGGTGGGTCCAGTAGATCTGGTGACTGAGGAGAGGAAAAGGGAGCAAGTGATGTCAGCTGCAGTGAAGAAAAAGAATACGTTTCTAAAAATCAAACGATTTCCAGAGTGGATTTTTGTTTCATGCAAAATACATTAATGCCACCTTGTTATCCGTGGTATAATACATTTTGAATTTTACTGAAGAAATTCTTGTTGATGGAAGACTCTCTCAGGATTACTTGGGATACTGTTGCAGTTGAGCAGTGTCAAGGACAGCTTAGGGTTGCAGAACCAAAGCTGCTTTCATAATGCAGTGGTGCAGCGGTAGTGTTGTCACCTCACAACAAGAGGTTCTCTGTTTCAATTTTCAGCTGGAGTGCCTTCTGTGTGGAGTCTGCATATCCTCCTTGTATTCGTGTGGGTTTCCTCCGGGTACTCCGGTTTCCTCCCACATCACAAAGACATGCGTCTGGAGCATTTCTCCCTGGGCCTCCACTGAAAATATTTTTTTTCCAAGTCGGACTTTCACAGTAAACAAATGGCAAATAAATAAATAAATAAAATAATTAATGATAATTTAATTAAAGTTGAATTTTTATTTCCAAAATGATGTTACTTCTTTGTTTTTGAGTTTCTTGATTTACAAAGATATCCACTGTGCTCGACCTAAAATATTCTGACAGGGTTACTATGACAAGCTCTTTACCTCTGTATTATATTAAAGAATAAAACCTAGAAAGGCTTCCCCACTTCTGCTGCACAGAGGGGTGAAGCCCTAACTTTGACCTGGCCCAGATGACCCAGGTTCAGTTAGTGGGCATGAACATGGAAGGGATGGACGTAGAGAGAGAGGGAGGGAGGGACTATTGTCAGCTTGCTCATCCTGGGTGAAGGAGTTGGTTCTGGATCACTGCTTGAGTGATACCTAGAAGGTGCACTGGGTAGCAGCCATGAAGCAGGAGCCTGTAGAGCTTGTGCTGCCTAGAGGCCACGGATCAGCATGTCAGCAAAGACACACATGCTTCCTACAGCTAACAGCACTAACATTGCTATAAAGTGCCAGTGTGGGGCTTCAGAACTTCAAGGGGAGCTGAGGGGAGTTCATTGGGTCTAGCAATCTAGCTCCCACTCTGCCATCTGAATCTCACCTCTGAGGGGAAAGAATGGGCTGATTGTGCCCTCCAGCTGGGGAAGGAGGGGACCAATGCACCATAGGGTTTTCACATGGACAAGAGAATGTCTGACTTTTATTCCTGACAGAGGAATGAAAGGGAGCATTTGCAAGAACATATAACAATGAAAAAATGCATTGTTTTATATCCTTTGAAATTATATTACCTTGAAACCAAGTTCTATTAATGTTTAATGTTATTCTGAAATCCACTGATGATGGTTAAAGAAATTAAGTTAAATCCTTCATGTTATTTTCTTTATTGCTTACTTGCTTGTATTCAGATGATTAAGTTTTAATTCAGATTATCTACCTTAATAAAGCTCCTTTACACTTTAAAGGTGCTTTTGCTGTAAATTACAGAAGTTGCATTGCCAAGTCTAGCAAAAATAAAACAAGTTGAGTCTTTCGGCTTTTCCCGGTTAGGGGTCGCCACAGCGGAACTCCGGTCCGCTAATGATTGGTAGTTGATTTTTACGTGCTGAGTTACCAGCCCTGATGCACAACCTTCAACGAAGGTACGCACATTCACGCATGTCTCCACGCAGAAGACGCTCTAGCTGAGAATCGAACCAAACAGTGTCTTACTGTGAGGCGAAAATAAAACAAGACACTCTTATTTTTTTTTCAGTCAAGGAGCTTTTACTTAGCTGGAATGCTTACAGAGATAGACCAGATTTAATTTTATGGTGATAAACAAAATTCAGGGTGACAGAACAAATAAGTTAGGCTGGCATACTCTACTAAATAAAAAAGAAAGAGGTTGGATTATCAAGTTAGGTGGGTTGTTTTCCTCAGGTCTTAATGACCACTTGTAATTTGGAATAAGGTAATTGTGCAATAACTTAGTGTTAATTAGTTAGGTGTGTGTGTGTGTGTGTGTGTGTGTGTGTGTGTGTGTGTGTGTGTGTGTGTGTGTGTGTGTGTGTGTGTGTGTGTGTGTGTGTGTGTGTGTGTGTGTGTGTGTGTGTGTGTGTGTGTGTGTGTGTGTGTGTGTGTGTGTGTGTGTGTGTGTGTGTGTGTGTGTGTGTATATATATATATATATATATATATATATATATATATATATATATATATATATATATATATATATATATAGATCTGTGACTTTTGATTGAAAGATCAAAAGCCTGAATCCATTACCACTAAACATGCTTTAACGAAAGCGCTTTCATCAAAAAAGCGCTTTTGTTAAAGTATGTTAAAAAAAACACAAAATCTACTTGAATGCAGGGGGCTTGCCCCCCACACACCCCCTACTTTAATATTCTCACTCTGAGGTCGCACTATAGTGGGGAAAAGGGAATTTCCCCTTACCACACTATAGTATGACCAAAACAACAAGCATACTTACACGAAAGTGCTGCTTCAGTGAAAAGCACTTTCTTGAAAGTATGCTCACCAAATTGGAATTCGGTGAAGGATGCAGTCGAGCATCTGTACAGATCACATATGCATATATATATATATATATATATATATATATATATATATATATATATATATATATATACTCTGTTGTTTTGATGAATTCATCACTGAGGAAAGCATTTGTGCCGAAACTGGTCTGATTTATATTGCTGTTGCCACTATATTAAAATTCAAGTTTTCCTCTCTTTTTGGTGCTGGCCTCTCCTTTTAGAATTTGAGTAATGCTTACAGAGAATCTATAGAATACGCATAAATTTCTTTTATCAGGGAAAAAAATATTTCTTAGCGCTTACTGGACCAGTGTCTTCACAACTTCTTATTCTGCACTTCAAGGTCCCTGTCAACATTTATGTGTTGAGCAAGGTACATGACATTATATTTGCTGCACCTGTCCAGAATTTTTTTCAATGGTTGAGAAAGAAGTTTTGTTTTTTTTTTTTTCTGATTGCTAACACACTAGAGCTCAGTGCTTCTGCCCAGACTTTTGGTAGCACATTCATCTTCCCAAGTGCATCAATCCAGGAATTAGGCTTGTGAACAATATAATGTATTCAAGCATGATCAGTGGAGCTGAACTCCCTGGGTGCAATGTCTCCAGCTCCATGGTGTGATCCTAGCGACATGAGCATGAATACAACCTTAGTTTTGGAGAGTTAACCATGGAGGAGTAATACCATAATCTTTGTCCTGCCTCACCCCAAAATCTTCTAGGATAAACAACACATATTCTTTAAAAAGATAAAGACTGAATCTCAGAATATTATGGTCAAGAAATGGTTGAGTAACCCAGAATAGAAGTTTATTTTATTCAGTTTCAACTATATTCATCATAAACTTTGCTTTCTCCAGCTTTAAAATAAATATTCAACAAAAAAATTTTTGTAGATTACGTTATAAAAACATTTTATACAGATCATTTATTCATTTTTAAATATGAAACTCCATATATAAAACACTTGCTACATCTCTCTTACAGCAACAAGATACAATTAAAGAGGGTCATAAATATTCAACATCAGTAAAATCTTTTTGAAAATTATGGTATTGTATAGATGTGATCGTGTCCGTGTGTGTGCTTTCTGTGGAAGGCTGGGCGCCAGGCTAGCAACTCAACACTGTAAAGTCTACTGCCAATTGTTCTGCAGACTGTTGTTCCACTGTGATGACCCCTGATGGGAAAAGCTGAAAGGAGAAGAAAAAGAAGATAGATGTCTCAAACAACAAGCAAATGAATCCAAAGTGCCAGTGGGAAATGATCAAGTGCTGAAAAACTTTATTGAACTGAGCGGTTTTGTTGTATAAACATTAACTTCATCAGAGTTTTTGTTGTTGCTGTGTTGGCTTTTCCCGGTTAAGGGTCACCACAGTGGAACTCCGGTCCGCTAATGATTGGCAGTAGATTTTTTACGTGCCGAGTTACCAGCCCTGATGCACAACCTTCAACGAAGGTACGCCCATTCACGCATGTCTCCACACAGAAGACACTCTAGCTGAGAATCAAACAGGACAACGTCTTACTGTGTGGCAACAACGCTACCGCAGCACCACCACCGCAGTTATATTAACTTCATCAGAGTAAATCCC
This sequence comes from Protopterus annectens, assembly GCF_019279795.1. Taxonomy (NCBI): domain Eukaryota; kingdom Metazoa; phylum Chordata; order Ceratodontiformes; family Protopteridae; genus Protopterus; species Protopterus annectens. The sequence goes on from NC_056751.1 coordinate 370,713,224, forward strand.
TTAATTACTTTGTCTCCTTATAAAAAACAAAGCACCAATAAAGTAAAAAGGAATGCATAATTAATCAGTTAATTGAAAATTCATTGAATTAAACCCATGACCAATAAAAAAAAATTAATGAATATAAAATATGAAAAGTGAAATGTATCTTGTTGCCAAAGAAAACATCCCAGAAAAAAATACTACGTACACAACACCAGATGTAAAATAGTACAAAGTTAAACAATCTAAAAATAAAACAGCAGTTTAAAAACACAATTAGAAACAAGTAGTGTCACAAGTTCCAAGATCTCAGTTTGAGCACACTGCTAATTATATCATTGAGACCAGGATACACACTCAAATTGAGTTTGAGTTGCCAGTTCATCTCCCTAAGCTTCAACTTTGTACTAATTTTTGTTTTTGCTTGTGTTTCTGCCTACTTTATCAACTGTGACTTGACTGTTAACTGCTACTGTGAAACAGTGACCTCCTTTCCAATTGTTCTTCCAATGTTCTTTTCTTTATTATTGCTATCCTTCTGAACTCTCCATAGCCCCCCCCCACACACACACACACACACACACACACACACACACACACACACACACACACACACACACACATCTGTTCTACTCTTGCATTCTTTCTCCACCGTTTTTCTTACATTCCCTTTACACTGGCCAAATCCCTTCAGTACTCTGACCTTAGATTATTCACAGACATCTTCTTGCATGAACTTAAACATCCCTGAAGAGCATTTTTATCTCTAATATTGTGGGTTTTTTAATGCCTATGTGCATTAGTTTCCTCTACCCTCTCTTTACATCTAACTGCATTTCATCCCTATAATCTTTTCCCCTACTTAAATCTGTTTCTCTTTTTCTTTCCCAGCACTGTAATCAGACAGTATTTATTCCCAGTTGGATACCAGCAGTTACAAACTCACTCTGTGCTACATCAAGACTAAACAGATGAGGAGCAAAATGCAGGATTTTCGTTACTATGGTAAGAACTGCAAGAAAGTAGATGCAGTGTAGGTAGTGCTTTCTAATGAGAACATTTTCACCCAATCCTGTTGTAAATCCTCTGCCCTCTAATTAAAGTAGTATAAAGTATAACTAATTTACCCTACTATTAATACAGAAAGCTTAGTTTATAACAAGCTTCTACATCTAGAGTGGCTCCCTTTCTGACAAACCGGGTCACTGTAGGTCCAAAGATTCTCCATATTTAGTTGTGCAAACAAGAATTCCTCATAAATATCTGCTAGTAAGGACCAGAGCTGCAGTCTAGAGTTATACCCCACAAAATATCAACCTGTAACCTGTAACCTGGCAGGCAATTGTACTTACCTACTACCACCACACAGAATGAATGTTTTTTTTTTTTACCGCATGAACTTGTGCAGTAAATATAGCCTCTCTATTTGCCCTCACTCTGTGCTCACTCTGCTCCTCTATCCTACTCCCAGTTCCCACCCACTCAATCTACATTCAAACTTAAACTGTACAAACTCCACCTCCTATCCCATCATTGAATTCCCCACTCCCTAACTTCAGCCAATATCATAGCCAACTCAACCCACCTATTTTTTCAAGCCCCCTCCACCTCAACACAACTAATTTAGTGTTTCCAAAAATAATATACTCACTTCTAAAACTCCTCTATACCTTTTACACAACTGTCTCCTACTTCCTTCCCCTGACCCCACAGACCCCTCACTCAACCTCCATTAAACCCTGCAATGCTTCTTACACTTTTACTCTTACTTTCTCTACTTATACAATTAACTTACATCACATACTCTCACGTTCTACTTCACCTAACCGACCTACCTTACCCAGGCCCTCAATCCCATACTGCTAATCAAAGCCATATATCCCATATATCCACACAACTAATCAATTTATCCCCATATAACTACTAAAATATAAATACTTCACCCACAGCTCTCCATTCTCAAAACCATGCATAAAGCAAAACAAAATTCATAAGTGTCAATACCCTCATCTCCCAATCCATCTTACACTTACTAAAGCTAGGTGGTGACATCCATCCAAACCCTGGCACAAGTCAATAACCCCCAACTCCCTTAATGCTTCCCATGAATGTATCACATCAATACAAGAAATATTCTGAATATAACACTTGAGCTGAACGCTTGGGGAACCCTCCACTTGCAAAGACATCTTATCTATTACAGAAATCTGGCTCAAAGAACAGATAAAAATGAAGGAATACTTCTTTCCAGCTATAATCTACTCAGAACAGATAGAAAAAAATAAACAAAAAAGTGGGGGGCATTGCCATACTGTACAAGAACACATTGTCTCTTGACCTTGCAATACTTGGTCCTCCACAAACCAGTAATGCAGTGCTGGCCACCTCACTTAAGATTAACATCCATAAAGGTTTTGCATGATAGCAGCCTACATTTCATCAGATAACAGCACTTACCCCAGTGAAGAAATGTTATCCTATTCTTCCACTAACATATGATAAGAATGCTTTGAGACATAAACATAGTCTGCCAAGAAATCCATGACAATACCGCTAATAAAAGTATAAAACTCTTTGTTTTTACACAGCTCAACTCCACCCGAACCAGATACAACAAAACCAGCAACAAGAATTCCATAATAGACTGGATTCAAACTAGCTCACCACATAAAATCATTCCCTGTTGTACACTCACAGTGTCTCTAAGTGACCATCTTCCCACATACACCATCAGACAATCGTGCTTCCTAAGCAAAGAACATCACTTCAGCCAAACTTATAATCTCACCTTTGTATGAACAGAAATTTTCACCTCTAGATTCAATCAATAAAATGTTACTCCTTAGAAACTCTCCTCCCTTGATGAGACCATCTCTAAGTTTAACACTACTTTCTTAAGTATTTTAGATGCTCACGTTCCACTCTGTCCAAAAAGATTCAAATCCAACTCAGGGCCTTGGTTAACTAGAGAAACAAAGCAACAAAAGAAAAAAGAGACAGGGCGTTGAAGGCTTGGAAAACTACAAATATCCTAGGTAACCAAAAGCACTTTGAACACCTTAGAAACCTAGCCAAACAAAATAAAAGTTGACTGAAAAATCATTCTATAACAACTCCCAATTAAACAATCAGACTAACCCCAAACTATTCTGGAGCTAAACAAATGTATCAATCCTGGGCACACCGCTTAACCCTCCCCTCCATTTTCCAGTAGCAATGATAACAATGCTTCCCAAGTCAATTCTTATTTCATAGAGAATATCAATTCCTAACCAAAAGAAAACTCTATTACCTCTACATCTAATTCTTCTCTTCTTCCTTAGCAAACTGTCACCATTTCTAGAACTTACCACTTCCCTACATCTTTCTCTCTCTCACCCAGTTCCCATTTCTATCATCATAAACCATTTCCACAAAATAAAAGCAACTACTCCTGCACCAGATAACCTTCCAGCAGAATACATTAAAATTGCCACCGATGCCCTGACATACCTATCTGTATATTAACTGCTTCATTCCAGAGAATTATGTTCCCTGTCTACAGAAAAAAAATGATACATCATCTCTATTCACAGATGTAGTCCCTCCTTTAAAATCTCCAAATTCTGACCTATATCCAACCAAGCCATCCTATCCAAGGTACTAAAGAAATGCATTCATTCCCAACTACTCACCAATATCACTACAAATAAACTGTTCTCCCCTACACAACATGGTTTTTGTCTTCACCACAGCACCACTACAGCTCCTCTAAACTTTATTTCAAATATAAACTAGCATAGAGATAAGGGTAACCAAGTTTCTGTATTTTTTATTGACTTCTCAAACTCTTTTCCCTAGACCTAAATAACTCATCTTTCTCCTGGTTTATTTTTACCTTAACAGCACACTTCAAGCAGTGAAGTGGCAAAATGACTCTTTATCGTTTCTCTCTGATCACGCTGGCATCCCCAAGGGTCTATGCTAGTACTATGTTATTCAATATATTTATCAATAACCTCTAGAGACAGAAAACAAGAAAGCCTTATCCAGTACACTGATGACTCCACACTTAGCTTGGCAAATGCCTTAACTAAACTCTAACAACTCTCACAAAACTATGTCTCACCCCATAGAGGAATGATCCTCCAATTATCAGCTATTACTAGGTACCAAAAAAAAAATTAATGCTAGTCACTCCAAAAACATGTACTAACCACACACTTCCATTCAGCATTCTTCCTTGGGCCAAACTCCTACAATACTTGTAACTCACACCAAACTGCTAGGTATCACCATAGATAATGCCTTGAAATCTGGCAGGTCACAAACAAAACGTACACAAAATTAGGTATCCTTTACCAAATCAAGCCTTTCTTATCTGACCATGCCAGAATAAGCACTGCAACAACATATCTGTTACCCACACTCCTCTATGCAGCCCATGTTGTAGTCAACTCAATCTAAACTGCTTGAAAAATGTTACAACAAAATTAGTCCAGTTTGGCAGAAATATTGCCTACCATTTCCACCATTGCTGTGCACTAAAGTTACTTACTTGGATAGAATTAGCCCATTCCTTTTTAGCATTTATTTCTCTGAAGTTGCAGACAATTGTCAAGAGCCTCTGGCTCACCAGATTTGTAGATGAGTGCAAATTAGAAGTAATCATAGAATCCCCCAGTAATACTGTTGTTCTCCAGGATGGGCTGACAAAGACAACTTACATCAGAGGCATGGACTAAAACTACATGCCAAGAAATGTATAATGGTATCCTTAGGGAAGTCATCCACCCTGGTAACTATCATATGGACAACACGTTCTAAGGATCGACCCACTAGTCAGGGACTTGGGGAGACACATAGACAGTAATCTAGCCTTTGACCATCATGTGTTTACAGTACTGAGTATATCATTCTGTGTTGTGTAGCTTATAAAGAAAGGTATGGCATCTCTCCCTCTCTTTCAGCTGTTCCTGTTAGGGGTCGCCACAGCGAATCATCTGTTTCCATTTCTTCCTGTCCTCTACATTTTGCTCTGTCACACCAACTACCTGCATGTCCTCTCACCACATTCATAAACCTTATCTTAGGCCTTCCTCTTTTCCTCTTACCTGGCAGCATCATCCTTAGAAACCTTTTCCCAATATACCCAGCATCCCTCCTCAGCACATGTCCAAGCCAACACAATCTCACCTGTCTGGCTTTGTCGCCAAACTGTCCAAACCGAGCTGACCTTCTAATATACTGACTCTGAATCCTGTCCATCCTTGTCACACCCATTGCAAATCTTAACATCTTTAACTTTGCCACATCCAGCTCTGACTCCTGCCTTTTTGTCAATGCCACCATCTCCAAACCATATATCATAGCTGATCTGACTACCCTCTTGTAGACCTTCCCTTTCACTCTTACTGGTACCCATCTGTCACAAATCAGTCCTGACACTCTTCTCCACCCATTCCGCACTGCCTATACTCTCTTCTTCACCTCTCTTCCACACACACCATTACTCTGAACTGTTGATCCCAAGTACTTAAAGTCATCCACCTTTGCCAACTCTACTCCCTGCATCCTCACCATTTCTCTATCCTACCTCTCATTCACACACATATATTCTGTCTTAGTCCTACTGACCTTCATTCCTCTCCTCTCTAGAGCATATCTCCACCTTTCTATGGTCTCCACAACCTGGTCCCTATTCTCACTACACATCACAATGTCATCTGCAAACATCATAGTCCACGGGGCTTCCTGTCTGATCTCGTCTGTCAACCTGTCCATCACCACCGCAAATAAGAAAGGGGTCAGAGCTGATCCTTGATGTAATGCCATTGCCACCTTAAACACATCTGTCACTCACACTGCAGACCTCACCACTGTCACACTACCCTCGTACATATCCTGTACCACTCTTACATACTTCTCTGCCACTCCCGACTTCCTCATACAATACCACAATTCCTCTCTAGGCACCCTGTCATATACTTTCTTTAAGTCCACAAAGACACAATGCAACTCCTTCTGTCCATCTCTATAGTTCTCCATCAACACTCTCAGAGCAAACATTGCATCTGTATTGCTCTTTCCCGGCATGAAACCATACTGCTGATCACTAATCATCACCTTGCTTCTTAACCAAGCTTCCACTACTCTTTCCCATAACTTCAAGCTGTGACTGATCAGTTTTATCCCTCTGTAGTTACTACAGCTCTGCACATCACCCTTATTCTTAAAGATAGGTACCAAAACACTTTTTCTTCATTCCTCAGGCATCCTCTGACTTTCCATGATTTAATTAAACAATCTGGTTAAAATCTCCACTGCCATTTCACCTAAACACCTCCATGCTTCCACTGGTATGCCATCTGGGCCAACAGCCTTTCCATTCTTTATCGTCTTCATAGCTGTCCTTACTTCCTCCTTGCTAATCTGTTTCACTTCCTGATTCACTATCCCCACATCATACAACCTTCTCTCTCTCTCATTCTTTTCCTTCATCAGCCCCTCAAAATACTCCTTCCATCTGCTCAACACACTCTCCTGAGTACGTTTCTCTCACTATCCTTTATCACCCTTACCTGCTGCACATCTTTCCCAGCTCGGTGACTCTGTCTAGCCAATTGGTATAGGTCCTTTTCTCCCTCTTTAGTGTCCAACCTTTCGTACAACTCTCCATATGCCTTATTATTAGCCATCACCACCTCTCTCTTTGCCATGCTCATCTCCTTATACTCCTGTCTACTTTCTTCATCTCTTTGACAATCCCACTTCTTCTTTGCCAGCCTCTTTCTCTGTATATGCTCCTGTACTTCCTCATTCCACCACCAGGTCTCCTTGACCACCTTCCTCTGTCCAGATGTCACACCAAGCACCTTTCTACCTGTCTCCCTTACCAGCTCTGCTGTAGTTACCCAGCTATTCAGTAAATATTCACTGCCCCCCAGTGCCTGTAGGTCCAAGGAAAACATTGTTCCATTATGTTCAGCATTCATCAGACCTGTCATTGACTACAGTGCCCCCTTTGTTATGTACTTAACCAGGCACATCCAACAAGTGGAAAGTCTGCAGATGTTCCTCACTAAAAAGAACACAGGGCATAAGTAACTTGTCCTGTGCAGACCACCTATCTATAGATATGCACCCTATCCCTGCATTCTGTCTCCTACAGGCTGTTGAGGGAAGATCTATGCCTGGCATATAAGGCATTGTAGGACTCCATCTGGATAGACCTCCTGAATATCTGCAAAACAAACAGAACCTGAATTACCTATTCTAAACACTTAAACCTTGGCTGTGATATAAATAAACACTGTTGGAGAAACAGGTATGTATCCCAGAGACCACCCCTTCTCTGGAACAGGCTCCCTATCCATGTGAAGCAGAGTTCCTCCCTAAACCAATTCAAATGTAACTTAGACAATTGGATAGGGAACAGGAAATTCATCCCTTGTTTGGCACCTATGTCTCTAATGGACACAGGCAGCCTGTAAACAGTCCATCTCCCAGACCTCTGCTTGTAAATATTGCATCTCCCAAGCTTCTGCTTACACTTATCAGAGGTACCAGGACTTGTCAGAGATTTGGGATGCATGACTAGGCTTTATAGGGTCCTAGTGGTTGTTAGCCTAGTACACACCTATGAACCAATGAACTTATTACCTAACTCTCTCACAGCTAACCACCATACACATCATCATCTACCATGACAATAGATGCCCCTCACTAGCAAATCTAATGCAGTCCTGCCTCCTACAGTCCCCACTTCATTCTACAGATAAAATCCTTCTGCTCCCTGAATACAGTAACACTACTGGTGAATCAATGTACTCTTCACATATTACTAAGATATGGAACATCTCTCCCTAAACAAGATAACAACTCCAGGTCCTTCAAAGTATGACTAAAATAACATCTCACTGTCACCTGGGTATGCCAGTGCTCCTGTCCTGGCTAATCTACATCATCCTCTATCCTCTATTCCCACAACCTTCACAACTCTCTACAACTCTTCTCCCTTAATCATTCCTTTACTCTTCATCCTTACAGACTTCACATATCTCCAACCTATTGTTCTACACTCTCTCTCCATAACCTCTTCTCTTCACATCTAAATAATCTTACATACTATCCCTACACTTCCTACCTCTATTACCTTTCCCATATATAACTCATTTTCAGGCATATACCTCCAGAGGTCTGTCTCCTACCTTACTAAACTACCTCAATTTCATAATTTCTTTCATTATAACATCACTATAGGCACTTGCCACAATCATATTGTTCTACACATAATATGTACAACAACCTCATCTATTCGTTTTGTACATGTTGAATTGTAAAACTGTCACCTTTGTACACATTAGACATTTTTAATTTGTCATTTCTTTTGTTATTTTGTATAATCACTATAACAAAATCAAAGTTGTTTCTAACTTGTAATCTGCATTGTAATCGTTGTAGCATCATTAAATTTGTGTGGAGCTTTTTTCCCCGATCTTCTGCTAAAAAGGGTTCAGAAACCATCAGACTTTCCTGGTAAACAAAGATAAATCAATAAATAATATCTAAAACTATCCCATTCCAAAAACTCAAAAGCTGCTATAATCCTTCCCTTATCTCAACAAGGTCACCTCCTGTTTTATCTCCATCCCTCTCACCATATTCTCTACTCAACTACTCAACCTTCAACCTTCACTTCCTTGTTTGTCCATACTAACTGCCTGCTAGGCCAAAGACTGAGTGTCTGATACTGCTATCTCTGCTGCTTTCTATCACAGTGTTTTCACCTTCTTCCTTCTCATCCTCTTTACCTCTCAGAATAAGGGATGCAGCTACTGCCAATGCATACAACTGGAAATCTGACATGCCACCCCTCCATATTTTATAGGCAGCCTTAGTTGTTTTCTAGAAATATATATCCCATTACAGCCCCATGCAGATCTGTCATAGTGTGTCTGGATTGCCTGGATACACCTATCATCCTTGCTTATATGAGGATGTCATAACATATAAACTCCTGGTAACACCATCATTTGAGTAACATTAATCCTGCTCAGAGGAATGGATACCTTCTTACTCCAGCTACTCAGCAGTTTGGAATTTGGAAATCTAATATAACAAATCTGTATAATTACATATTAACATATATAGCAAAGTTTCCTCTACTGTAATACCTAAATAATTCATACCACAGATTTTCTCATCCATTAGGGGCTCCTACCCCTACATATGTTTCATTACCATGCTAGCTAAACTTATCTTTTTTCCAGTTTCTCATGGATACAGCATAAACATATTGTATGTAAAGGGGATACTAATGTTCACCAAAATTAACACAATTTCATATTTGTACCAATATTGGTATATTTAGGAGCATGACCACCAGCAATGGTATAAGTTAGTTTATTATATTGACAATGCTAACATTTAGAATCAGATTTAGCATGCAGTCAATATAATCTAAGGACAAAAATGTATCCCATATATAATCCTATACTGAATAGCTTTATAGGGCATGGACCACTGTGATTACACTCTAAAATCTGACAAAAAAAACCCTGCAAAAACAGTTCTATAGTATGAGATTCAAGCATAATAGTATTTTAAGGGGTGTGTAACAATTGTTACACACCCCATAAGTGCTGCTGCTGCAGTCTGGGCTCATGGAAGGGACATTCCTTCACTCTCAGCTGTCCCTACTTATCTTGCCTCATCTGTGTATGGAAGTTTACAGACATCAGTCTGTGAGTAACTTATTTAAAATAGACCAGCATTTAAAAACTGTCCCTTAAATTTTCCTGCAATTTTATGTACTTGTTTTTCATGTGACAACTTGCTAAGTTCTTTACTGGCTTTCAAATACAGAAAATGCTGTTTTTTTGCAACTGGTTGTACATGGAGTAGATACAACTCCATGCACTACAAAGAGTTATGATCTGGTTGCATTGATCACAACTAGTTGTTATGTTTTCTTGACATGGAAGTTTTATGTGAATATCTTGGTATTCATGTCTCAAACACATAATAACATGGTTTCAGTTAGAGATCCACTCACAATCTTCTATGTTCCTAACAGATTTTTGATTATAATTGTTAGAAAAATATGTATTAATGTGTGTATGCTTAATGCCAATTAATAATCAAATGATTTAATATGCTTTTCATTCTATTTTTTATGCACTGTGTTATATATAAATTGAGTTTCATATGAAACTGAATAAGATGCTTTTTGAAAACTGCAGTATGCTTTCTGAAACTTGCAAGTTGCCCTCTGACCTAGTAACTGCTAGCACAGCAATATTCATATTTATGCCTTTTGGAAATGTACTTGAGAAGCAGGTGCTTATCTGCTAGGTCAGGAACGAATGAATGAACAATACTATATTCTGTAAATGTAATGATTTTAGACAATCAGCTCTGTTCGAAGCATGAGAACATGTGCAGCTGCAGTAACTTAGAGATAAAGTAGACAAAGGATTATTAGAGAAATGAACTGCTAGCATTGTGCTTGAATTAGCCATAGTACCTTGAATGGTAACATAACATGTATCTAACTGGGAGTAATCAAGGCCATGTTGTTTTCCTGAGGAAGTTTCACATAAAAATTGATAAATCAGCAGAAATTCATGGGAATGATGGTCAACAGATGATGATGAGAAAGGTGGTAATCTGTTACGTCAGCTTGGTAGGCCATGACTAGTTAGAGAATGTATAAAAATGAAAGTATTTCCTGTTTCTGGTTAGACAAACTCTGTATTAGCACGTTTTTGTCTCCTTGCTGCAAGATTAAAGTGCCTTAACCTGAACCTACCGTGTTTTGATCATTTTTAAAGCATATTTTTCCTTTGACAGTTTGGTCCTTCAGACCGGAAAGTACCTCTCGCTCTAGGCCTAGGTCAGAATTGGGCCCGGTGGCATGCATCCGCACAAAGAAGAGGCCAAATCGGCTCTTCTGTTTTGAAAGACCTCCGACTGAATTGTCATTTGAAAGAGGCCAGCCACTGTTTCTGATCTGGGATTGGAGGACAAGTCAACGATCCGGTGGATCAACTCACGGAGGGTCAGGTAAGGAGGAATTACCTTATTTCTGTTTTAAGATCAGGGACTAATTACAGAACTGTTTTTTGTCAGGAAGATTTGCATGTGCAGATCAGGGACAGAAAAATGGGTTACTGTTTTTGTCATAGATCAGGGAAACAGAATAGGTAGGCAGTTATTCTAGATAAACTGTGAAAAGGTATAGAGCTGTGGTACCACGTGATAAAAAGGGTTATGTAACAATTTACAGCTTAGCTAAGGCAACAATGGGAAATCAGTGTACGAAAAGCTCCCGAGACCCGCCCCTAACTGAAGACGCGAAGTATATGCAATTACAGCGTGCCGACAATGTTAAGTATTATACAAAATGGGTTGATAAGTATAAATTCGATGGTAATTTAGATAAACTCGCACTTATTAAACGTGTCAGGCAACTAAAAACAGACGCAAAAGGTCAATTAAAAAAGCAATGACAATTAGGAGTCCCTCAGGCGCATAGGTGGCTTGAGGAAGCAAATCGCAGGGAACAGAAAATAAAGAATTCAAAAACGATGTTCTTAGACAAAGAAGATAATAACTTGGTAATAGCAACGGCCCCTCCTTCGCCCCCTCTGCTTCCCTTACCAGAATATGAAGCGAGTGGACAAGCTGATCCACCTCCGCTATATCCAGCTGTTTCTACAGCATCAAAACCATTTGTCAGGGATCCTATCGAGACAAGGTCTTGAACACGCGACTTGAGGAGGGAGATTGAATTGTGCGAAATAAATAGAAAATCACAGGCTATGAGTGAAGAAGAGATATGTCCACTCATAGAAGTACCAAATCCTCAGGCAGGACAAGAAGGACAGGATCCAACTCTTTTAGTTTATAGGCCATGGACACCGGAAGATATCCAGAAAGCCACAGAAGGAATTCCCCATCCGAAAGTGAATTTTCGAAAATGTTTAGAAGACTTACAGGGTATGAGATTAAGTTACCATTTGAAAGGAGAAGAAGTAGAAAAAGTAGTTAGACAAATTGTAGGTCCAGATTGGCACATGATCAGTGGCGACTGGAATCCTCGTGACGCACAGCTTAGACCACTCCCACATACTAATGCAGAACTGGATGGCAGAGTGAAAGGTCTGACAGACCGAATCTCTGAAAAGTGGAAGCCTAGGGCTGATTGGACTTGCATTAATCAGTGCATTCAACAAGAAGGTGAAACAGTTGATAGATATTATGCTAGACTCTTAGAATGTTTTAATAACCACTGCGGAATGCAGATACCAGAAAACCAGACACAAGACTCCCCATATGAACAACAGCTAAAGAATGCATTCTTGAAGGGTAGTATAACTCCCATTAGCAGCGTTATTACAAAGCACATGGTAGATCATCGTACAAGTAGACTGCAGCCATTACTTGAATATGCTAGATAGACATGCAGAGAGACATTTTAATAGTAAAAAGAAAAAGAAAACTCAAGTATTTTCGGCAGAAGATGGGTCAGAAGTATTTGTAGTAAAAACGGGGAGAAAGGGTAAGAAAAATACCCAGGGAAATAAACAATCTGACAAGCGATCAGAAGATTTTGAAGAAAGAAAGAAAAAATGTGAATGCTTTAAATGTGGGAAAAAAGGACATTTAGCAAGGGATTGCAGGCTAAATAAGAAAGTGACTACAGAGAATAAGGAAGATGAGGAATGACTATATGATAGTCAGGAATCACTGAATAAAAATAAACAGGAAAGGACAAGTGCAAATGTGATAGCAAGGGTAGAGGATGTGACAGAAGGGGTAGAGGATGTACATGAATTTGCAGACATTGAAGAAAATGAAATGTTGGACTTAGCCTTATTGAGCCTAGAGCTTTACTTAGCAGATACAAAACCGGAAGTGACACTTCTGGTTGAGGGGAGGGAAGTCACATTTTTGTGTGACTCAGGGGCTTCACGGACCCTGATACACCCTTCCAAATTACCAAAAGATTCAGAATCACCAGATTATATACTAGTGAAGGCAGCTAATGGACAGCTGTATCGGGAGCCACTCTCCCATGACATAGCAATAACAGACCCCATTTCAGGGATGACCCAGAAAAGTAAAATTGTAGTTTCTGCAAAATGCCCAGTAAACCTTTTGGGTAGAGACTTAATGCAGATATTTGGCATAGCCGTAGTTCCAACCATGCAGGGTATGGAAGCACAGCGACAAATGAATACTTTTGTAGTGCGACCGGAGGGTGAGACATATTATTGGTACAGCCAGGACTTAGTTACGACTGGTCCAGGGGCAGTAACCGAAGAACTGATGAACGTAGCCATCAGTAAGTCCCCCTCCCTTGACATTGACAAACAGCATCTGTTGCATTGTACTCTATATTACTGTAATAGTCCAGGACCTGATAAAGATTATGAGCAGGAATTGTTTCAGAACCATGTGAACAGACTAGTGTTACGAAACTTGCACTGGGACACAGAAGGAAACAGTGTAGTAAGCTGTTCATTGCCCCAGGAATTTTTAGCACTTTACAAATCTAATCGATTGCCACATGTTAGCTTAACTAAAAATAGAAATTTGAAATGGGCAGACTTAGGTGAAAAAGTCTCAAGGTGGGAAAAGCAGACAGAATTAGAACTCTCCGAACAAGGAGTACAGAAACAGAAATTGAATTGGATAACACAGACACACCCAGCTGTGCACTCACAGTCTAGTGAGAATAGCTAAGTATTACTCTTATTAGAAGAAGAGGAAAACGCCTTGCAAAGCATACCAGACATTCTCTGGTCAACAGGGAAATCAGACGTAGGACTTATACGAACAGCAGGACCAGTTACTATTACGCCAAAGTCAGCATTTAGACCCCAGAAAAGACAGTATCCCTTGAGAAAGGATGCAGTGATAGGAGTCAAACCTATACTAGCAGCTTTACTTAAGGAAGGAGTCTTAACAGAATCTCCTGATTCACCATGTAATACACCCTTATTTCCTGTCAGGAAAGCAAACAGGGAATGGCGTATGGTCCAAGATTTACAAGCCGTAAATAATGCAGTTATACCCAGGGCACCAACGGTGCCAGATCCGCACACCTTACTGAATGATTTAAAGCCTCAGCAAAAGTATTTTTCTGTGGTAGATATTAGTAATGCATTTTTCTCAATACCGATACACCCTGACAGCCAATATTGGTTTGCATTTATGTTTCAGGGAAAACGGTATACATATACAAGATTACCACAGGGATATTGTGAAAGTCCAACAATATTTGCACAAGAAATGGCAAGCAACCTGCGGGATTTATCCCACCGAGAGGAAGTCAAATTTTACTTTATGTAGACGACATTCTTCTGGCAGCCCCCACCCAGCAAGAATGCAAAGAGGGCACTATAGCATTATTACAGTTTTAACTACTCAAGGTCACAAAGTAAACAAGAATAAACTACAACTTTGGAGAAAACAAGTTAAGTACTTGGGATATGTAATATCCAAGGAAGGTAGAATATTAGATGAAGATAGAAAAACAGCAATATTACAGGCACCTAGACCAACTACCAAGAAGGAAATGATGTCCTTCCTGGCAACTACTAATTTTTGTTGAAGCTGGATACCAAATTATGCTTTGGAATCTGCTCCACTGGCCAATTTAATATTCAAAAAGCTGATGGCAGCACAGGATTTATTACAATGGACACCAGAAACAGAAGCAGCTTTCTGCAAGCTGAAACAACTGATAGCATCATCCTTAGTTTTAGGATTACCAAACTATCATAAGCATTTTTTTCAAACTGTAGACTGTAAGCAGGGTTATATGACATCAGTATTGACACAGCAACATGGGGACAAGCAACGCCCCATAGCTTACTATTCATCACAGTTAGACCCAGTGGCGCAGTCCCTGCCCCACTGTGTACAAGCAGTAGTTGCAGCTGCAATGGCAGTGCAGGCTTCAGCCTCAGTAGTGTTATTCCACCCTCTCACATTGAGAGTTCCGCATGCAGTCGCAATTATTTTACTGCAAGAAAAAGTAGCATATCTTTCTCCTGCTAGACATCTTTCCTGTATGACTATACTGTTGAGCCAACCTCATATGACAATTGAATGATGCACAACTTTGAATCCGTCAACCTTGCTCCCAACCCCTGCAGATGGCAAACCGCACTGCTGCCTGCAGGAGATTGAGCAAAAGACATTACCTAGACAAGACCTTACGGATGTTCCCTTGGATGATGCCGAGGTGACATACTATGTGGACGGCTCGTGCAGGAGGGGTCCTACAGGACAGATCCTAGTGGGGTATGCAGTCGTTTCTGATACTGAAACTTTAGAAGCAAAATCTTTACCACACAATTTATCTGCACAAGCGGCAGAGTTGATTGCCTTGACAAGGGCATGTACCTTAGCAAAAGGTAAGAAAGTGAACATTTATACTGACAGTCAGTATGCTTTTTCTACTGTACATGTTTTTGTGCAGCAGTGGAAAAATAGAGGAATGATAACATCTACTGGTAAACCAATTAATCATGCGCAATTTATTTTAGATCTATTAGACCCTATTCAGTTACCTCAGAAAGTAGCTATTTGCAAATGCGTAGCTCATACCAAGCAACAGGATAGGATTTCAAAAGGTAATGCACGGGCTGATACAGCTGCGAAGCAAGCAGCTTCAGCCTCAGAAGCTTTTCTTTTGAGTGAGAAATTACAACCCTCTGAGACTTTAGATTTAGAAATGTTAAAAACAATGCAGACACTTACTATGAATGTAGAAAAACAGAAGTGGATAAAATGAGGAGCAATCCTTGAAAGGGGACTGTACATCTCCAAGGAAAAGAAACCAATTTTGCCATCTAACTTGTTTCGATATGCAGCTTTGTTGAGCCATGGGCAGAGCCATGTCTCTACAGGGGGGATGGTACAGTTAGTGAATCGAGTGTTTACAACCTATGGATTTACAAATTATACAAAATATTTCTGTGCATCATGCCATGTTTGTAACAAGCATCATGCACAAGGGGCATTGAAGCCTAAGCAAGGGAGTTTCCCTACACCACTGTATCCGTTTCATACTATTTGTATGGATTTCATAGAACTGAATAAATGCGAGAATAAAAAGTATTGCCTTATCATTATAGATATGTTTTCCAAATGGGTGGAAGCTTTTCCAACTAAAAATCCAGATGCAGCTACTGTTGCAAAGGTCCTTGTTAAAGAAATTATACCCAGATTTGGCATACCGGAAAAGATTTATAGTGATAACGGTACACATTTCGTGAACCAAACAGTACAGCAACTTAGTCGTTATTTTGGAATATCATTAAAAAATCACTGCGCTTACCACCCCCAATCTGCAGGGTTAGTAGAGAGGCATAATGGGGTGTTGAAGAACAAGCTTAGGAAGTTGATGAGTGAGACACAGAAGAACTGGGTGCAATGTTTGCCTTTGGCACTATTGAGCATGAGAACTGTTCCAAATGCAAAGGGATTAACTCCTTTGGAAACTTTGTTTGGGAGGGCATATTATACACCTCAGTTGAAACCTCTCATGTCTGCAGAGCAAGAGGCTGACAGTTCACTTGCAGGGTATATGAGGTGATTTTTGAATAACAAAACTTTTGCAGTTAAATTCTGTTTCAGATAAAGAACAACCAAAATCGGAAACACCAGTAGTCCCAGGCACCTGGGTCTGGGTGAAGATTGTGAAGCGAAAGAATTGGAGTTATCCGAAGTGGGAAGGACCGTACCAGGTACTACTGTCAACACCCACTGCAGTCAAGATTGCGGAGCGAGCTTCCTGGATTCATTTGACGCACTGTAAACTGGTTAAGAACTTTGAATTGGACAAAAGCTTTGTTACTGTTGTACAACGAGAGCATAATGGCCAGGTACAGAGTGAACACAGACATTGAGCAACCTCAGAAAACTTGTATGATCATTTTAATAGCTATGCTAATCACACTGTTCTTTTTGTTGTGGCCACTCCTTTTTCCTGCCACAAAAGTTGAACTGATTAGACGTAATGAACCAAACATAGACTGGCATCCGAACTTTAACACTTATCAGGCAATTACATGTGTGTATGCTGAGACTTTTAATGTTTCAAACTGCTGGGTCTGTATGGCCATACCAACAGCATACAGGGGTTTATTGATGGCTGCTATCCCCCTAGGGGTCAATGAGACCTGGGAAAATCTGTTTTTTGATACAGTTGCTATTAAAGCACATGATAAGGTAGCACTGTATTTGCCTGTAACACAAAAAGGAATTGTATGCTTTTACAAAAATGACACCATCCAAGTGGGATGGAGTAAGTGTAATGTCACAGTACAGTATAAATGTTATAGAAAACCAAACAATTTAAGTGGATCTTGTAGTACAGATTATGACTCATTTTTGAAATCTATGCATAAGACTCTTGATCAGGTACAACGTAATCCTATACTTTTTAAACAGTTATCTGCAATAGATAGGAAAATGTTTCATGCAAGGCAGTCATTTCGTAACAAAGTAACAACTAAAGTAGAGGACTGTTATTTTGTGTGTGGTAAAAAAGCATATAAATGGTTACCTGACAATTGGTCTGGCAGTTATTTTTTGGGGTACCTGGTCCCGGCCATCAGACACACTGCAGTTTTGCCTCAGGGAAACATTCGAAATACCCGAGATGTGACCAAAAAGACTGTTAAGAAACCTGAGAATCCAGTGGGACAGATCAGCGGGCTGGAAAGACCATCGTAATGTGGGAACCAAACTTGCGCACATGGACTTGAGTGATGCTGTCATATCCTGGGCAGGTATATTACCTGCATATGGTGCAGTTAAATCGATATGGGAGCTGCGAAAACTGTCAAAACTTCTTGAAGTAATGAGTAATGTGACTTTTTCTGCTCTTGAACTGATAACTGATGAACTGAATGCCATGAGAACTGTAGTACTCCAAAACTGAATGGCTCTCGACTTCACCCTAGCGGTGAGGGGTGGGACGTGCGCTTTAATCAAAGAAGAATGCTGTGCATTTATTCCTGATCATCAGCATGAAATTAATGATCATCTCGAAGTGATTCAGCAAGTGTTGGCCATGACCAAACCAGGCCCAAACCCTCTGACAGACTTTTTTCAGAATGTATTTGGGGGGTGGGGTTCCATCCTAATGAACATATTGATTGCCATTGGGGTGGGATTACTCCTAATAGGAGTTTGTGTTTGTTGTGGAATCCCCTGCATGAAGAAATTAATCAAAGAATTCATAGATATATCAGTATCTGAGACTATGTATCAAAGTACTGAATTTGAAGAGCTGCTAGAATGTGAAACACTTTCATAGAAGTTTAAACTGAATAACTTTCTTAACTGCAAATCCTGAATGGAAGAGGTTAGGAAAAGAAGCAAGCAGTTTTTTCTTTTTTGAAAATAGAATTAAAAAGTATTAACAGGAGGGAAATGTTAGAAAAATATGTATTAATGTGTGTATGCTTAATGCCAATTAATAATCAAATGATTTAATACGCTTTTTATTCCATTTTTCATGCACTGTGTTATATGAGTTTCATATGAGACTGAATAAGATGCTTTTTGAAAACTGCAGTATGCTTTCTGAAACTTGCAAGTTGCCCTCTGACCTAGTAACTGCTAGCACAGCAATATTCATGTTTATGCCTTTTGGAAATGTACTTGAGAAGCAGGTGCTTATCTGCTAGGTCAGGAATGAATGAATGAACAATACTATATTCTGTAAATGTAATGATTTTAGACAATCAGCTCTGTTTGAAGCATGAGAACATGTGCAGCTGCAGTAACTTAGAGATAAAGTAGACAAAGGATTATTAGAGAAATGAACTGCTAGCATTGTGCTTGAATTAGCCATAGTACCTTGAATGGTAACATAACATGTATCTAACTGGGAGTAATCAAGGCCATGTTGTTTTCCTGAGGAAGTTTCACATAAAAATTGATAAATCAGCAGAAATTCATGGGAATGATGATCAACAGATGATGATGAGAAAGGTGGTAATCTGTTACGTCAGCTTGGTAGGCCATGACTATTTAGAGAATGTATAAAAATGAAAGTATTTCCTGTTTCTGGTTAGACAAACTCTGTATTAGCACATTTTTGTCTCCTTGCTGCAAGATTAAAGGCCTTAACCTGAACCTACCGTGTTTTGATCATTTTTAAAGCATATTTTTCCTTTGACAATAATGAATCAACATAATATTACTTAGCAATTTTTTAGAGAAGTTATCTTCAGTTAGGTTTTCCATGTGTTTTTCCCTGAAAAGACCTTATATTTATTGTATTCCAACTGAATACCGTATATCATTTGCTTTTTCATACCTATAAAATTATACCGTTTTGAACTTGAGAACCATTTCCAAAAAGATTTGTCATATTATTTTACAGTTTTGAGAAATGATGCTTTCTCAAACATGTTTGTGACTTATATGATGTAAGAATAAATCAGGTTATCAGAAAACAATCAAAACTTACATGATCTTCACATGGTATATGTATAGCATTCAACACGGAGGTAATGTCTAATTTATGTATGGTTATAAAAGCCAATTAGTTCAATATCTTAGGAACTTACTTTTAATAATCCAGGAATCAAGCATAAAGATCTTATTAGCTTATATTTTTTTCAGCATATTGGATATTTATAATATTTGCAAAACCATGTAGCATGGCTAAACCTCTTTGCTGTTTAGAAGCTGTCATTATCTGCCAGTGAATTCTGGGTATTCCTTCTCTAAATAAAAACTGAATTAAAGGTATTTTCAATTGAGATATCCATTTGATAATAGTAATAGTAATACCCATTTTTAACCAGGTTGGTCCACTGGACAGACCAGACACATTTCAGGGACAAACAAGGAGCAATGTCTGGTTAAGTGACTTCCTCATGGTCACACAGAAGGCAAATGAGAGCTGAGGGAATCAAACCCTGTGCCATAAGAAGTACAGTTCACAGCTTTATCCTCTGTAACAACTGGGGCTATTAAGTTTTGTAATAGAAATAGGATAATTAGAATAGTCATTTTTAATAATGTTTACTCGGTCTACCATGGACAATGGTTTTGAGTTGTTTCTGTTACTTTTTCAGTTCTATTTACATATGTATTACATGTGTATCAGACTGATTTTTTTTCTTGTTTAGCAGGTAATTTTATGCCAGAAATTTAATTTCAGGTACTACAGGTGTATTCATAATATGATGTGACATTTCATTTGTTACATGATCAGATAACAGCAACATTTCTGATGCATCGTAATTTATTACATATCCAATAATATTTTTTATTTGAATAAAAGTACTTGTAAATGAATTTATATCCTGTTTAACTGAGCTATTATAATCTTTAAATCATCAGCATAAACTGTAATAGGGTAATTGTTCTTAATTACTATAGAAGTTGAAATAACATCATTAAATTAATATAGTTGTTATTTTGTTAACCTTGAAGAAAGCTTTAGAATTCTGATATATCATATTAATCATGTTTTCTGGAACTGAATAATACTTCAACACTTGTCATACATATTCTCTGTTAATCTTTTAAGGCAGCATGCCTATTTAAATCCAAAAAATGTCTTCTTCTAAACATAATTATATACTTTCATATAGTTGCTTGGAGAAACTTATTTGTTTCCATCATGAACCTACTAGTGCAGAAACCAAATGTGGGGAAAAAATGAGTTTATTTTATTTAAATGTGTTATTAATTTATTTATGTTTTATAATCTAGATTGAATAATGAAATGGACCTATAATGTCCAGATTTAATCCTATTTCCCATTCATTCTTAATTAAAACTTCTTCAGTCAAATTCATTGATTGTGGTTTGATCCAGTTTGTATAGCTAATAGATTTGCTAGTTTACATAATAATAGTGATAATTCATTTATAAAGGTTTGATAAAATTTGGCTAAATATCCATTTTGTCCTGAAGCTTTATTTTTTCAGGATTTCTTGTATATATTTGTATAATATATATTCAACTTCTATT
The DNA here is from genome assembly GCF_019279795.1 of Protopterus annectens. NCBI lineage: Eukaryota > Metazoa > Chordata > Ceratodontiformes > Protopteridae > Protopterus > Protopterus annectens. The sequence goes on from NC_056751.1 coordinate 370,734,206, forward strand.
AATTTGTGGTTATATATTTTAAAGAAATAATCATTATTTATTAAACCAAATTTTCCTAAGTTTGTTGTGTCAACACCATTTTCAAATTGTAGCTTGAATATTGCATTTTTAGATTTAACATAATGACAATTCTGAATTCTTTTCATTGTCCTCAGATATTTCCAATACCACCTGTGCAGTTAAACCCAACCTATCACCAACATACAATCATTGACAAACAGTCTAAATAACCTCATGTACTTCTACTCCACTCATGAAGTCCTGAGCTTCTGAAGTAGAACTTATTACCAATAGAAAGAGACTAGAAGACAGAGTACAATCTGCCTGGAGACCCTGGTTACCTTCACCTCCTTTGAAAAGTTGTCATTTACTACCAGTGTTATTCAGGGGTGTCTATACAGCCATCTTACTTAGTTGCAAAATCTGGACCTTCCCCTTTCCTGGCCAAAACTTTAAACTGTAAGTCTCACTCTACCTTGTCAAATGACTCTGATGCCAAAAAGCATAGCTCCAGCTTGCTCCTTCCCCGCCTCCTCTGGCCTTCTGAAAACCTGATCACTAATCTGCAGCTGTTCTCAGCTGACCTCCCTTTAAACCCCTGGTGCCAAATAAGAGACTATGTCCTCTTACCTCAATACAATAGCATAATTTTTGTGTCAATATTAAGACCTGTAACTGTTTGGCTGTAGAATGAATGTCCTCCTTTGGGTATCAAAACCATAGTCATAGGTTCATAGGTAGGTGCTAGGCTATTGGCCCAAGAGCCTAGGTAAGCCTAGCCAAAAAGGTTCCCTGGCTTATGCCACCCAAGAAAGTTATTTTCCTGTGCCCCTGTCTAGCAGAGCCACAGAAGTGATCCCCAGGGTGTATTTCCTATTTCCCATCCACTCATCAATATTTTTTTTGAAGAGTGCTAATGAGGAACTTTGCTTGACATAGATGGGTAGCTTGTTCCAGAGTATGGGAAGTCTCTGGGACAGGAATCTGTCCCTCCAGCATGTCCTGTTTATTGTGGTGACAAGGTTTAGGTCCCTAGAGCATGTAGCTTGGAGGGATTGGGATTTATTAGTATCAGACAACATCTGATTCATCATATCATAATAATATCCAGAATCTAAAATCATTACACAGCCGCCATTGTCTGCCAGGCGGATAGCTATATTTTCATTCTTATCATATATTAAGTCATTAATAGAATACAGATGACAAGTTGTAATAATCTGACTAGATTTGAACAACAAGCCTTGAATGATTTGATTAAGAATGAAAATATAGGTATCCGCCCAGCAGACAATGTGTAGTGATTTTAGATTTTGGATATCATTATGATATGATGAATCAGATGTTGTCTGATACTAATACATATATTAGTGTGGAAGCTGATATTGTGAGTGTGATGAAGAACAGAATAGATAATTGCTTACTTGAATGCTTTAATCTAGGTCTACTTACCAAGGAACTATTTGATTAGTTTATTACTGAATTTCCTGTTATTCCTCGGATTCATGGCTTACCCAAGATCCACAAACACCCTACACTCCCACAGTTTAGACTGATTGTAGCTGAGAGTGGTTGGTTGATTCAGGCTATGTCCATTTATTTGGACAAACAACTTCGAATAGCTCTTGACATGAATGAAGTTGTATTGAAAGATACTAAAAACTTTTTGAGAGATTTATATAATGTGACCAGTGAGGGGGATGTTTCGGATATTAAATTTTTAGTGACGATAGATGTTGTATCCCTGTTTACGTGCATTCCTAACCAGGAAGGCATTAGTATGGTCAGGGCAGTTTTGGCTAGGAGTAATAAATTTGACATGAAGCATATTCACTTCCTGTGCATGCTTCTAGAGTTGGTCCTTGAACACAATATCTTTATGTTTCAGGACAAATGTTACTGGCAGCAATCTGGCGTGGCTATGTGGACCAGCTACACTAATTCCTATGCCAATTTGGTGATGTCAGAATGGGAATTCCATCATGTATTGGGACAACATACAGGTCATATTGCCATATATAGACGTTTTGTTGATGACATGTTTATTGGTTGGAAAGGCAACAAGCAAGAGCTTGACTTATTTTTTCATTCTTTAAATAATAGCAGTAATTTTTTTAAATTTACCCTCACTTGTTCCCAAGTCACTGTTGATTTCTTGGATGTGAACATCCAGCTGGAGAATGGCAAAATGCTGACCAGGATGCATAGGAAGGACTGTTATAGACCGTCATATCTCCATACACGGAGTATGCATCCACAACATATATTTGGGAACATTGTTACAGGTCAAGCCTTCAGGGTCTCAAGGTTGTCATATACTACTTCTGACTTTGAAGGAAGTTTGTCAGATTTGAAGAAAGAGTTTGCCATCAGGGGTTACACCCAAGTAGAAGTTGATCAAGCTTGTGCCAGAATAACCAACAAGCATGATAGTAGAGCATGTCTGTATTTTTCTGCTCTGTATAGGCAATCAATTAGATCACCTCATAGGTATTGTTGTCCTCCCATTGTTTTGACATTTTCCCATGGTGTAAATATGGTGAAAGATATAGTTACCTGGAACTGGCATATTTTACAGACTAACAGCAGATGTTCCGATATATTAGCAGATGGCCCTAGATTTGTATATAAGAACCACAGTAATTTAAGGCAACAGTTATGTTTTCCTAGACATGTTATGTCTGGATCCCAAGTTTTGATGGGTACATCTAAATGTCATAAATGTAATTTTTCTCAGTTTATAGATGAGTCTAGGTTCTTTAGGCACCCTGTCACAGGCTACTTGTAGAAGTTGAGGGCATCTGCTGATTGCTCCACCAGGAATGTGGTTTATTTAGGACATTGTCAGTGCTGTTATAAATTCTACGATGGCAAGACCAACAGGAGCTTAAAAGAAAGATTTAGGGTCCATGTGTATTGCATGAAGAAGCAATATGATTTTAGTACCTCAGTGAAACATGTTTTGTCTACTGGCCCTGAACACAACTTAGTCTTCCAGGTATTATATGTGATCAGCCCAGGTCTGCGAGGTGGTGATATAGTGAATCGTACTGAGGCGGTCGAGTTGGAGTGGATCTTGAGGCTGGGGGCACACCTAGCTATGGGGTTGAATGATCATGTCCCCATTAAGCCTGTATTAAGGAATAAATGGCTGTACGGCATTTATTGTTGCTTGTTTATATATTTATGAATATTTTTCATGTTTTATTTATTTGTGTTAACGTTTTTATTGTTATTTTTTATTTTTTATCAGATTTTATGCCAGTAAATATTATCTACTTTATATGCCTTTAAGCTGAGAATGTGGCTGCATGAATGTTTGTTTTATTGGCTAAGCCGTTTGAGATTATGTCATTTGTATATAAGTTATTCTGTCCCCATTCAAGTTTGTCTGAAGAAGCAGTATGGTATTACCGTAAAAGCGCTAACTTTCTTTCTCTGCAATAAAGTTTTTTTGGTACGATTACTTGCTGGTTCATCAAGTTTTTGGATTTAGCTGCATATCGAGCTGTCTTCTGCCTCCTTTGGGGAATTTTACAGTTTTATTGTTAAAGACAGATTGAGACTGAAATTTTGTTCTAAGCTTTATAAAAAACCTACTTTTTAAAATATATTTTTACATTTCAACAGTAATCGTCCTAAGTTCAAGAAGAGGGGTCTTGTCAAAGGACAAATGGTAAGAGCATTTAGGTTAACAACTGATGATGCACAGTCATTTACTGAGATTGACAATCTGGTGACTATGTTTTTAGAAAGGGAGTAGCCCCACTATATGTTAGAACAAATAAGAAGTGAGGTAATACAAAAAAGAATGAACAAGATATTTTGTCCTCTGTTAGGTACTGTATCCACTGAAAATAATGAGGGGACTATCACCACAAAAGTTAAAGCTCTTGATAACTATGAATTAAGTATGGCTATTAAATGTGGCAATGAAAGTAACCAGATTAAGCAATTATTAATGGACAACTGAAAATTTATTAGGTATGATGATGGCTGTAACTATTAGGTGAAAAAATGAGATTTACTCATAAACAGCAATTTAACTTAAAAGACAGGTTAGAATTTGATCAAAGGAAACCACCATCTAATAAACCTAACAAGGGTATGACAAAATGTGGAACTTGTCCTTATTGTAAATATATACACAAAGAACTTAACATAACCCGTACGTCAATTAATTCTGAGTTTACAAGTATTGACCACTGTGATTGCAATAGTCAGGGGTAGTATACCTAGCTTTCTGTGACTCTGACCATGCTTAATATGTTGGCAAGAGTAAGCAACCACTCAAGAAGAGGATTTACAAACATTGTTATGATGTCAGTAAGTGCAATACGAACAATGCAGTTTTTAAACATAAGTTGAAATGTGAAAACAATACGAAGTTTTATTTTTTTTTTGTATTGGAAAAAAGTGGCAATTAATCCCAGGGGAGGTCCTGGGAATTGAGACTTGAGTACAGAATGTTAATGTGGCAGATTAGATTAAACGCCAGTGTTTATCCAGTACTGAATTATTCTGGCTCAATAAGTAGTGCTCTTAAGCTAAGAACATCAAGATTATAAATAATAGTACTGTTTTTTTTTAATTAATATTTTATTGAATCATTTCCAAGGAGAAGATTGTGTGAATTATTTAGAAGTACTGGATATTCTATAACAATTTGTAACAAAACATTTAATAGGTTTTTAAGCTATAGTGCACTTTAATTATGTTAATTGTATAGCAAGTTGATTGAATGCTGGGCATACTTAAGGGTGGTAGATTTGTGTTTTGACTTAATTCTGATGAAGTCCAGACTATGTAAGGATGAAAGCCCTCAACTACCAGTACAATTCTATTTTTATTTTCATTTTATGGACATCTGGCTTATTGATTTTTTATGATCTGGCTGCTTTCCAGTTCAGTTGGGGTGACCTAGTTATTCCTCACATTTCTTTGCTTATTGTTTTGGTTCTGTGAGTTTTTTTCATTTTTGGTTATTTGAATGTTTAAGCTCTTGATTGAATGTCTCACCACTCATGCAACACAGGGATAGCCAGTCACATATGCTGCATATTGCAGTGAGCTTGAAGGTTGCCCTCCTCAGTGAGCCTGTAGGTTACCTTCCTTCCCAGGATGAGCTCCTCTTCTCTGTTCATTCATCAGGTCTACTGGACCCACCTTAGTCTCCCAAGGCCTCAACCTGACCCCAGTCCAAGGTCTGTGAGGAAATCAAGGGAATCGTGCCATAGTCTGGGGAGTATGGCCTAATTCCCTTTCTCCCTTTCCCTCACGGCAGCCTTGGAAGCTCTGTGATTGCTACCCTTGTCAGATGCATGTGTGCTTCCATGCATGAGCAATCTCCCGAGTGAAAGGCTCACCACTCATGCAGCACAGAGTTGGCCAGGTCCATATGCTGCATATTGTAGTAAGTCTTTAGGCTCCTCCCTCCCCCCCAGAAGCTGACATTCCTTGCTCACTCCCACCCTCTTCTTGTGACTAATCCAATACATGTACGATTAATTGAACCTGGGTTGTCTGGAGTGCAGTAAGGCCTTTAACCCTCTGTGCCATGGGCTGCCTCACTCGATATATGCGTTATCATTTCATTTGGGACAAGCTTTTATTTATTTATTTATTTATTTATTTATTTTGTTTACCAGGTAATGTCTGACTGGGCATGAGGCCCATTTTCAGCAGAGGCTCGGAGAGAAAAGCTCCATATATACAAATAGACAGTATTAAACAAACAAATTGAACATGTATTAATCAACATTGTACAAAGCAAGTCAGTAAAGAAATTAGTTATATAACAATAATGCGCAAATAATTAACAAATAAATTAACAAATTTAACAAAAAATGGCACAGTTAGTGATACAAACTGGCCACATGAGTTAATAGTGAGAACAGTGTGATACAGTGGTTGCAAGATAGAGAAATGCAGTCTACATAACAGTTAAAGAGAAAGCAGTATATGTGTATACATTGCTAACTGCAGCTGAGTGTAGAATCAAGATAGCCTTCAGCAGTTAATAGTTGTAGCTGTGAGAGTGAGCTAGTTTAGGGTAACGTAAGGGAGTAGTAGGTAGCTTAACCAGGAGTGTGGCAGGAGCAGAACCAGTGTTTTGCTAGATGTTCCTTAAGGAAGTTTTTAAACTCATGAATGCTGAGGGTTTTAGCCATAGGTTGAGGAAGAGTGTTCTACAGTTTGACAATTTTATGAGAAAAAAGGACAGTGCCCTGTGTGTTGTGGGCTTGGGTAATCTTTAACAATAGTTTATTTGAGGATCTTAGAGCCCTAGGATTTCTGTTGTGTTGGACTAGATTGGTGAGTGTCGGGGAGTTGTTAGGTTTGTGAATTATATTGTGGGCTATGGACAGTTGGTTAAATATTAGAAGGTTTGGTAGTTCTAACCATTTAAGCTGGAGAGTACAGAGCAGTGGTGGGTTCTGTAAGGGCGGCCTGTGGCAAACGTGATGATTTTGTTGTAGCATGATTCCAGATTATTTAGGTCAGATTTATGAATGTTTGTAAATACTAGCGTACCATAGAGGAGGGTAGAGAGTAGATGTGTGCAGGCAATGGCTAGTCTGGCATTGTCTGTAAGGTAAGGTTTAATTCAATAATTAAAGTATGGAGTGGACTTTTTGATGGTGAGGGAGATGTGGGTGCCAAACCTTATTTTCCATAGCTGGGGTACATATTGTTCAGAGATAGAACAGTTGATTAGGACTGATATGGGATAGGTGATTGAGGGGGCAGTAATTTTAAGGAATTCATTAGGTAATTTATCAGCTGCTAGACAGCAGGGTTTGAGTTTTGAAAGGAGAGATTTTATGTAGTTTGGATTAAGGTGAAAGAGAAGGGAATGGGGGGAGTCAGAAGAGGGAAGGGGTACAGTGAGAGGTTGATTAGTTGGATTACCAAGACAATATGTGATTGAGTTAATGAAGTGGGTATTAAATTGTGTAGCTATTGAGTCTATAACCTTGGAGTTGGTGGGTGGGGGGTAGGGCTATAGCCTGGGTTGAGAAGATTGTCAGTGTTTTGCCAAAATTTATTGGGGTTAAATTGGTGGGTTTGCTGATCTGAAAGGAAATAGTTTTGCTTGTCTATTTTTATCTGTCTCTTAGTCTTGTTACATAGCTGCTGATATGTTGTGTGGTCTGTGTTATTTTTGGTAGTGTGATCAGTGGACCATGTCCTGTCTCTTTGCTTCAGCTAGGGTATCTTTAGATAGCAAAGGTATGCGCCTAGTTTTTGCTCTTATTTTTCTTGTGGGTGCTAGATTGTTGAGTATTTTAAGAAATGTATTGTTGAAGTAAGGGACTGCCTGATCAAGTGGGAGGTTTCTAAGAGGTGACCAGTTACTTTGCTGAAGAAAATGGTTGAAAGTAGAGGGGGAAAAGTTTTTTTGTTCCTGATAAATTTATATATTGTCTTGGTTTGTGTCTGAGCTCATTTTCTGTACAGGAAGGTAGGTGAGTGGTCACTGAGGGAGTCTGGAAGATAGCTTAGAAACCTAGATTGGGTTTGTTAGTTAGTATCAATCTAGTGTGGACTGCTTTTTAGATTGTTTATCTAGTCGGGTTGGACAGGATATGGTTTGGGTGGAATTGAAGAGGTTTAGGAAATTGGAGGAGCTGTCAGTGTTGCAGGAATGCCAATCCAGGTTAAAATCTCCCAGGATAATGGTTTCCTGGCTGAAATTAGTTGATGTCCAGGCGAGACGATTCTCAATTATGGGTAGGTTGTTGCCGGGGAGGGGGGGTGGTAGGTGGTTATGACAATAATAGATTTGTTACTGTTTATTACTAGGCATGCTGTTAGGATTTTGTAGTTAGGTAGGTCAGGAGGGGCACAGTTTAATAGTTCTACTTTGAGTGTGTCTTTATACATAATAGCGACACCACCACCCCTTTTGTTTTGTCTGTCTAATCTAATTATGTAATATCTGTTTGTAATAATTTCCTTGTCTTTGATGTATGGCTTTAGCCAGGTTTCAGTTATTGCTGAAATGTCAGGTAAGTAGGAGTTAAGGGTTGCATGGAATTCAGTAATTTTACTTACGATACTACGGAGGTTAAAGTTTATAAAGACTAGGTCTGTGTTGTTGATCTTTGGAAGTGGGGGAAGGGGGTGGTGGTTAGTAGGATGTGTGAGAGAGATTGGTGGAGGGCTGGGTGGAGAAATGGCTGGATAAAGAGGGGTGTGGGTGAGAGGGCCAGGGTTGGGCTGTATGTTACTCAGGAGTTTAATTTGTGTTATATTGTATAGCGTGAGTTGTCTGAATTTATTGGTAAGTTTTACATATCTGTGAGTTGAAGGGTAAGTCCTATGTGTGGGTAAATGTTTGAAAGGTAGGAGGAGAAAGGTAGTTGTGTTGTAGAGCTGTGAGCTAATGGCTGCATATGTGTGGGTGTGGCTGTTGGAGGAGGATAGAGGGAGAGTAGGTGATTGAAGGTGAATGATGGTGCATGAGTGGAGGGAGGTGGAGCTAAGCAAAAGGTATAGTAGATGGAGTAGGAGAGTATTGGGTAGCAAGGAGTTGAGGTGGGACATAGTGGATGGTTGAAAAGGTGTGGTGTGGAGGTGAGGGGAAGGGGAGGGGATTGAGGCAGGTGTTGTACTGGCTGGAGGTAGAAGGGTGTGTGTGTGTTTTTTAGGTATAAATCTTGGGAAAGAGGGGGTGGGTGTGAATGGAGGTAAGGTAGGGGATCAGAGTGAGCCCGGACTGAAGCGGAGGGCAAATGGAGCGGGATGCACTGGCCCTCAAGCAGCTGTGAATCTCAGAGACAAAACTGAGGGGAAAAAAAGCTATCTCCACAGGTATTGTTAAATTTGCAGAAATAATATATGTTAAGCAGCCATGAATCTCAAAGACAAAACTGAGAAAAAATAACTATCTGCACAGGTATTGTTAAATTTGCAGGAAATAATATATGTTAACAGCCAACAGTGCTGCATGAGGTACTTTTGGTAAAATGAAAACCATTATTGTCCGGTGAACAAAACTCCAAAAGCTGAAATGAAAGTTTATTACCTACTTGGGACTAGAGTGGAGAAACTAGGTGATATACATTTTCATGAACATTTCTGATTATTTACTGTTAAAAGTTTATTTTTTGAGCTATACTATTGTCTATGCATTTCATGCAGCATTGTTTTTCCTGTATGTTTTTGTACTGCTTATGACCTGGCTCTTGATTAAAAAGAATTCTTTGGAGCATTTCTCCTACTCAGGGAACAAATGAACAAATAATTAAAAATGCTTATGTTATTGACCTTTATGGCATGTCTGTTTCATCTAGTATGTGTTTGTTTTATATCTCTCCAGATTTTTGCAGAAAGTCCAGATTTCTGCCTCATATTTTTAGTTTGTTCCTCATAAAATATGTGCTTTTCTAGCAAATTACTGAGGACTGAAGTCACAAAATAATGGCATACATTTGAGTTTCAGACTTCATGACCTTCAGAAAATGCATGATAACAGAAATCCTGTTATTCTAGCTCCTTTCTAAGTCTAGTAGAGCAATACTTAAAATCTGTCCCTTTTTGGGGCCTTTGTCCCCCATAATTTTAGGCTTTCTCCAGATTTCTTGCACTAAGGGGTTGAAAGTTATGGTTTGTTGCAATCTTCTGCCACTCTTTTTAGTCCCATCACTCATAGTACATATATAATGTGGAAATCAGGCTGTGGCTTCTAAGTCTAAGTGATACATTCCTGCTGCCAATTGTTTGAACTGGGAATGGAATAGCTTTGCCGATGAGCTTTGGTAGCTCAGCAATAAGAATAGCAGCAATGGTTATCATACCTCACAACCATACCGAATTACTCGTTTTTTACCGAGTTTTGGGGTCTAAATGAAGGGGTGCCATGATTCCCTAGTGGCACCCCTTCATTTCCGATTTTTTTGCTTTTTTTTTTTTTTTTTTTTTTTTTTTTCAATTTTCGCGCGGTCGGAGCTGATGTCATCACGTCAGAGCTACAAGCCAGTTGGAATTGAGCTCAAGGAGTTCACATCATCATTTCCGGCTGGCCTGGCTGCAAGGATAATGGCAGAATTGCGAGCGGGAATGGGGAAACAGCAGCACTTGTTTGCGAGCAGGAATGGCAGAGGAACTTGTTTGCAAGCAGGAACGGCAGAGGATAATGACAAAATTGCAAGCGGAAATGGCAGGCAGCAGAACTCATTTCAGGGTAGCAAGACTCAAATAAGGAAAGTGGTGTGTGTGTGTAAGTATGACTTGAGCAGTTTGTTTATTAGCCTGTGTCTCTGAAGCCTGTGCATTTATTTTCCATATTTATTATTTCGGTATGCTGATGAAATTTTTGTGAATGCACTGTTAGGCAGAGTGGAAGTGCAGCAGTTCCCAGCTGAGTGCTTCTTGTCTGACAAGCAGCTTGTTGTTAAGTGGTGGGCAGTATCTTTTTTTAGCAAAAATGTTAGCCTGGAAAATAGTAGCTCTGGCTGTTACAGGAATTAAGATGCCTTTCCTTTAAGTATTACAGTCATGTGCCTCTCAGACTGTCCAGTTTAATGAATCTCAGTATCTTTCAGCTGTTTGCAAAGGAGTAACATTTTGAGCTGAAAGAAATGAAATTAATGAGATACTGGGAAGGCCACATTCCTATCTAGGAAGCAACACATTTAAGGCAGCTGCTTTTCCTGTTTGAGCTGTAAGCAGATTTGACATCTTGTATTAAATTTGTAACTGAGTTTAAACTTTATTTATCTGTGCTTCAGTATATGGGGTAAAAGAAACAATTTGATTGGTTATTCGTACATTGCTTTTCAATTTTTTCCTATTAAGCTTGTTCCATGTCAGCTCAAAATCCCTCTGCAATGCACTAAGGATATTGCCTATATTGTGCAATGCCCTAATGCAACTATCTACATTTTGCAATGCCAGAATGATATTATCTACATTATACAATGTCTTAATGATATTATGTACCTTATGCCCTGCCGAGTAAAATATTATCAGCACATAGCATGTATTTAAACAGTGGGAGGTCCCATGGAAGGTTATCGAAGGAAATTGTAAACAGAAAGGGCCAAGTACTAACTGCCAGGATATACTTTTTGTGATGTTAACAGATCCTGTGTTGCCATCAGTGTCAGCTGTGTGAAACAATCTACTGGAAAGGCAGTCTTTGAACCATAAAGTGACCATCTGAGACTTCAGGCGTGGTCAGTATTATGGAACAGTAGGTTATGGTTAGCTGTTCTGAATGGTCCTTTAAGATCAAGAAAGAAAGAAAGTAGCTCCTGAGTAGTCTATTATCCATGTGGCAGTGTAGCTGGCTAGTGAATGAGTATAACATATTTGTTCTACAGCTTGGATGAAAGCTATGATGAGTGTCAGAGAAAATGTCATATATCTGGATGTAATCTAGATCTCCATTGTAAGCAGTCTCAACCATCTCTATAACCATCTGTTAAAAATATATTAATTTGTGTATACTTTGTGTAACAATACAATGCATATTTTATAAACATGCTCACCTGTATTTATGACAGCGCAGAAATTGCATATGTAAACATTTATCTATATTATAGTAAAGAATTCCTAGATGGTCTCAAAAAAGTATCTCAGCAATTCTTAAATGTTAATGCTTTCCTGGGATGAAATAGCCTGAGACTGAAATTGATCATGTGTGATCAGTATTCTACCCAGGTTAACAAATTTAAATAAATAACTAAATCTGATCATAAGCTAGATTTTCAAGTATCTTTGTTATAGCAGAGACTCATAACAGTCCTGTAGTCTGCTGCAGAGGAAAGTGTGGAGTTGTGTATGAAGCAGTAAGGCTGTGTCTTGGTGGTTAATGATAGGCTGAATATTTGTGTCATTCATTTGCAAATCATTTTGTTCCGAACTTTAGTATCTGAGGGTGTATAGTGTAGAACTCTTAGTCATGTGTTCTTCAGTGCTGTTTCAATGAATGTGAGTTTCAAGGGCAGAGAAGTTTTAATGCCAAGCCTATTCTCATTATGAGACAATATTGCTTTGTTTACCAGATGATGTCTATTAGTGTTTCTGCATTGTTGTGCTGTAAAATGTAAAAATAAAATCCAAATAATCATTGTAGAAGTAAAGCAGTATGCATACATTAGTGTTTATGGTAAATGGAATGAAATAGCCAGGCAATGGGACATTGGAATGGCTGCAGGGGGACTCTGGTGCCATATTTTGGTTGTCTGTTTTTCGGTTTGCGTTTGAAAGTTGGTATCCCACAATTCCATCGGAGTGGGTGGGGTTACATAATTTTATATGCAAATTAGATGTTAATCAGCGTACAGATTTGTACCTATTTTTCATGAGCCTTGTCCAGATTTTTCCAGGTTGAGAGGTATGATGGTTATGCTTGTGTCAAAGCCATCCACATTGGGGTATGAGCTACTTTTTGTTAATTTTATGTTTGACACCATTCAAGTTTTTGGTACTGGAATTTCATCTCTCAGAGTTGTGAGCTGCAGCATTCCATGTGCACTATTACCTTAAGTGGAATTGAAGGTCTTGCGCTTACTGCTCCCTGCCTACCACAGATGTTCATATGTATTCTTTTACATCACTGCATGTTCCCTTAAGCAGTTGTCAGCAACAAGTCCAGCTTTGCAACTACAGATCTCTGTGTACTATAAATATTCACTGGTTCTTTTGCATCCCTGCATTTTCGCTAGAGCAGTTGTGGGGGAATAGTGTAGTCCTTGCAGATACTGTTCTCTGCTCAGTACAACAGTTTACATATATTCTAGCACTCAGCTTTCCAGTTTTTTGCAGAATATCCAGATTTTTGCCTTACACTTTTGGTCTGTTCCTCATAAAATGTGTGGTTTTCTGGCAAATCAGTGAGAAGTGAAGTCACTAAATAATGACAGATATTTACATTTCAGACATATCCTTCAGAAAATGCATGGCAACATTAAATGTTTAATTCTAGCAACTTTCTAAGTTTATATAAGCAGTATTTAAAATTTCCTCCGTATTTTTGGGCTTTGCTCTCCCATTATTTTTGGCTTCATCCTGATTTCTTGTGCTAAGAGGTTGGGAGGGATTCTGTACCTGAAGCAGTTGTCATGGAACAGTGCAGTCTGTATACTTACTGTTCCTGTGCACTGCAGATGTTCACATGTGTTGTTTTGCATTACTGAATGATCACTGGAATAGTTGTCAGGGAGTCATGTAGTCTTTACATTTACTGCTTTCTGTGTAGTACACATGTTCACATGTGTTCTTTCGCATTACTGCATGTTCCCTCTATCAGATGTCATGAAACCATGCAGCTCTTGCTTTTACTGCTCTTTTTGTACTATGTCTGTTCCATTCCCACGTGCTGTGTTGTACCACTTCATGCTACCTGAAGCAACGGCCAGTGGACAATGCTTTCCTTTCACTTACTCTTCCTATGTATTATGCATGTTTACATTTGTCCCGTTGCATCTGTTGTGTAATGCATCTGTTCCCTGTGTTGTGTGCTGTGTTGTATCATTTCATACTACAGTATATGAAACAGCTGCAAAGGGACAATGCTGGCCTTTCACTTACTGCTCCTGTGTACTATGCATGTTTACATCTGTTCAGCTTTATCACTGGATGTTCCCTGGTGCAGCTGTCAAGGAATAGCTTCCATGTCATTATTATGGCCTGCTTACATGGTTTTGCTACAATACCACAGCTTTCTCAGTTAATTCCCTGCACAATTTAACAATTACCTTGGTGTTCAGTGCACTATTGAGGTCATATATGTGACAACACTTGCAAATGTTGTCATGCATGTGGTGACTGATCTAGCTGTGGTATTTCTGTGTCCTCATTACACTACTGTTAGCATGCTATGATACATTTACATCTTTGTCATTTTTATGTAATGTGTAGGGTCACTACACAGTGGTACAATTTTTCTTTGCCCCAACTGAACCAGCTTCTGCCTGCATGTTAAGGGTATTACCTAGAAGGGTGCCATTTATGCCAGTGAACTTGACTTTGTGCTAAAGAAGGTATCAAAAGCATGCCTTCAGTTATGTCTTACTGATTGAAGTAGTCCTTTTCATCTGTTGTTCTGTTTCGTGGGCCATGGTTGTAGAACTTCAACATTTGTTTAATCTATATCTTTAAAAAAAATGTGAGCACCAAAAACACCAAAGCAAGCCTTCCACTGCTAAGAAACAGCCAACGGAGGTACTGGATAAACGATTTTATTGTTCAACACCAACTGTTTTTAAAAACTTTTGCTTTTCAACACGAAACTGATTCCTGATAGAGCACAAGTACAGAAATAAACCAAGCAGGTAAAATCGCTTTGCTTTTCAGCACAATACTGACCCTTAGTAGAGCACAAACACGTGAGAATGTCCACACAGTTTAAATTTGCTTTTCAGCACGAAACTGACTCCTGGTAGAGCACAAGTACAAAATTGATCCAAGCAGTTTAAATCGCTTTGCTTTTCAGCACAATACTGACTCTTGGTGGAGCACAATTACGTGAAAAAACACCAAACAGTTTAAATCTTTACAGCACAATACTGCCTCTTGGTAGAGCACAAATACGTGAATAATCCAAACAGTTGAATCAAGCGCTTTCGCTTGGTCTCATTGCCAAGCTTTTTCAAGATCAAAAAGTAATGGATTTCTAACATCTTTTATAGGGACAATTAACCATCATGTGATAGCTTGATTAATTAAGTTCTTAAAGTTACACAAAACATTTCAAACGAGCAGTAAACAGTAGACTAGCCACTGCTGTGAATATACCAGTGTTACTCCGTAAAATGGAAAACCTTAAATAAAACATATGAGATCACTTTACTGTGCTTGTCACTACATTTACATTCAAAAGATTTAATATTAAAAATTGAAAAAGTGCATAAAAATATATATATAAAAATGTATAATAAATATATATAAAACTCTATGAATATACACCAAGTTTATAAAACAATGCCCAGCAAATCATATATTTAATTATTTGATTATGGGGCCATGTATAACAGTTTAAAAATATTTAAGTAAATTGATTGTTGAATAAATTAATTTTAAATGGAGATCGATGTAGTTTAAAATTGTGTTATTTTAAAAATTATGCTTGTTTTAAAAAACACACTAAAAAAGAATTTGCAAACTTTAAATTATTATATGACTTGAAAAAGTAACTTGCAATCATGAATTATTATAAAATTTTATATGAAGCTTTCATGCACAACTATTAAAACACTGTACTAGAAACAGATTAATACACATTTGATTACATCTTAATTCATGACAATAACTCCTTGATATAAATATCACAATCTGGCCATTCTTAGCTTAAGAACACTTTTAATGTTTATACTATCATTTAGACCGGGACTTGTGGCAGCATCCAATTTAAGTTGCCACAACAATTCCTTGTATTCCAAACGCGTTTCCCAGTCTCCCCCTCTACTATCCACTTGCACCTGTTCTAACACTATGAATTTTATGGACATTTCAGGACAATGTAATAGGTGTTTGTAAAAGGCATTTGTGTCTTTTTTCTTTGAAACCTCATACATGTGTTCATAAATCCTCTTTCTCAGAGACCTTTCTGTTTTACCTATATAGAAACTGTGGCATTTGGTGCAATAACCTAAGTAAACAATCCCTTGTGTTGCACAGTTTGTGTGAATACTAACTTTGAAACAAAAACTCCTAGATGGAATAAATAAGGAATCACTATTTATAATATGTGCACATTGTTTACAGCTTCCACATTTGTAAGTGCCTTTTTTCAACTTCCTGTTGTTACTAGTTCTTTCTTGCTGTTGAAATTTCTCAAACAATTCCTTTATGTTGGTGTCCCTACGTCTTGTAAATTTTGGATGCTTCGGGATATGTTTACATAATTCTTCGTGTCCAGTTAAAACCGGCCAAAATTTATTAACTGAACCAGCTTCTGCCTGCATGTTAAGGGTATTACCTAGAAGGGTGCCATTTATGCCAGTGAACTTGACTTTGTGCTAAAGAAGGTATCAAAAGCATGCCTTCAGTTATGTCTTACTGATTGAAGTAGTCCTTTTCATCTGTTGTTCTGTTTCGTGGGCCATGGTTGTAGAACTTCTACATTTGTTTAATCTATATCTTTTCCATGTTTCATAACACAAAGTCTACTACTTACTGACACTTGTAACAGACCTACAGCAGCTGGCTCTACAGGAACTACTCGCTGGTAAGTTATAACTGTGATGTCAGTACGTTTCCATTTCAGCTGGGTAGCATTTCATGGCCTTTGTCTGCTGTGTAATTTACTGGCTACAGCAAATAACTATCTGTCGAAGTTGTACAAATAATGCACTGGCTACCGTATATGGCAATGTTGGGACCATACCCCTAAAACACTGACCAGTGCACATGGCTTATTGGAGTCATGAACACTGGTTATTGTACATAACAGTTTTGGAATTATGCACCTAACCCACTGTTTACTGCACATAATGGTTTTGGAATTATGTATCTCACTTGTGTGGTAACTAAGTTCTCCTACCAGTAACCATTTTCCCATTATATTTATATTGTCTTTGCTGCCCTTTTTAGGCAAGTACCACATCTATGTATGTGTCTAGGGTGCTCATTTAACTACATGTGGATAGTAATTCCTGCTTTCTAGCACATCTGTGAACAAGACATTGTTGACAGTTCTTAGTTACAGTCAGTGTTCCATGGTAGAGCATGTCAGTTCACATGTGTATGTATTTGTGTTAGTACTTGCACTCATGGGTGATTGCGTGCATCTATGTACATGATGCAAAGATAGCGTGCTCTATTGTCATACATTCTTGATTTACAGGTAGTTTGCATACAAGATATATGGTGTTAAGCTGTTTTTTTTCAGTGCCTACTGCTTTCCGTTGTCAGTATATTGGACTGCATGTTTCACTGCAGCAGTTAAGGGCATTTTTGGCAAATGACATTATTGCACATGCATATATTTCCTACAATGGTGTAGTTACTATTAGCATGCCCTGACTCTTAGAATAGTGCGTTGTTACTGTCCATATGTTAGATGTAGCTATATCAGAGCATGGTTAAGCAACTTCTCCTGTCACATTCTTGAAAAGCTGACTTCAATGAATGCTGCGATTCCTGGTGCATTACAAGTTTCTGACCTGTCCTACAGCTACACAGTATAGATTGAAGGTATTCACTGTATTCCTTTGTAGGTGCTGCAGTCAGAGTGTGCCATATTCTTACTTACATGATTAGAACTTGGAACACGTTGTGATTAAGCTAGGTTCCATTATTATAGAGCAGTGCATCCTACTGATGCAAGCATTTTTAACCATACAGTCTTACAAAGATGTTTCAGATTCCACTGGAGCTAGTAACTTACATATTGCGCAAATGTATTTTTATAGCTCAAAACATTTATTCTAAATTAACTATACCGCAATTAATTTGTAAAGATTTATATGTCATATTTTATTATGTTTCAAAACAGCAATGTAAAAATGGCTTTTCCTCAGCATTTGCCAGGCATTGTGTACAGTATTCTCAAGTGTAGGGCATTCATTGTTTATAATGCATTATTTGGCCAGAAGGAAATTGATATAAAGAATTGATTGAAAAGAATTAAAATGGATTCATTAGCCTCTCTTCAACCTTCAGACAGCATATAATGCATAGACCTCTATATCACTTTGATGACTCATACTCAGCTAGATAGCTGTAAAGTACAATAAGCTATTTCTGGCATAGAATCACAGGAAATAAAGTCAAATAACACTGTTGGTCCCATCTGCTTTAAAAATGTCCATGTCCAAAGTAAATATACAGCTCTTACTGATCTGTTTCTTGTAAGGTCACCTATGTCTGTTCCTGACTTTCCCTGTGTCTCCCACTGCTGTTTTCGCCTGGCCATCTCTGCTAGTGCTTGACGTGTTTCCATTTTTTAAACATGCTAGTGGAATGAATTAAACCTGCTTTTTCAGACATGACTGAGGCTAGATTGTAATGCATGTAAAGTGCATAGGATGCAAACATAGCTGACATAATATATTAGTAATAATATGAAGGAGGGAACAGACAATAACAGTACTTTATTTTTCTCTATAACTATATCTATATCAATATCCATAAGCATATAAATAATTAGTTAGAATGTAGTATAAAAACTGCATTACATATAAGATTATAGTGAATACAGTCTACTGCTCAATTGCACAGTATTAATCAGCTCTAAGTGGAAAGAAACAAACTTTTTGAGTTTTATTTAGGTTCATAGGTTCATAGGCAGGTACTAGGCTAACGGCCCTGGGGCTTATATAAGCCTAGCCAAAAAGGTTCCCTGGCTTTCACCACCCAAGAAAATTATTTTCCTGTGCCCTTGTCAAGCAGTACCACAGAAGTGATCCCCGGGGTGAATTTTCTATTTCCCATCCAGTCATCAAGATTTTTCTTAAAGAGGGCCAATGAGGAGCTTTGCTTTACATGAATGGGTAGTTTGTTCCATAGTATGGGAAGTCTCTGGGACAGGAATCTATCCCTCCAACATGTTCTGTTTATTGTGGTGACAAGATTTAGGTCCCTGGAGCATGTGGTTCAGAGAGATTGGGATTTCTTTAAGTGTAGCAAGGTCAACAGCTCTGAGTTTGACATAGCTTTGTATGTTAGGCAGAGATCACCTCTGAATAGGCGATATGTGATGGAGTAGAGCTGGAGTTTTTTTAGATGGTCTGTGTATGGCATCTATTTGAGACCGGTAATCCTCTTAGTGAGGTATTTCTGTGGCCTTTCCAATTGTTGTAGGTGTCTTGTGAGATACATGCCAAACGGGGCATTGTACTCTGATGAGGGATGAGTAGAGAACAACAATGACCTCTGTTTTCTAGAGGACAACTCTTTTGTGGTGAGGTGTGCCACGTAGAAGGATTTCCTGACTACCGTGGCGATGTGGTTATCAAAGGAGAGACTACTGTCCACCTGTGTACTGAGGTCTCATATCACACTTTCAATGTTTAATGAGCTACCGCCTATGTGGTAGTTCATGGGTACTGAGTTTTCCCAAAGGGGATGACAATGCACTTCTTGGCATTGAGCTTGAGGCCATGATTTTGACACCAAGTATCTGTCTCTGTGAGTCCCTTTTTGTAGAATGTCTACATCATTAGGTGATTCTATTATGGCTCCCAGTTTGAAGTCATCTACGAACTTTGTTAGCCAAAGACCTTCTGTGTTGGCCTGCACTTCAGAGAAGTAGATGCCAAACAGGGGAGGACCCAGGACTGAACCTTGTGGTACTCCACTCATCACTGGTCTGAAGTCGGACTTGGAGTTGGCTACTTTTACTGTGTGGGTTCTGTCAGTGAACCAGTTGGTCACCCATCTTGTGACATAGGGATTTATGCCCAGTTTAGTGAGTTTATCTATAATTCCAGAGTGGGAAATGGTATCAAAAGCCTTGGCGAGGTCAAGATAGGCTGTGTGCACTACCTTGGCCTCGTCTACGGCTCTAGTGACTGCTTCAAAGAAGTCAATCAGGTTTAGTATAATCTACTTTTTACAAACCCAAACTGAGTGGGGTCCAGGGTTTGGAGGTTACCTATGTCTTTGTTTATAAGCTCCAAGATGATATGTTCCATGGCCTTGCAGACCAGGCTCATCAGGCTAATGGGGCAGTAGTTTCTGGGGTCCGTGGTGGCATCCCCTTTGTGGAGTGGGATAACCGTCACTGTGCGCCATTCAGTAGGCACATAGCCTGAGGTGAAGCTATGATTGAACATGGTACTTAGGTGGGGTACCAGTTTGTTCTGTAGTTTATGCAGTATGCAGCCTAGGATGTTGTCTGGTCCCATGGATGCTGTGTTCTTGGCTTTGGAGAGTGCGCTCTTTACTTATTCATCCATGATTACAGAGGCTTTGCATTCTTCTGGTATTAAGATGGGCCCTTTTGAGGTTAAGAGGGAGGTAAAGTTAGTACTGAATCTATCTCCCAGGATATTGGCAATATCTGTTGGTTTTGTATATTTAGTGCCATTGTGCTGTAGCTCAAACCAGATCTGAGTGCTGCCATTGAGATTCTTGACATAGCTGTAGAATGCTTTGTGGTTGTCTTTGGAATCAGTGGCAATTTTATTTTCATAACTGGCTTTGGAGGATTTTATGAGGGATCTCAACTTCTTGCTGAGGCTGACCAGGGAATTCCTCCAATCTTGGGATTTTACTCTTTTTTGAAACAGCTTCTTCCTTCTGTTGTAGAGTTTGTTTATGGCAGGGGACCACCAGATTGGCTTCCTTTTTTTGGAGGATAGTGTCTTGGTTCTGTTGGGGATGGCATGATCCATGCACTTGTGTATGTGCTTATACAGTGCATTTGTGTAAGATTCAGCAGTCGTACCTCTATTTTCTGTCTGCATGGGTGTCGTGAAGTTTGCCACTTCTGTCTTAAGAAGCATGAAGTTGACTTTGGAGTATTTTTTGATTGTGGTTTCCTTAATGGTGGGGTGGGGGTGGGATATGGATGTCTAGGGTGATTAACTTGTGGTCAGATCTGACCAGCAAAGAGTTGACCTCTGGCATGGAACACTGGTTACCCATATTGGTAATGACCAGGTACAGGATATTGCTGCCCCTGGTGGGGGTGTGGACAAGCCAATCCAAGGTATTGGAATTTATGAATTCCAGAAAATGTTGAGTGAATAAGTTAGGACATGAGTAGTTTTCCCAGTTGATGGTGGGGTAGTTGAAATTGCCCATAATTAAAGTATTGGATTGTACCTTAATATTTTCCAGTATCTTAAGAAATGAAGAGTGGGAATCCTGGGGCATGGTGGGGGATCTGTAACACGCTATAGCCTGGATTGGAGTCTTGCCCAGTATTAGTTGCACTTGGATAATTTCGGATGCATTATGTTGAGTAACTAGCATGGAGGTGTGGATATCCTTAATGAATATGGACACGCCTCAGCCTTTAATGTTTTGGTCCAGGTTAGGTGGCTGAAATGTATGGTATGAATTATAGCCTGGTAATGCAGGGGTGCTCTTTAGAGCCTTGAACCAGGTCTCTGTCACTGCACAGATATCGATGTTCTCCATCTTAAGGAGTGCCTTGAGTGAGTGCATTTTGAGGTTTCGACTTCTAGCATTGAGTAGCATTACCCTCAGAGTTTGCTTGCTTGTACCCGTTATGGTGGTGAATTTAGCATTTGAACCTTGCCTAAAAAAGGCACTATAGAGGTAGCAAGAGCCGTAGCTAGTATCTGGAATCCCAGGGGCAACAGGTGCAGGCCATCTCTGGTGAAGCATCGTGGTCTGTCGACCACGTCGTCCCAGGCAGACAGATACTGGATCCCCTTAGAATGACACCAGAAGCTTAGCCAATTGGTGAAGTCAATCATTTTGTCCTTGTACTGTTGTATCATTCTGGGCAATGGCAGGATGGTACTCAGGGCTAGGGTCATACCTGCCTCGGCTACAAGATCCGAGAGCTCCTTGTCTCTTTTCATGTAGTCCAGGGAGGTACATCTCAAGTCATTCACACCAACATGGACAATGACAGAGTCGTATTTGTACTTGTTGTGGAGAGACCTGAGTGCGTGCATTATGTGGTGGATCCTGGCACCCAACAGGCAGCTGACAGTAACTTTCTCCTTGTTTAGCCTGGTGAGTGGACATCAGTGTGCCTGACTATAGAGTCACCAATGACTAGTGTGTTGGGTACGTTGTTTTGCCTTATGGGCTGAGGTTGAGTGGCACACTGATTTAAGTTCTTAGGTTCATAGGTTAGTACTAGGCTAACTGCCCTTGTGAGCCATTGTAAGCCTAGCCAATTATCCCTTGTGAGAATCGAACCCTGCACCTTGTGTTTGTAAGGCAAACACCTTAACCATTAGGCCACCCTCCCAACAATTCTGTTGGCTATGTGTCATTTGGGTAGTCTTAGGGGGTGGTGGTTGTCTGCGTTTCAGCTTGAGAGGTCTCTGTTGCTTGGGCAGATTTTTATTGAGAGCCTCCATGAATGTGGGTGTGTGCTTTGTGTTTCTATGTGTGGGTTTTGGTTGTGTATGTTTTGAAGGACTATGTGTTGAGTGTGGTGTGGTGCAGGTCTTAACCTTCTCCTCTTGACTGTCTAGTCCAGTCTTGGCTAGAGAGAGAGCTTGGCTTCCAGTTTGGCTATATAAGTGCATCTCTTACAGGTTGTAGTGTTGGGTGGTAGGAGGAGAGGGTTGTCGGTGTACATGAGACAATTGCTACATTGTCCCAAGATGCCAGATTCATCAGGTGGACAGGAGAAAACACCAGGAGCTGACCCATGGACATGCCTGGATAGGTGCTTATTAATTTAAGTACTAAGAACTGCTTTCCTCTTGACAAGTGAGGAAAGTTGAGTGCTGTAGTAATTTGTAGTTTATTTAGTGCTTACAATGAGTTCTGAGCAAGTGCTGACTACAAGGAAACAGATTTGAGTGCTGAAAATAAAAACACTGGCTAGTTCTAGCCAAAACTAACTAGGTTAAGCACCAATCCCAAGAAGAGAAGCAGGCCACGGCCTGTTTGGTGATCCACAGTCTTGTCCCAGATGATGCAAGGGTTTGTAGGCTTGTAGCTTTTTTATGGTAGATGCCTCAAATAGCAACCAGACCAATCAGGTATGTTAAGCACAGACACTCACTCACTCTCCAACCGGAAAGACTCAGGAATAAATGCACTCTACTTCTACTCTCACCAGGATCAGAATATAAGCACAGATTATAAGCTGTCACCTATAGAGCAGTTATTAAGCTTTCTGGTGATCAGCAGTCTCCAGGAAATAATGTAACTGCACTCCTTCTCTCACCAGGAGAAAACAGAAGCACTAATCCTAAGATGACTACTGAGAGGCAGAATGTGTGATCTACAATAACTGGTGGTCTTGTAATAGATGCTTAAAGGTAAGATGAAAAATATGGTGTATCCTAAACACTGCAGCTTGCACTAGAGGAGTTAGATATGAAAGTAGGTAACTTACGTTTTACCTGTCTAAGAGTTAAGTTTTAGTGGAGAGTCACTATTTTTAAAACAGCAAGATAAATTTTAGATTTAGATTTTAGAATCAGTAAGTAAAGTCAGGTACAGCATTTACAGTGTAGTCATGTACTTGGTCTAAGAGATTTTGTCTCCTTCTGCTAAGTGATCTTTTGGACATCTGAAACTGCTACATCAAGGAACTTGGAGTTTTCCTTTTGTTGTGGCAATCTTGGGGTTACCTTACCTATTGCTGTAGAGTGCAGATTAGTAATGATAGGTGGATAATTAAGGAGACATTTATTCATTTTATACTTCCAGTCAAAGTGACAAAGTAAAACAGAAAAAAGCCATGGAAAGGATTGATGCAACCATTTCATTCCATTTGGCGTTGTGATTTTCGCCGTTTACGTGTTTCGATGTTTATGTACATCGACCTTCATGTGTCGGTGTACATAGCTTTGATGTTATGGACTTTCGGGCTTTTAATATAGACCCCTTTGTTGGTTGTACCTTTAACAATTTCAGCAGTGAGATGACTTAATCAGTGATGTCAGAGCATGTGATTTTAGTCTTCTTATTTAAATGAGGATTATGCACTTATTGTTTTGATTCTGATGAAATTCATATAAATTGTTGGACAAAACTCCTAAGTCTCTAACAAATTATTTATTGTGGGTTTTGTGCATTTTTGATTCCATACTCAAATTTGTTATTGTAATGTAAAACAAATTATTTTGAAGACAAAGATTATATTATCACAGATACATATCCTTATATGTGTCCTAATATTTCTCCAATAGAGAGGCCAACATTTATAATTAAAAGATGGCTGTTTAGATCGCATTGTGCTAGCATTCATTTCATTTTCATATGTGAAAGTGGTGCTAGGTTTCCCTGTTTGTAAGTATTGTTTTACATGTCATACCCAGGACACAGCAAAAAAAGTGGTAATTGATCTTAAATAATTCATGTAGGAAATGTACCATAAAATAAGGCTACATGGTTAGGAAACTGAAATTTATCTGACCACAATGCTTGAACAAATATTTGACATTTTGCCCAACATTTTTTTAGTATTTTACAATTACAGGCATGTTGCCAATCAGCTCCAACCTTTGTGCTGCATTTCTAATAATAATTATTTTCTTTATTTTTATATTTTCTAAATTATCTTTGGAGTAAGAAATGTTCTATGTATGCATTTAAATGCAAACTTTTCAGAAATAAAGTGAATTTTCCTTCTTGCTAAACCTGATGCTATGATCTTATCTATATCCATAACATTTGGATAATTAGTTTGATTTAGAAAATTACAATAATAATTTGGAATAGATGATCAATAACATAATGTCATATAAATAAGATGAAAATTAAATTAGCAGTTCTTTCATTTAAAAATGTAGACTTTATGTGGTTCAACAAAGCTGGCCAGTTCTTTATTCCCATTTCCATCATATTTTGTGTCTTTGTAAGTATGATCTCTAAATGTTAGTGTTTTGAGCAAATAATCATTCTTTAGCATTAATCCATATTTTTGAACAATATTGCCTCTTGGTAAAATTGTAGTTTCTTTTAGACAAAACCAAAACGATAAACCAATTACTAGCAAATCCAACATTTTTATTATATTTGAGTCTTCAATAGATCTGGGATTAAGATTATTGAGAAATATTGAGAACTTTGATTTAGAATGTACGCAGCTGTATTCTTTAGGAATGGGAATATTAATATACATGCAGTTTGTTTTGTATAAACTAAATAATTTTATTTAACAATTTAAAAAGATTATCCATACATAATATGTTATATATTTCTTTCTCTACTGTGGAATAAGCTGAATGTAGCAAGTGAACTGTCACTTTAAATACAGGTGCCATAACTTAAAAGTCATTTCCCGTGGTCCTTGTCATTACTTGCTGTGTTCTGTTATGATGGTTGAAAAAATTCTGGGATTATTTGTGCACTAAAGGAATGTTATCAACATTTTATTTAATTCTTTAATACAAGCTGTACTTATCATTAAAAATGTAGCTTGCATTCTATATATTTTTTGTGTTTTTCGGCTTTTCTTAGGGGTCGCCACAGCGGAACTCCGGTCCGCTAATGATTGGTAGTTGAGTTTTACGTGCCGAGTTACCAGCCCTGACGCACAACCTTCAACGAAGGTACGCCCATCATTTTTGATAATAACAGCATTCTGGTCAGACTGAACTTATCTTCAAATGTAAAAAATGTCTTATTACAAGTTAAAATTATCTGTTTTAGATCTTCAAATATAGCTTTGCGATTAACTTGAATATTTTTGACTATTTTAGATGATGTAATTCCTATGTATTTTTATATTTTACAATCACAATTCTATTTATAAGTATTTAATATGGGCTGGTATGGCTTTTGATTTATTAATAATGCATTGTCTTACTCTCATTAAACTTTAGTTAGACATCCATTCATATTTTAATGCACTATTCACATATTCTGTTAATTAGATAATGTTGATTATGTCAATGATATATCTTCTTCCATGGACCTGGATTAAATTTTACTCTTTTAGTTCTGATAGAGACCAGCTTGTTTAGAATATTTGGAAAATGGTGTTCAATAAGGATACTGCTGCATCAGTTTGTAGGGCATGTAAAGAAATCCATTTAACAGATTTTAGATTGGCGATAAGTATACATGTTTGGAAGGTAGATAGGTTAACAATTTGTGTCTTGGAAGGTAATGAATATGAGTTTTGATATTATTCTGCAAACAGTTTTTACCGAGGATAAACAAACTTTCTTTTTACAGTAGTTTTTTTTTAGAAAAGTCACTGTCAAATGTAATATTATTTCTGACTACTTCACTGGTTTGTGTTAGACGAGGCTCTCCCTACAATTGCCCAAATAAGCAATAAATGTTACAGTTATAGATGTTGGAGGAACATCTGCTTTTGTGCTGGTGTTTCAAAAACAATTAATATGCTCTATCTGTTTTCCAAAGGAATTTCCTTCTATTTTGGAAGCCAGTGGATTTAGAAATTAACCATGCTATTACCTTTCTTCTTTTCAGATATGCATATATTCTTTGTATGTTCTGCCTTTTTTCTGTTTCCTCCAGTTTATCCAACAATCACATATTTCTTATATCACAGCTCAGTTTGTTCCTCCTTTTATTGCAGCCTGCCATTTATATGATATAATACAATTTTTCTGTCCTTTACTTGATCTCAGTGTTGTTGAATCATGATCTTAAGAAGTTTAGTTGTTTGTCTCAGTTCTTTTGTATGAAATTCATTTATATGTGGAAATTATCCATCTGCAGTGAGAATTCATGAAGAACATTTAATATCTGTTGCAATTTTTTTCTTATAGTCATTTACTGTTGAGATCTATGACTGCTCAATTTCTAATGTTGCTCTACTCTGGCTATTTATAGGAAAGTCAAAAAATGGTACCAGAGTTGCAAATTCATAAATTTGAGAATGATTCCATAAAACAAGTTTTTAGGATCCATAGCTCCCTTTTTAATTGAGTAGTATGGTCAAAAATTATAAAACTCTGTAGAGCAACAAAAGAGAGTTGATATTCAGCAGCCAAACTGGATTCTACAGTAATAGGGTGCTTAATGTTAATAGATAAAACTTTTATAATTAAAATAGTCAGTCATAAAATGTGGCAAAATGTATGTCGGCAACACGCACAGCTACATAAAGTTCTGTCTGACCCAAGCCACCAAGTTTCAAATACCACATTTCAGCAGGGGGGACTGAAATGCCATCTACCTCCTTGCAGGGGAAGGTGGGGTGTTCTAGCTACGGCTATTGATCATGGTAATGATGGATTTGTTCTAGCCCATCCCCAAGCGATAGTCCTGGATATGGGGGGGCTAAAGTGGGCTGTTAAGCAGACTGAGGATTTTGGTGCAGAGTCATACTGCTGCTGGGGGACATACCCTAATATGCTACCCAGTGGTAGCCTGGCAAACTCTGCAATGGCTACCTTTAGAAGCTGCATTCCTGGTTCAACAAATGCTCAGCTTCATGACAAAGAGGCATATCTCTTACAGTATGCAACCTAACAGCCTTTTTGAGCTGCTATTGTGGCAAACTGGGCTGCTTCCCTCACCCTAGGATGAGAGAGAAAACAATTTCTCGCTCCCATCCTCTCCAGTCGGGCCGCTCCAATTCCTGTGCTGCCAATAAAACACTAGTTATGTGGGATGCAGTCATGGCTTTATTTCCCCTACAACACAGGACCAGGTAGCTAGTCTCTTTATATTATTTTAATAAATTAAAAGACAATTATGTTATGTGTTAATATATTATGCTTTTAATTATTAAACATAATAAAATACCACTTTTTTGACCAAAATTTATGTTCACCTACATCTTTCCAGTACATCTATACTTCATACATTCATTCCCCAATAATTACCTTCTTGTATTAAGGGTGACTGGAGAGCCAGGCCCTGTTCTGTCAAGCAGTGGGTATAAGAGAAAGAGTCAGTCATCAGTCTACCATGTAATGCCCAAACACTGTCACTGACATACTACCAACATACCTGTAGAAAATGTAGAGAACTGACATTTTTCCTTATGGGATGCCATTCAAATATGGAAGAAACCAAAGTTCTGATGAAACCCCCTATGGGCACACAAATGGCATACCAGTTATACACAGATGGTACCCAAGGCAGGAATTGAACCAGAAGTGTGGCATCAATACTAAGCACTGCACAATTATGCTACCCTACTTAGCTATTTTAAATGTTTGAGAATGAGTCTATGAAGCTCAAGGGAATCACATCTCCTTCCTGGACAGGAGCAAAGTAATACATGACAGAAGTCCAGTATCCACGTAGGTAGCTGTCCACTCCAAGCTGAAGTCAAAGCCCTGAGCTCTGTATCAGATTTTCAACCATTCCTCAAAGATAACAGTATACAGCTCTTCTTCTAACATAAAGGACATAGACGTGTTATTCTTATAAGAAACTTACCTGTAGTATTATTTGTCTAACAACATGCAGCACTCCACAAACGTATATACTACTTTGATTCCTTTCCTTGTCAGATCAGATGCACTGAAGTTAAGAATGACATCCCAATTCCTACCACATATGTATGCCTGTTTCATATCCTTTTCAGTCACTGCATTATAATAATTCCTCACTTTCCTTTTGTTGCAGTTTTATTTTCCAAATAGCCAAATTCCAGCAACAGGAGGAGGGCTGTTTCTTCACAGTCACTGCACAAGATGCCATCAATTCTCATTTTTTACTTATCTATTGTATTTATATGTTTATTGTTTTGGAATATTTACAAACTAGTAATTAGATTAAATACTGTAAAAATAAAGGATGAAATAATGGATGAATAAAGGAAGAAAAACATGCAAATTGCAGCAAAAATCTTTGTTGCACAATAGTTTTCAAAGGCCTTTATGTTGTTTCTGTTTGTCATCACCCAGAATATTTTATAGAGTACTAACAGATGCTTACTTATTTCTGTCCAGGTTTAAAACAATTAAATAATATTTTTGATTCTCTATACTTTCCTTTTGTCTCTGTGCTTTTATGCTTCTTACCTTCATGTTCTGGGAGTGGAACCCTTGCTCCAGTGCTTTAAAAAGAGCATTTTTTTTCATATTCCTGAGAATAAGATTTTCATCAACTTCTCTGGCCAAAATAAGCAAAGGGATGAGATTATGAGTAACTTTAAGATGAACTAATCAGTCAATCAATGACTTATGTTTAGGTTTTGAAAACAGGTTCCAACTGGCTGATACACATCAACTACAAAAGTATTTTACACTGCACACTGTCAGCATTCCAGTGCTTATTAAAATACTGACATGAACACACACCTCGGTTTATTGAAAAGTCTGTAACAGAGGAATTCAGAATCAGGATGTTTTTTTCTTTCTGATGCTGCCCAGTGCTCAAAATGTACAGTACCACTTCTCCGAATCATATGAATATCAAACAGAAGAAATCCACATCTGTTTTTAGTCATAGACCAGAAGCATCAAAGCATTCCATTCATATGTTAACCATGCATATCTTACTGGTCTTAGCTATGAAGAGGTGAGCTCATCGAAATGTCGCTTTCAACTAATCTTTTATAAACATTAATACTATACTCAGCGTATTCATTACCATTCAGTTGCCCAACTGTTGTAAAATTTCAATTATTTAAAACACAGAAGCTCTTAATGCATGCGGTCAATTAAAAGCTGAAAAACATACAGTAATACTTTCATATCAAAATGTATTTAGCACTAACATAACACAGTTGCTCAGAGGAACAGTTTATTCAGTTTTAAGTAGTGCTTTCGGTGCCTTGCACTGACTAACCTTCTTTTCTCTCTCAACAGTTTCATGAGTGAAATAATGAAATGATTTAACTGAATAATAATATAAGCTGTTAAATCTCCTTTGTTGTGCTTTCTGAATGTTGCAAACTGACAATGAAGAATGGAAAGCATTCATTCCAGGCTGAATATCTTGCCAAGCTGCAGCTCTTTCTGTCTACACATGGCAAAGGATAAAATCACAATGACATTTTGCCATACTGTATGAAACGTGGAATTTCACTTTGACAGGCCAAAAAAGGCAGATGTATACAGAAAGGTTGCAACATACTACAAAAGAAACGCGAGTCTATGGCTGCCATCTTGTCTGCTGTGACTTACAAGATACTACAGTAGTTTGAAATCAGATATTTTCCTGTACTACTAGATTGAAGTATCCACAAGACTAAACCCAGAAATGATGCTGATAATGAGAAATTTAACAACCATATGTTGTAGGCAATTTAAAGCAATGTGAATGCTTACCTGCTTTGTGGGTTATACCGTTGGCTTAGTTGTTACCAGTACTAGTACAGTAATTCATAAATTATATTTTGGCACTAAAAAAAGAAGCAGCTGCAGAAGAAGAAAAATTGGCTCAAATACAAAGAAAAGATCTCAATAATTTATTGACTGGATTAAGTGCTTTCATCATGTAAACTAGCAAGGTGTTTTCAGACTCACAGAAGGCTAGGTCTTATTAGTTAACATGGTAATATTATTTACACCTTACAATAAATTAATGAGTTCTTTTCATTCAGTGTTTGGGCTGATGCTTCTTTTCAAAATTATTTCCCTGTTTTGTTTTTGAGGCAGACTGAATTTCTATGCATATTGTTTTAAAGTGTATTTTGATCTTATATCAAATGTAGCACTGCAGTGTGCTCATTAGTCATAAATGACATAGCAGGAAGTCTTATTTAACTACTAGATGCTTTTGTTTTATAAAACTGCAGATATTTATCTTGCTTTTCTTTTCTTAGGAAAAGCTATGACCAAGTTCATTAGTACAGATGTTTATCTATCTATCTATCTGTCTATCTATCTATCTATCTATCTATCTATCTATTTATCTATCTATCCGCCTATCTATATATCTACAGTGGATATAAAAAGTTTACACACTTCTGTTAAAATGCTAGGTTTTTGTGATATAAAAATTGAGACCACAATAAATAATTTCAAAACTTTTCCCACCTTTAATGTGACCTATAACCTGTACAATCCAATTGAAAAGCAAGCAAATCTGTTAGGGGAAAAATATAAAAAATAAAAAAGTGTACAATACACTGGTTGCATAAGTTTGCACACCCTTAAACTAATACTTTGTTGTGTGTGCACAACCTTAAACTAATACTTTGTTGAAACCCCCCCCTGCATCTCCCATGTCGGGGGGTCTGCCCCCATACCTCCTGCAAATTAAATATACCAACTCCAAGATCGCACTACAGTGGAAAAAAGTTAATTTCCTAACCTAAGTGTATAGTGAGGTTAGGAAATTAACTTTTTTCTTTCCACTGTAGTGTGATCTTGGAGTTGGTATATTTAATTTACGGGAGTGTGGGGGGCAGAGCCACCCACATGGGGGGTGCAGGGGGGGCTTGCCCACCTGCAGAAATGTAGTAGAAAGTGTGTTTGTTAGTTAGGTATTGTTATAGGTGGAGATAATCTTATTTACATATGTATTGTTGCTTCCAATGTTATGAAGCACATATTCAATGTTCTGAGTTTTCAATGTTTTGGGATTTAGATGTTTTGGTCTCATTGTTATGAAATTCAACATTGTGAAAATTCAATGTTATGAAGTAGACCAATTTATGCTATATAAATCAAGGCTTGCACTGATGTATTTTGATCTGATCAAGTCCAGATACTAGAACGAAAGCGCTTAGCTTTCATTAAATAATTTTGAGTGTTCGACTTTCTGCTCCTGGTTTTTCATAGTTTTATTATATTTTTTTGGGTGGGGAGCTAAATATAAATATGTATGGCATTTTTTAATCTTATGATTTGTTTGAGCTGCTATTGCATGGCACACAATGTTGGATAGGCAGGTACTCAGCTTCAGATTGCTGCAAACCTGACATTTAGATAACTCCATTTTTTTAACTATATTCTTATTTTGACTAATCTAGGGTTACTTGCACATTCTGGTGGAAAACTTAGGATAGCTGCGGGGTACTGTGAACTTCCATGTCTTTCTGAAATTAGTTCATGTAACGTTGGATGCTCACTCACAATTGTCGAAATGTTGAAACTTCCCAACATACCTCTGGAAACTGTTATGTGTTACACTTCATAGAGATGCATATAAATTAGCCTAATTTGCATATGACACATTTAAATGGCCCTACATTTTCACCAATAAGCTGAGCATCTTCATATTAATTGGCAAATAGCTGAGATAGGGAGCAAATGTATTAGGATATTACAGACATACTAAAATAGGGACTTTTTAAAAATTATTATTATTATTTATAAGCTGCACTGAAACATTATTTCACTATTGCTGTATGGCTCAGTTGCTGTGCATGTTATGATAACATTGACTAACTGGTAAATTTCTGTTATTTTGAAGTTGCATTTCATAACACAAATAGTGGAACTGAGTAGTGATTACAGAAAATGATCATTACAGAAGTATACTTTACCGATTATGCTTCCCTGGGAATAAATGAAGTGATTTACTACAGAGATTTTACTGTGCAAATGACATTGACATGAACAGGTATGTTTGATGAATCTGATGTTTTGGTAGTGACAGTGAGGAAAAAAATGCAACATTAGCAGTCCATGACAATGGCAAAGGATAAAGCAAGGATGACTTTTTTGTTGACTATAGTGATTTAATGAACTGGTAGTTATATATTCTACTTTGATATGGATATATTGAGATTTCTATTAGGTAGTTATATTTATTTGTACTAAGTAACAGTTATTGTGGGTGGCAGAATTAGCTGGCCAGTGTTTTGTACTATAAGAGGTGGTTACTTCCAAACATTACTGTCACACTATCTGACTGGTTCTTATTTTTCTTTTTTGATTAGTAGTACAGATAGAGTATAAGGGATCAAAGAATAGAAAGGATAACTTCAGCCGTGAGGAAAATTATGTCCTCATGGCAGCATTTAGGACATATGGAAACTTCTTTTTTTTAAAGAGGGGCCCAGGCAAGCCAAGACAAACAAGGCTTGGAGTCAAGTAGTTTTTGAAATCAATGCAGTTAAAGGCAGAAACTTAGCTTTGGCACAATGCAAGAAAATAGCAAATGATATGGTAGCACATTCTGAAAGCAAGGCAGAATGCAATTTCCTGTACCACTGTGGGAGGACCTCCAAATCTTAATCAGTTATCTCCAGATGATAAATGCCTTCTGTCCATGCATGGGGATGGCTATGATACAGAAGATGGGTACAACAGGAATAATTAGTGGTACTGTGTACACTACTCCATCTAACCAATGTCTGCAGCAGAAGCAATAGTTATCTGCTCACGAAGGTTGGTTTAAAATTAGTAACACACAGCTATATAGAGAGAATTAAATTCTGACAAGGAATGGTGTAATTAAACACATCACATTTCATTATTATTATGTGAGCTTTGTACATCAGCAAATAATAACAAGGAAAGCATTGTGCATCTAAGGCCTTGTAAGCATACCGTACTATAGGTTGCTGCATTATTACTTTTATTATTATTTGTAATCATTTTTTTAGAGGCAGCATCAGAAACAAACAGATCAACTATACGAATAAATTTGAATGATGTCAGCAGCAGAATGGGCACTGCTGCTGCTGCTGATAACATAGTTACATTTATGATGCAGCCTGCACTAAGTGGCAGCCAGTCCCCAAGTTTAATGGTAGGTTCTTTCACCTCACAATATGTTAAAAACTCTGCAGAAAGTGACAGTGCAAGTCAAAGGTCAAGCACAACTTGACATAGCTTTCACGGTTGTATGGGAGGAACACCCCTGCACCTCTACGCCAGTATCTGCACACACAGAAGAAGACCTAGAGGATGATGGCAGACATTCAGAGGCCACAATGTCCACAGTGATACATTTACAAAGCACAAGAATTTCTTACAGCTACCCTAGAAAACATGTAAAGCAATGGCTGCCCAACAAGAAATGCACCATTATATTGTTAGGGCTTAGAGCACTGAGACTCAGATGGAAATGGTCAGAGTCCTCCAGGGTATATGGGATGATTTCCAGCACTACTTCAAAATGGCAGAGAGTAGGGATAATGCCATGGTTACATTGTTGCTTAGCATGGTGGCACACCAAGCGCACTAGATCGGACATACCAGAGTGAAACTGAAGTCAGTCTTGCAAGAGTCAGAGGATCGAGTACTGTCAGGACAGTTGGGAAGATCACATGATATTGCTGTTGCTTCTCAAAACAGTAATGTCAGTAGTGAAAGTGAACAATCAAAACACATTTCACACAGGCCATGTCAACTGTCATCTGCACCTAGCAGAACCTCACATTTGAGGTCACAATCAAGGACACTCAGCAGTGTCAGGTCAGTGACAGAGGGATCACCTTTATCAATTAGGTCATGATATCAGACTAACTCACTTTAGTTTTCATGGTATCCTCTCCTCCAAACCAGTTGTATCATCACTTTGACTATCAATCAGAGATGTGTAGGACTCATTTAATCTTGAACTACTGTGAATCAGTTTAATTCGGACAGCTTTCTGTTTAGTTGAAATAGGGTTGGGGAGGAGGTTGCATATATATGCATTTCATCCCTGTAAAACTAGTAGGTGCACCATCAATGGACATTTGACAAAAAACAACGCTACATGGATTACCATTCCTTCAAGTGGCAGTCACCTAAAACATCAAAATAATATTGAGCAAACATTTTAGGCAAGATATAACAGAAGCAAATGACACATTAAAATGAACATCCTGCCTTGTAAACTTATCCTGCTGCCACTACACTCTCCCCACTGCACAAATAATGATAGTTTCTGAAGTAAGAATTTATTGCGTATGACACTATAAAATTAACCTGATGTACAGCATAACAGAATAAAGTTAGAAGAAAGGGCATATATACATGAAAGCATTGCATACATTTGTAATGCATTTCCTCCTGAAGTATTTCATTGCTGTCAGTATTCCTTACTTTTTTAAACTTTAGTAATTATTACACCAGACAAAAGTGTGAATTATTTTCTATTTGATGAATTTTGACATCACTGAACAGAAATCAGTAAGCACTCAGGTATGTCAGCAACAGAAGTAGCATTTAAACAGGAAGTAAAAACATATTTTCAGATGAGAAAGAATGTCTGATGAACAGTGACAGTAGACAGTGTACCACTCAGTATAACCCACAGATACCACTGAATGCATTAGTTATACTCTATGTGCTTTTTACAAGAAAGGAAACACTAACCTAAATATCATGGTTCATAGTTCTGGACTAGACACTGCCTCTTTACCTGCACAGACACATGCTATGAGTGAACCTGCTGCATGAGGTGAATTACTACTGCTTCTGGCTTGACATCATTAGTCATAGTGGGACTAGAACTGGGAGTTGCACTGACAGCACTTTACCACCAGACTGGTACATGATCATATTATGCAGAATGTAACATACACTAAATATCCTGCAAGCAGTACCTAGGTCATACTGAGGGGGCACCCGTTGACTCATCTAGGCACTTAAAACAGCTCTTCAGGAGGTCAAAGACCCTCTCAGTGAAAATATAGATCTTTGACAGGGATGTGCTATAAGTCTCCTCTACAGCTGCAGCTCCACTTGGACTTATCACTGGAGTCATGAGCCATGACTCCGATGGATATTCAACATCAACTGAAGAAAAGGGAAAAAAGAAGGGGAAGCAAAACAGAAAAAAATAATATGCAGAAATATGAATAACTATTTAAATGAAATATAAAAATTATTTTTCCATTTATGAATATAATGACCACTGGGCATCCTACACTGCAGGAAATGGTGGTCGAGTGACCTAATGTGACAGATATGAAAATCATGTGCACTGCCAGGATGCTGAGCAGAGAGATTGGTGATGCACCCCCATACATCAGACAAAACCTGGCAACTGACGGAATAGTAGCCCTTGCTATTCTGGTGTCGCTCCACCTGTGAACCAGGAGGGGTCCTAATTGCAACATGGATGTAGTCTATCACACCAAGTACCTCAACAAAATGCTTCAGCCCATAAAAAGCATGCATAGTCCTGGCTTGGTCCTGAGGTGACCCCTGGGAAATAGATCTACCGAGCCACATGTTTCAAGAGTATATACAAGACTGCTACAGTATCCTAGAGGAAGAAGCCTGAGAGATCCCCAATATGTCCACAGTATCTCTCTGAGGAATTGTTGGGGATCTCTCAATGTATCCAACGTGCCCCCAGTCTCTCTCTGGAAGGTCCTCATAGAAAGTATAGTGAGGGGTTTACATACTTTGGTGTCCACAGTAATAGGA
Source organism: Protopterus annectens (assembly GCF_019279795.1). Lineage (NCBI taxonomy): Eukaryota > Metazoa > Chordata > Ceratodontiformes > Protopteridae > Protopterus > Protopterus annectens. Next base: position 370,769,968 of record NC_056751.1, read on the forward strand.
AGTCCACACATTCCTCCAGTGCCCCTATGGGGGTAAAATATGCCCACTAAGACCATTATAATGGCCCTATCCACTCCGAACCTATCAAGGACTTCCTGATTATCAAAGTTATAATAAGTAATCCTTCACTTATATTTTCTCCTTCTTTGCTGGTGAGTACTGCTGGGCACAAGCAGTTTTGGCCCAGCCAAGACAAGCAACTCAGACCTAGAATTAACAAAGCTCACAGCAATTGATAGCATTTTCACTGACTACAACTCTGATAGATTTAGAAATGTTTCCCTTTATATACTGCATCTGTGACTAGTGCGGAAAAGGGGGAAAATTTGACTATGAATTGCAAATAGTGTAAAACATAATTAGCATACAAAGATTTACATCATTCCTCATTTCTGTCTCATTATTTGTACATTTGCATAAGCACATTTGAGGTCATTGTGCATTGATATAAATGGCCTCTATAAATCAGAGCTCAGCTGCACTCATTCATGCACATTTCAGAAAGCCTAACCAGATTTATATAAAAGGGTATGTATACAAACCTAAATGTTGCCAGGGGAAATACTCTGCTTGAGATATGGGGGGAGCCTAGCTGAAGAAAAGGGGTGGTGCTTCTAATGCTGGTCTAGTACTGTTAATGTGGTTGTATAGCTTTAGGTCTCTAGAGCAGGTGTTTGCTACTACTAGTTCTATTTGGATGAGGGGGTTCAAGGATTGCAGGGTCATTCATTGTATGGAAGGATAAGCAGAGATCACCCCTCTATTTCATAACCTAGGCTAAGTAGAAGGATAGGCTTTTAGTCTGTCAGAGCACCTAGTAATACTAAGATATGAGATCTTTCTAGTGAAGAAACATTGAGGTCTGTTGAGTTGGTGTAGTCCCTTAATATATATCCTTAGTGAGATACATATCAAAAGAGGCATTAAATTCAGCGATGCACTTAATAAGAAAGGAATAAAGTGAGATGATAACTTCATCAGACATTGAGGAAATACCATAAAGGATACATTTCACAAGTTAGATGAATTTTCTAAGCATGGCAGACAACTGGTGGTCAAAGGAGAGATTGTTATTAATATATCTAACTCACTGATGATTAGGTCAGATTTAAGTGGAATTGTATCTATATTGTATGGCATAGTGATGCTAAGTTTACCAAAAGAAACAATGCTGTGTTTCTTTGCACTCAGAGTAAGCCCATGATCAACACACCAAACATTTGTTTGGTCTAGCCTTTGCTGGATAATTTGATTATGAAAATGATATTTGATAAATACCCAATTTTGCAATAATCAGGTTGTAACCTATTAGTTTTGGTTTTCCATACTCTCTTTAAATCAGCTTGCATGTCAGAGAAGTATATGTCAAGGGGGAGGTATCCCAATACAGAGCCCTTGAGGACATCTATATTGATTTTTTTCAACCTAAAGGATAGAACTCCAGCCCTAATGGTATGATATCTTTAAGATAATCAAATGCTATCCAGTCAGTCATGAGTGCATTAATGTTGAGTTACGAGAGTTTATCAATGATTCTAGAATGGAGTACTGTATAGAAGGCCTTGGAAATGTCCCCCTGGGTAATATGGACTATATGCCCTTTATCCATGGCCTCAATGGCCCTTTTAAAGAACTCAGTTAGGTTTGGTAGACATTTCTTGCCTTTCTGGAAGCTGAATTAATGGGTCTCCATGGATATAAGGTCAGCTATATCATTGTTTTTAGTTCAGCTATCATATTTTCTATAACGTTTGGTATAATACTAGTGAGACAGATGTGTATAATTCCCACAGTCAGCAGTGGGACTGTCTTTATGAAAGAACACAACAGCTGTTCATCACACTTCAGAGATAAAACCAGAGGAGCCATTTTGCTACAGTAGTTAACAGTGGTGTAGGCAGGATTTTCAGATTTATACTCACAGCTCCCAGACTGCTGCCCCATCATGCCACACCCACGTCAACATATTGCTGTGTGTGCACTTAATTAAACTGCTGACAAAGCCACACCCCTTTTACAATGCTGCTCACTTAATGGATCACTGACAACCATATGCCAGGATGGTAATTACTTGCATGATGAAGCAGCATGAGTATTTCATTCTGAAAGTGCATCTTCGTGGGTCAAAAAAACAAAATACCTTCACATTTACCCCAATCACACACACACACACACACACACACACACACACACACACACACACACACACACACACACACACACACACACACACCACACCACACCACACCAGACCACACATGTATACCAGTTAAACAGAGATACCAAACATTATCAAATAGTCCCAAGTGCAAGTATGCATACCAAATGCACAGCAGTCTTGCAAAGGCAGAATTATAACAGTAAATAGTAGGACCACTCATTTCACTTACAAACACCCTCCCGTACCCACATATCAATTACCTACCTAAAGTAGGTTGTTTGGTCTTGCCAGCATCAGTTCTAATGTTTTCATTACTGTATTGAATTGATGCATGCAAATAGTCCAAGTTTGCATTCTATCTTGTTTCACCCAAATACACATTAGTCCTCCAAAGCCAGAATTATTACACGAAAGCTAGAGTGCCAAACATTTCTCCCACAAACAGCCATCATATCAATTGCTTACATACGTATCTGCTTTGACCCTGCCAGGATTAAAATGAGAATAGCAACAACTGCATTAATTTACTCTGTCGCACAAAAACAGTAGTTACAGGCTTGTATGACAGCTGACTTCACCCAAATACACATTAATCTCGCAAAGCCACATTTACAGCAGTAAACAGCAAGGCCAGTCATTCACAAACACCCTCATTACCTAACTAAAGTAGCTGCTTTATATCCTGGATTAAAGTAGTTGCATACTTGCATTGCTTTCATTTTGTTGACAGAAACATTAGTTACTGCTTGTGTGCCAGCCAAATACACATTTCATTTTATTTATTTTACTTTTGTTTACCCGAGTTTCTGCAACCAGGTTTAGTCACAAAAAACTTTTTAGCATATGTCCAGGGAGAAAAGCTCCAACATATTAGAAACATTTTTAAACAAATATTCAGTGCATACATGAACAGATATGAAATAATATACATTAAGAATTACTCATAAACTTGCTAATTATTTTACATTCATCATAAAGTACAGACAGAAAAGTCTTACAATTTTGCAAAGCTGGAATTACAACAACAGTAAACATTAGGGCCAGTTGTTTCTTTCACTCATAGCCTCACCCTCCACTGCCTACCCCACCCACAGCATCTGATTTGATCTTGCGAGGTTAAAAACAAAAACAACAACAACATAAAGAAAGACAACACTGTCATTAAGGTAAGTATTCTTTTTTTCACATAAACAATACTCGAGTTCAGAGCTTGTGGTCAGTCTTACTTCACTTAAATGCACATTACTCTTGCAAATCAAGCCAGAACTGCAGTCATTCCATTCACACACAAGCATTGCCCCCATCGTAACTGTCTATGCAGAGGATCTGCTCTGAGCCTACAAGGTTTAAAATAATGAAAATAAAAGACTGTGGTTACATTACTGTACTTCTTTCACATCACATAGTCAGGAACTTGCGTGTAATCTTACTTCAGTTCACCCATATGCACTTTACTCATTCAAGAGTAGAGTTTGTTTCAACAATAAAACATTGACGTTTTTAGTATAGTAGGAGCACTGAATGGTGTATGATATTGCTTATATCACACTTGGAATCTAGTTCATAGCTTCCAGGATAGTAGCATGTTAATTGTTAGTTATTCGCACGCTTTTAGTATAGTAGGAGCGGTGAATGGGGTACGATATTGATTATATCACACTTGGTATCTAGTACATAGCTTCCAGGATAGTGGTATGTCAAGTGTTAGTTTGTAACTGGATATAAATCAACATTCCATTAGCCTCGCTATGTTTTACTCCATTTGCTACTTACTAGCATCTTCCCCTTCACTATGAACGTACGCTAATGCATGTAAATGATTTTCTGTTCTGTTTCTATCAGCCGCACATGTAATTGTTTCCTTGTGTCTGTTAAATTAAATTGAGCTAAGGGTCGGTAGGCAAATCAAAGGCAAAGAAGCTCCTCGGCTAGTGCTCATTCCTAACTGTGGATACGAATATCTCGGGAACCCTCAGGATAGGTTGTAGTTTTTGCAACTAATATGCATCAAACTGTTTGAATGGAGTTTTAATTCTAATAGTGCTATCACGGACACCAGTGCAAGCAAAGGTTTATTGTTCATTTTCTTTAAGAAATTGTATACGGAACTGTTTCCTCTGTGCCCACTATTTTAAATTTAGCTAAGGTGCGGCAGGCACCGCACAGACATGTATTTGGTACATTTTTATTAGCAAACTGTTTAAACTGAATGATACTTAATTGTAAAGACTAGCATCCATACTTAGGTCCACTAACTGACCCCTTTAAACATATACACAGAATGTTAAAGACCCCAATGTAATGTCAACTTTGCCATTGTTTGTAACTCTTATACCTTGTTTGTCTGCATATAGCCTAATAGTTTGTTGCATAACAGTCTGAATTATTTGCCTGACTTAGAATTGTGTAGCATTTAACAGCATAGAGGATGTTTGTAGGACTAAATGCATTCAACAGCATAGAGGATTCTTGTATGACTATATGAAGAATTGCATGTCTCCACATTGTGGATCTTTTAACACTTTGTTCCCTCTCTTCACTTCTTCTCATAGCTTGTACCCCTCCTGACAGGATTAACCTCCCCATATACTGTGCCCCTTGGCCTGGTCAAGACCTACAGAAATAACAGACTTCATACTCAAATTCTGTTACCTCATCCCAGCGCTGAAAAGGACCACTGTCGTCCCTGTGCTGTACTTGCCTAGGAAGCAGGAACTGTAATAAAAGAGTATGTGTTATCTTCTACAACTGTAACCAATTCCTGTTTTATTAGCTTAAGTGAGCAGTCCCTACTGGGAATACCAGCAGCCATAGTCTCCCACTCACTATCCTCTATACCATCCATTACTCTACCCTCTATCTTACCCCCTGGCTTTCTAGTGTTTCCTCTCCTTTCCCAATAACTCTCCCAATCCTCCCCCTGTGATATCTCAAATTGTTACAAGGAATAACCACTAGAGGGCAGTATAACATTGAGACCCCTGTGTGCCATTGCATTTAGTCTTATCTTTCTTCCCTCCCCCCCCCACTGGTAAGCCCCTGACCTCCTTGTATACCTTACCTTGAACTTACCTTTCACATCTCTGATTGTTTTCCTCACTACTTGGCTCTACCCTCTCCGTTCGCCCTGCGGGCTCACTCAGCTCCCCTACCCTACCCCCAAATCTCACCCACCTCCACATCACTTACACTTATACCTGGCTTGTCCCTCCCACAATTAACTTACAACCACTGAGCATCCTTCCCACCATCTACATTTCCTGTAACCAATCATACCCTTACTACCCTCATACACTTAATTACATCACTCTAATTCATTCCTGTCAATCAACCAATTTCAATCAAAATGAAGATCTACCTCCAGCAAACAACCCTACTACTCCTCCTAGCATTTATCTACCATATTACTTGTTACAACTACCCATTAAAAAATAGCTCTTCCTTCACCCATAAATCCACATCCATTATCTCTCCCATCCCTTCTACATATTCCCTCACAATAAGCCTCTCCCTATTCAACATCACTGCCACTACTTATACCCTTCTTAAAACAATCAGTACCAACCCCAAATCAAATATTACACACAAACACATAATAATATTAGAAAAGATAGTAACAACTCTACAAAAACAAAAACGTGAACTATTAAATGAGATATCCACCCTAACCCAGGTCCTTATGATACCAATCTTACTACTAATACTAAACCTACCAAACTAACCCAAATCAATACCAGACCAACAAATAGTCTATTCATTCTAAATCTAAACATCAGGAGCATCAACAAAAAGATACATGAGCTTCATGCTCTAATCTCACAATATCTCCCAGATATAATCAGTTTAACAGAAACATGGCTAAAACCAATCACCAAGGATACAGAGTTACTACCACCTGGATACAGTATCCTTCGTCAAGATAGACCAAAGAAGAAAGGTGGTGGCATTGCTCTACTTTATAAAAACACATTATCCATAGCTAAAACTGAGTTGACTTTACCCCCTCTGGACAAGGCAGAAATACTACTAACTAAGCTCAAAATAGGTAACAACAAAACTATCAACTTAGTTACAGGCTATATCCCCCCAGGCAATAATATCCCCATCATGGAAAATCTACTCCAATGGCTATCACAAACCATTACACAAGAAACTTTTCTGTTAGGGGACTTTAATATTGACTGGCTAACATGCTCTTCCCAGACTCCCACTAATCATATCAACTTACTTAACTTCTCTCAACTAATCAAAGAACCCACTAGAATTGACAGAAACAGTAAGAGAGAATCCCTTTTAGATTGGATTCTACTAAACAAAATACCTATTTAGCAGGTACCCTTCCTGACTCACTAAGTGATCATCAAACTACCTTTCTACTCAAATATAACTCCCACCACCCCCAAACCCCTATACTTCAAACAATAAGAAACAAAAAACACTTTAACTTACCAAATTTCTTACAAGACCTACAGCTCTACAACTGGTCGCAACTGTATTATCTACCCCTAGACAAAGCTATCAAACACTTCAATTCTACCTTCCTAGAGATACTAAACAGGCATGCCCCTGCAAGAACTACCAGAATTAGATCTAAAACAGTTCCATGGCTATCAATGGAAACAAGGCAAAAAATAAAAGAAAGGAATAGTGCCTGGACAGCCTGGAGGTCCAACAAAAACCCAGCAACACAGCAAGCATACCAACAGTTAAGAAATCTTACTAAGAAACAAGTTATGCAAGATAAAAGAAATTACTTTATCACCCATCAAACCCAACACTCAAACAATCCAAAAAAATTCTGGGCAGGCTTAAATAGGTTACTACACCCTGGAAAAACCACTACCCCACCTCCAACAACAGGCCTAACAAAAGAAAATATAGCTGAATCATTTAACTCATTCTTTATTGAGACTGTACTTGCCCTTGCCCAAAACCAAACCTATTCAAATACTACAAGTGCCCCTCCCAAACCTAACAACTGCCCCACATTTAAGCTACAACCCACTTCAACCTCTTATATAAGAAAACTACTATCCCAACTAAAACCAACTACACTAGGAGCTGATTCCCTCCCCAATGAATTCCTAAAACTAGCAGCTAACGAAATAGCAAAACCAGTCTCAATCCTAATAAACAGATCCATCTCAGAAGGTTCAGTACCATTGATCTGGAAAACTGCCTATATCATACCCCTACACAAAGGAGGTAATTCCTATGACATATCAAACTACAGACCAATAGCAATATTATCCCCACTTGCTAAAATACTAGAAAAATGTATTCACCATCAATTAATGACACATCTTATTGATCAAGAGCTCATATCTCATACTCAGCATGGTTTTCGGCCAGGACATAGCACAACCACAGCCCTGCTAGCATTCATAGATACCATTAACCACAACAGGAATAATGGTAAGTTTTCTTCAGCCCTCTTCCTAGACCTATCAAACGCATTTGATATGGTTAACCATGAAAAACTAATCTCCCATCTAATAAACCTAGGATTAGATAACTTATCAGTCTCCTGGTTTAAAAACTACCTCTACAATAGACAACAGGCAGTACTATGGAATAATAACTTGACTCCACTTTTACCGGTAACACTCGGAGTACCTCAGGGATCTATACTAGGCCCCTTGCTGTTCTCAATCTTTACAAATAATCTTCACTCAGTCGCAAAAGGTTCAAGCCTTATTCAATATGCAGATGATTCAACTATAATATGTAATGCCCCCACTTTACAAGACCTCCACAAAAAGACACAGGATAACTTTCACTCAGTGGAAACATGGCTCACTGATAATGGCCTGATACTCAACCCCAAAAAAAACAAGCTACTATTATTTCATCCCTCAACCACTACTGCCTTCACCTGCACCTTTACTATCCACTCTAATAATGGTACCCCCATATCACCTGAAACCCAAACAAAACTACTAGGTATTATTATTGACAACAAGCTCAGATTTGATGCACACATCAATCTGGCCATTAAAAATACTAACAAAAAGCTAGGTAGCCTCTACAAACATAAAGCATTCCTGACCCATAATGCTAGAACTACTATAGCACGCACACACCTTCTCACAACACTACTGTACGCCTCACCCATCCTGATTAACTTATCCAAAACAGAAATCAACAAAATGACAACCTGCTACAATCAGATAGCCAAATTTGCTAACAACAGCTCCTACAGAACACATCACTGCCTAAACCTAAAGCAATTGGGCTGGATGGAACTACCTAACTTACTTATTTATAATCAGCTGGTTACTGCTCACAAGATACTCCATCAACAAAATATATCACCCTCACTAACTAACATTGTCCAACTATACTCCTGTCCTAGGCAACTCCGCTCAACTGACAAATTACTGTTAACTGTTACTAGATCCAACAACCATGCCGGGACTCCTTTACTCTTCTTATGTGGCCAAAATCTGGAACTCCCTGCCTGCATCCTTATCCCTGATTATCTCACTACCTACATTTAAAAAAGCTATCTACAACTACCTCAACAACAAATGGTTTTGTCCCTGTTCAATTCCAGACTAATGCCAGATCCACACCATTACTATCGTAACCATTGTCCTAAACTAGAGTCCTATCTGTTACTTGCATATAAATGTACACCACATCAAAGGTTTGATAACATACACATAACAGTATTTGTCTGAAAAACATAAAACTGTTTAATGACTATTGTTAAATGTATCTGTCTGTAGACTATACCTATTAGTATCTGTTGCTTATACCTATAAGTGTCAATAACTAGGTACCCTTATGGATCTAGATGAGATATGTACCCAAGTGTGTCCTTATGTACTGTAAAAAATTGTCTCTTTGGAGCTTTTCTCCCCGGGCCTCCACTGAAAATGGACATGTATCCAGCTGGACTATCCTGGTTAACAAATGTAAAATAAATAAATAAATAATTGACAAACCATCCTAATGTATCTTGAAAAACCCTGCCAAAAGATATTAAGTTAAAAAAAAAGGAAAGTCATCAACAGCCCCTAAAACACACAGACCGCTAGAATCTGGCTGAACCTGCCAGGAAAAAATACAGAAAGTATCTGGTTGGCCCTGCCGGGGGGAAAAAATGAGAACTTAACTTATACACTAACCCAGTTGCTGTTTCTCCACTTTCTTGCAATCTCCCTTGCAACTAAAGCTCTGCAAAAGAATGCAGCCTGACTAATCAGCAGCTGTGTCATGTACATGACAGGCTGCAGACTTTACAGTCCTCTGAGTCAGCTTCCTATTTCTTGTGGTTAAAACTGCAATAACTTCTAGGCATCTTCATTGATGTCTGTGGTCTTCTCAATCCAGACTGTTTTTAAAACAGTCCAGAGACAAAAAGATTTTTTGTTTCATTTTTTAAGTGGAACTCGAGCACATATGCGCACTGCTCCGAGTTCCATATAGAATCGGATACCATGAGCCACCTACTGCCTCCCAAATTGTAGCACCCCCTCCAGATAAACTGTAAACGCATACAGTGTGTAGGCCTCCTGATGTCCTTGGTATTTAATAGAGGGGTTTTCCTAGGAGAAAATTAAAGCTTCTCAGCAGACACCAAGGAATAAGATTTTAACTCATGAAAACTGTATTTTTAATTTTGGAAAATGCTAAAAAAAGAAAATGATTTCTGGAGGGGAGGTATAAAAGTGAGTGGTAGGGAGAGGATAGGTTAGGTGAAAACGGAAGAGAATTTGTCTGCAAAAATATTAGCATTGTCTTGGATGTCAGAAAAGGAAGGATCATTAGAGATACATTCTGCACAGAACTGTTGGTTGCCTCTAAGCTATTGTTATATTTATTTCATTCATATTTGTCAGTTATATAACTGGGGTAATGTTCATTTTCAGTGAAGGTTCAGAAACACTGTCTGGTTAAGTGACTTATTTAGGCAAATAGAGATAAAGGAAATGAGTCCCAGGATTACAGGATGAAACCTATTAACTGACTCTGTCTTAATTATCTGAACAGATGTAGAGCAGAAGACTGAAACAGTCATAAGCAATTTATATGTCTGTACAGAAGTATACAAATCTAAATAAATCCTAAAGCTATGACATGACCTAGAACAGAGAAGAACATTAAATGGTAGTAGATCCAAAGTCTAGCCCACACGCTGTTTTAGCTAACAGGAAAAACATACTGGAAGTCAGAAAGGGAAAGAGGTGGTTTTGTGAATATAAGCACAAACTGCTGTTCTCTAACAAAGAGTAACATGAGAGTTTCTAAAATAAGGAGCATGGGTAAGATGGCTACAGGGAGGTGAAAGTGCTTGCGTTCTTGTTATTTAGTATTAATACTTGCCGTCAGTGAAAGGGGCGGCGTCGGTGGTGCAGCGGTTAGCGTTGTCGCCTCACAGCAAGAGGTTCTCTGATTCGATCCTCAGCTGGGGTACCTTCTGTGCAGAGTCTGCATGTCCTCCCTGTGGTCACATGGGTTTTCTCCGGGTTTCCTCCCACATCCCAAAGACATGCTGTAGGTGGACTAGACACTCTAAATTGGCCCAAGGCATGAGTGCTTGTGTGTGTGTGTGTGCCTTCTGTAGAGGGTTGGGCGCTGGGCTGGCAACTCGACACCATAAAACTCCACTGCCAATCATGAGTGGACAGGTGATCCGCTGTGGCGACCCCTAACCGGGAAAAGCCAAAAGAAGAAGAAGAAGAAGAATTTGCCGTCAGTGAAAGGATCTTTCATTTTACTGCATTCAATAAAGTGCTCATCTATCATTGTTTGGTACTATGTTTTTTAAATGATTTATATAGTAACAGCATAGCAGTATGTTTGAAATATTAGTTTTATTCATATTCAGATCTGATGCAATGTACAACATTATTACAATGTAGGTGTATGACAAACTCTGTCATATATCAACTGTACAGGAGCACATATGTTGCTTCCATCACCTTGTTCTTATATTTGTCTAAAAAATTATCTAAGGTACTTTTAAAGTTTGATAGAAAGCTCACTATCTAACTATTGTATATTGTTTGTATTTTTGTGGAGCTTTTCTCATCAGGCCTCTGCTGAAAATGGGCTTCTGGCCCAGTTGGACTTTCCCAGTAAATAAATAAATAAATAATGTTTTGAATTATAGAGACCATCAATTAGGAGTGATCCTTGATTACTGACTCATAAAAAAATATTATTTAAGTTTGCACCCATCATAACTATCTTTTCCTCAGAAGAAATTACTTTAAAAATGTAAACTATGTCCAAACTGAAAAGTCAGAAATAATCTGAACATAAATTTAATTCTGCTAGATGTTTCACGTACAAGAAATGATTAAGCCCCCACATGTATTTCATATAATACATATGGATGCATTCTAAGTCATGGAATTCATCTGACTCTCTGTTTACAAAGATAAACATTGCAATAGCAGGGTTAATCACATTTTTATAAAAAGTGAAATGAAATAATTTTATGCCTTGAGAAACAGTACTACAAATAGTTCAAATTTTACAATAACACTGCTCAGTATTCTCATTTACCTTGAATGACCAGTCTAGTTTGTGACTGCCTAATTCTCTATATATTGTAACTTGAGCCAAGAAACATTCATTAATGCATACTAGGTTATTATTATTCTTTTTTAAATGCATTATAGGTATGTTAGTGTTAAAGATCATGTCACTGAATGATGTTCATTTCTACAGTTTGTCAAAGTATTTTTATAGCACCCTTTGTCTACAGCTGATGTAACTATTGTATCCAATTTACAGTCACATGTGAATTTACAACACATAATAGTATTATTATATTGATACACTGCATAAAAATAGATAAAAGGGAGAATAACATGGAGCCCTGAGAAACTGCACAAACATTTAGTTTTAGATCAGAAAGAATTTACCTACTTTCATATTTATTTATTTATAATTAGTGTTGTTGACCAGGATTGGTCAACTGAGTCTATTCAACGGCCCCTTTTCAGCAGTGGCACAGGGAAAACAGTTCAATTTATAAGGAGAAAAGTCCAGTTTATAAGAACAGATTATCACAAGTTCATAGTTGTTTACTAGGCTAATGACCACAAGGGCCTTTTTAAACATAGCCATGCATACCAAATCTCTGAAAAGTTCTGGTAACCTTGATAAGTGTAAGCAGGGGTTTGGGAGATGAAACATTTACAAGCTGGGGCCTGGGAGAAGAATCATTTATAGGCTGCCTGTGTCCTTTAGAGACATAGGTGCCAAACTAGGGATGAATTTCCTGTTCCCGATCCAATTGTCCAAGTTACACTTGAATTGGGTTAGGGAGGAACTCTGCTTCACATGGATGGGGAGCCTGTTCCATAGAAGGGATAGTCTTTGGGATGCACATCTGTCTCTCCAGCAGGTCCTATTTATATCATAGACAAGGTTTAAGTTTTTAGAATGGGTAATTCTGGTGCTGTTTGTTTTGTATATATACAGGAGGTCCATCAAAGTGGTGCCTGACAATGCCTCATATGCCAGGCATATATCTTCCATTAACAGCCTGTAGGAGACAGAATACAGGGATAGGTCCTTGAGGTGGTCTGCAAAGGACATGTTTCTTATGCCCCATATTCTTTTAGAGAGGAACCTCTGTGGACATTCCAATTGTTGGATATGCCTGGTTAGGTACATACCAAAGGGGGCATTTCAATTAATGATAGGTCTGATGAATGACAAATACAGTGGAACAATGACTTCCTTGGAGTTAGATGCCAAACCTTTATTTATAAGTTGCACAACATAGAATGATTTCCTTACTAATGTAGACCCGTGATAGTCAAAGGCTAGATTACTATCTATGTGTGTCCCCAAGTCCCTGACTACTGGGTTACCTATTAAGAGTGTGTTGTCACTATGATAGTTACCAGAGGTGGATGACTTCTCAAAGGATACTATTATGCATTTCTTAGCATTTAGTTTTAGTCCATGGCTCTGACACTATAGTTATTTTGTCTGTGTCAGCCCTTCCTGGAGAACATTTGTGTCAGTGGGGGATTCAATGACAGCTCTTAATTTGCAATCATCTTCAAATTTAGTCATCCAGAGGCCATTGACATTGGCCTTGACTTCACAGAAGTAAATGCCAAATAGGAGCAGTCCCAGAACTGATCCCTGAGGTACTCCATTTGTGACTGGCCTCTTTATAGAGGTCACCTACCCAATTCTAACTTCCTGGGTCTTGTCTGTTAGCCAGCAGGCTATCCATCAAGTGACATAAGGGTTTGTACCTAACCTCTTCAGTTTGTCAACAATGCCTAAGTGGGGTATTACAGTGTGAACCATAATGCCCTCATCCATTGCTTTGGTGACCTTCTCAAAGAAGTCCACCACATTGAGTAGACATGACCTGCCCTTGATGAAACCAAACTGCATTGAGTCCAGTGTCTAGAGGTTTCCTATGACATTATAGATCATATCTATGGTAATTCTTTCCATGGCATTTCATATGAGACTATTTAGACTTATAGATCTGTAGTTTCCAGGGTCTGTAGATGACTCACCATTGTGCAGAGTTGCTGCTGTTCTCCATTCATGAAGCATGGAGCCTGTTTGGATGCTACAGTTAAATAGCAATTCCAGAGGGCCTGATAGGTCATGTTTAATACAATTTAGCAGGCATCCTAGGATATTGCCTGGGCTCATTAATGTGGTGTTCATGGCCTTAGGGAGAGCATTAAGGACTTGTTCTGTAGTGATAGCAGGAGGAGTTATATTTGATGATATTTTCTGAGGGACGGTTGAGGGGGGAGAGGGGGTTAAAGTTGGACCTGAATTTATCGGCCAGTAGGTTTGCTATATCTTCTGATTCAGTAATGGAGGCTCCATTAACAATGAGCTCTGCACAAAATTGTGTATTGCCTTTGAGGATGTGGACATAGCTAAAGAATGCCTTGTGGTTGTCCTTGGCCTGTGAGGCCAGATTCACCTCAACTTTGGCTTTGGTAGACTTTATTTGTCCTCTGAGTTGTTTATTTAGTTTGATGAGTGTGCTTTTATCTTGCTGGGTGCTGCACCTCCTAGTTTTTTCCATGATTTTCTTCCTTCTGTTATACAGCCTGTTGATGTTGGGAGTACACCAGGTTGGCCTGTTTTTATAGTTAGTTCTGTACTTCTTCCTGGTGGGTACAGCTGCCTCTATGCAGCTCTTAACATGCATGTATAGGGTTTCTGTGAACAGTTTCAGGTAGGCAGCAGTGTTCTCAGGGTTTATGGGGGTTTGAAATTTTTCCAGGTTATCACTTAGTAGGAAGTTAGCCTTAGAGTAGTTCCTGAATATTATAGGGTTAGCTAGGGTTCCATGTTTATTTTTTACTTAAAGGAGACCATTTTGTGGTATGACCTAAACCAGAGAAGACATAACACTAGGGAGTGTGCAGCACTCTCCCATATTAGTAAGGATCAGATTCAGTGTGGTTGCACCCCTGGTTGGTTTACTGACAATCTGGTCCGGGGAGTTTGTGTTTACAAAATCCAGGAATCTCTGTGCCTGTACATTTTAGTGTTGTATAGGATTCCCAGTTAATATGGGGTAATTAAAGTCGTCCATCAATATAGGACTGGTTTGGATAATGAGAGTTTCCAATATGTTTAATAGATGGTATGGGGTTTCCAGGTCATAGAGGGGGAAATATAGCTTGCAAGGAACTGGTATGTGATTTTGCCTATAGTGATTTGAATGTGGAGAAGCTCAAGTGCATTGTCCTGTTGGGTTATCCTTGAGGTATAATTATATTTGATGTAAATCAAAACATCTCCACCTTTCGTCCTTGTCTGTGTAGTAGCTGGTCTAAATATGTGGAAGGCTTGCACTGCCAGTGTGCTCTCTGCAGCTTTAAACCATGTCTCAGTGACTGCACAGACAACAGCATTCTATAGGGGGAAGAAAGCATCTAGGAAGTGGAGTTTTTTGTTTAGACTTCTAGCATTGAGCAGTAACACCTTTAGATTTTCTTGGTTTTGATTTGCTATGTCGAAAGTACTTTCAATATAATATAGCTTGAAACATTAATGAATACATTTTTAATTCAAAATACAAGAATAAGAATTCTTCCATTGAGGTGTATAGATTTACCACAGTAGCAATTGTTATATTTTTAGCAACAAAATATTCCAGTATTATATATAGCAGAAACTGTGTATTAGTCAAACATTCTTTAAACAGATCATTCTGGAATCTATACCGCAATAGCTGAATTAGCATGACGCTGTTTAAGGCTATAATTTCTTTGTGTAAAGCAGTATTAAAAGTCTTTGATAAGTCCTATCAACTACATCAGTTTGATAGCCCTCAGAATAAAAACACTGACACCAGTATAAAAACAAGCAGTGGCGGCTCGTGCTTTTGGACTGCAGAACTGCAGCCCCCCCAGCTATAAAAAAAAGAAAAACAAAATAAAAAAATAATTAGTGAGTCCTGGAACTCTGCACATGTGTGCTTGGGTTTAACCTGTCTAGATTAGGAAAGAAGGCATTAGACTACAGATGCCCCAGAAGTCTATGTGGTTACAACTGCATAGACTGGAAGGGGATCGGACTGCAATGTCTATAGGCTGGATAGCTATAGCTGCTCTCGTGAGAAGGACATTTGTATTTCAATGATGCTGGGACTTGTATTGTAGATGGCTGGGACTCTGAAGTTGCAGAAGGATTTCAGATGAAGCTGGGACGGACTTCAAACGCAGGTAGTGTGGTGTGTTTGTGTATGTGTGTGTGTGTGTGTGTGTGTGTGTGTGTGTGTGTGTGTGTAATGCCCCAGTTAAATATACCTGGTGGCTAGAGAGAAACTCAGGAAATATACCTGGTGGCTAAAGAGAATAACTCAGGCTCAAACCCTGTACCTTGGGTACAGGTAGCAAGAGCCTGAATTCCCTACCCACCACCACTTGTGAAAGCTATTCAGATTTTTGCCTCATATTTTTGTTCTGTTCTGTTCCTCATAAAATCTGTGGTTTTCTGGATTTTGAATTCACTAAATAATGACTGGCATTTGAATTTCAGACTTCATATTCTTTAGAAAGTACATGGTAAACAAGGCCTTTTATTCTAGCAATTTTCTAAGTTTATAAGATCAATATTTGAACTCTGTCCCTATTTTTGGGGCTGTGTTCCCCCATTATTGGCTTTGTCCAGGTTGTTTGTGCTAAGAGGTTGAGAGCTATGGTGAGAACTGAATTCACTAAATGATAGCCATTTAAGTTTCAGTCTTCCTGTCTTTCAAGAAACAGCTGGTTTGGCATGGTGATATGTTGCTCTGACTGTAGTGCACAGCATCGTGGGTTCAAGACTTGGCTGCGAAATGCAGGGTCTATATCATATTGTCTCCCGCTTAGGTTGTTGAACGTCTAAATGTTGACAAATTAATATTGTGAACGGCCGTTTCCACACAGAGAAACAAGTCATTTGGCCGTTATCTGGATTTTGCCCTGTTTAGAACATAGAGTGATCTCAGAGTTGATATATTTAGTTAGGGCAGGTGTGGGGGCGAAGCCCCCAACTTCATTTATGCTTAAATTTTTTTTTTTACTTTGGCCAACGGCATTGTTTCCCTGTGTGGAAACTGCCGTTCGCGATTTTAAGTTTTCGAAGATTAGGTGTCGACGTTTAGATGTTTTTCATAAAATAGTTTTTTTGGCAAATTACTGCAAATCATTAAAGATTAAAGTGAGAAAATAATGGCAGACATTTGAGTTTCAGATTTCATACCCTTCAGAAAAGTCATACTAATGCAACACCTACGATTCTCTTTTTAAGTTTATAAGAGCAATATTTAAAAATTGTCCCACTTCTATTCATGGTTTTGCCCAGATTTCTTGCTCTAAGGTTGAGAGGTATGACAAATGTGTCAGGGCCATCACCATTAGCCAGCGACATTTCAAATTGTGATATACTTGTTGCACCCCACTCCCCCATGTAGTGACTCTGGATGTGTCCAAGCAAGGCAAGGAGCATATATGCAGTGTAAGTGAGCACAGTATCCCCTCATCCAAGGTAGATGCAAGTACTACAGTGGCTTTAAATCTTTCCTTGATTTTGCAGAATGTTCTGGTTTTCTGTCATATTTTTATACTGTTGATTTATGCTTCTTATTATTCAGAACATCCATGTTGTTGCAGTGCCTGTTGCTCTGTGTTTAAGTAGCAATGCTTTAATGACCATCAGGTAAGCTTGTCTGAGATTGTAAGATGCAACTAAGCTTTAATAAGTATACTGTTAAAGAATTACCAACATTGAAAGCCTTTTGTTGTTGCCATGCAGAGAATATTTACATAACTAGATACGTATAAGCCTTAGGTATTGAAATACGTATGACAGTATTTGTAATAAAGTATAAGATTACAGTATTTTCAGAAGCTCATTACATTTGTTGGAGACTTGCAGTCATCTTTGCAGACTTTACCCGTAAACTAAACAGAATGCCAATCTATCATGTGTGGTCCATAATCTGTGCAGTAATCCTTTAAGCAATTTATCTTGAGCTTGTTTCTTGTTTGCTGTTCATTTTTTACTTTGATCATGATTTCTCCATGAAACAAGTAGATCGGTCTTTTTTGGATAAGAAACATTTTTACAAGTGGGGGTATCACAGAGATTGCTACTTTCAGCATATTACTTGATACTTTTATAAAGCTAAATATAAATTATAATTAGAACTGCAGTGCAAGGAGAAGTGGTTTGAGTTGAGTTCTGCTTGTTTTTTTATACTTGATTTTGAATGGCATTCCAGTAATGTATTTAAAAAGTAATTTATTTTTTCATGCCTCTCAACCTTCTGTTTCCATCTAGATATTAAAGTAAGCTGTCATGTAGCCAATGCATTGAAATATTTTTTCTTCTACACTTCATTTTGTCTTGATTGGACTCTCATAATGATAGTTTGGCACCCAGGGCAGTGTATTTAATTAAAGTCCCAGATTTTGTGGTTTTGAGCATAGCTCTACCCCTTT
This sequence comes from Protopterus annectens, assembly GCF_019279795.1. Lineage (NCBI taxonomy): Eukaryota > Metazoa > Chordata > Ceratodontiformes > Protopteridae > Protopterus > Protopterus annectens. The sequence continues at coordinate 370,788,079 of NC_056751.1, forward strand.
CTAATTAACCACACCCCTTCCCATTTGGTCCCACCCATTCAGCTGTCTCCTGCAGCCCCTCTTTGATTTGAAGTCACCAGCCACCACTGAAAACAAGCTACATCCCCACTGTCTTTTTTCCCTATTAACCCCTTTCTCTTTCTAAAATCGTTATTAGTAGCACACTTTGTCTTCCTTGAGTCCTTACTAAATTAACATATTTTTATAACCCTAACCTTTTCTCTCCTTCTTTCATTTCTCGTCTGAACATTCTGTTCCCCTTTCTCTCTTCACACACACACACACACACACACACACACACACACACACACACACACATGCGCACATACACACACACACGCACACATATGGACACACCAGTCTACCCCTCTTCTCATCTTTTCTGATTATAAAATTTAGTTTCTACATCATTCTTCCTCTCTTCTCTGACCTAATTATACTCTACTGTTTCCTTTCCCCTAGCTCTACACACATTATATCTGCTTATCCCTCTGTCTACCTATTTGCCTCTAGTTACACAATGCACATCTAACTAAAATAGCCAAAAGCCTCAGAGTCCCACCACCTATTTTCAAATCTCACCCACCTGTTACACTGACTCCTGTTTGTCCTCTGACCTTCTTAGTTTATGTTCCAGCTCCCCACTCTTCTTCCATCCTCTTTAGTTACTTTTATCTACTGTACATCTTGTACCAATCTGTCTCTGTTACCTTATCTGAATTGTCATAATTGTACAGCTTTTGGTATTACTCTACTCTAAAAGTGCCTTAGTTAACAAAAGCAAATAAATAAATGCATAAATAAATACATAAATAAAGTTTAGTCCCTGTCTGTGTAGTAGCTGGTCTAAATGTGTAGAAGGCATTATAACCTTGCACTGTCGTCTGTTCTTCATGGCTTTAAACCATGTAGCCCTGGCTGAGGGACTCCTGAACAGATTGTTTAAGATGGGTAATGACTCATTGGTTGTCATGGAGATGATAACTGTGGGGATGTAATCAGTGCCAGTAATACAGTTTAGGCTAATTTTAACAAGAAACTACTTTATATATTCTTCTGAAATTTAGATGGCACAGGTTATCTATGTCCCAGTTCACCCTGTGCTCAGTCTACATTAACTTTGGTGCTAAAAAAATAAAACTGTTACTAAAATATTTAGCAACTTGTGACTAGGTGATACTCACCAAATACTAGTAATGCTTGGTCGTTTTCAGTCCCTTGTTCCTACTAGAATTCGAGGAGTAGAAAGCATGTGGATTATTACAAATCATTTTCATCCACCTTCAACTCTAGGTGAATTTTCTTACAAATTATATAAGCTTTCTGAATTCACTTAAACTAGCTAGTAAGAAATTATTGTCAACATTTATTTTATTTATTTTATTTTATTTTAGTTTTTTATTGGCATTTGTTTACCAGGAAAGTCCACTGCACTTGGAAGCCCATTTTCAGTGGAGGCCCGAGGAGAAAAGCTCCATTATAATTAGTAAGTTATTTTTCCAGACAAGACGTTATATAATATTTGAAGAAATAAAAAGAGAATGTTACAGAGCAAATTCACAGAACAGTAAGTTCCATGGTTATTACAAATGCAGGAAGTTAAAATAGTATTTTTTTGTGGGAAATGGAAGCACAGCTTGAAGAGTAAAGAATGAAAAGAAATAGCAGATTTGAATTTTAGAAGTGAGAGAAGAAAAGAGGGGAGAGTTAGAGTGAGGGAAGGGGAATGGATGGAGCAGTGGAGAGGCTTAAGCAGAAAGGGAAGAATGAGTGAAGATATACATTTCTGGAGATTAAGGGTAAGTAGTATGGTGGCAAAGTTAGAGTAGGCTAGAGTCAGTGGCTGAGTATAAGCATTGCAATGTTAGAATAGGCTAGAGTCAGTGGTTGAGTATAAGTAGGTGAATTAAGTGATGGCAGATAGAAGGAGCAAGGTTATTCCAGACTTTGGCAATTTTCCATGAGTACAATAATTGTCCTACAGGTAGCTTGGGCTTATAGACGTGGAGGAGGTATTGGTGTTCAGATCGTAAGATACAGAGGCTAACTAAGGAGCTGAGAATGGGGCAGTCTTAAGGCCTGTATATTAGTTTGTGTGTACCTGTGATCTGTAGGAGAAGCAGGTAGTGGGAGTGTTCCAGCCATTGCAGCTGTTTGAGGGCTAGACAGTGGTGTCTAGACTGGTAATTATTGGTGGCAAATCTTGCAGTCTTGTTGTAGCAGGATTCTAGTTTTGTTAGTAAAGAAGACTGTAGATTTAATAGTAAAGAGGTGCTGTAGGTTAGTGAGGGTAGAAGATAAGAAGAGGCTAAAGTTTGGTTGGGAAGGAGAGGAATTTATTATGCTGGTAGAGTAACCCAAGTTTTTTGCGGGTTTTACTTATACAGTTCTGAATGTGAAGATCAAATTTGAGGTTTTCATCAATTATTACCACCAGCAATTTGGCATGGGTGACTAACTTGATTTTAGTGGAGTCAAGTGAGAAGATTTCAAAGTTGTCTACAGGGGTATTTTTCTTAAGACAGAATATCATAAGTTTGGATGTTTTGGATTTAAGGAGAGATGTTTTTTGTGAAGCCATTTTTCACCTGTTAAAAATGTTGCTTGGGTGGCTTTCTGTGGGGTACTAGAGCTCTGTTAGAGGTCTGAGCAGAACAGACTATGGTAGAGTCATCTGCGTATTGGATTAGGGAGCCATGTTAGATGGTTTGGTTTAGGTTGTTAATGAAAATACTAAACAGAAGAGGGCCTAGGGCAGAGCCTTGCAGTACTCCTGTTGGGTTTTCCAGACATGAGGAGGAGATGGAGTTCTGCCATTTGACAGCATCCTCTCTGTTTGAGACGTAGCTTTTGAACCAGTTAATGGATTGGGGTGATAGAATTATAGCAGATAGCTGGGTAAGGAGAATGGGGTGGGAGATGGTGTTGAATGCTTTTGATAAGTCCAAAAAATGGTTGACACTGTATTACCTGAATCATGGGCCTTGTTGATCATGTCAAGGAAGGAGATAAGTGCTGTAGATGTACTGTATCCTGGGCGAAACCCGGGTTGTGTAGTGGCGAGGATATTGTTTTTCAGTAGGTAGGCTAATAGTTGTTTGTGCACACATTTTTTGAGAATTTTGGAGATAGGGGAAATAATAGCAATAGGACAAAAGTTAGAAATATCAGAGGATGGGCCCCCTTTGTGGAGTGGTAAAATAATGGCTTTTTTCCATAAACTGGGTCATAAGATTCCTATACAGATCTATTTATCAGGATGCTGATAGGATATGCCACTGAATCAGCAGCAAGTTTTAGAAATTTAGCAGGAATTTTATCTGCAGAGTTCAAGCATGGTTTTAGCTTTAGCAATAGTTTTTTGATGAAAGAGGTGGAGATGGGTGAGAGATTAAACTGAGGATGAAAGATTTTTTGTGTGTAATTGTGTTGAGGAGTGCAGGTGTTGGGACTGTTAGGGCAGGGTTGAAGAGTACTCTGTTGGGATGAAGGGAGTGATGTGGGCATAGGATTGTTTTGGAGAGGAAGGGAAAACGTTGCATTCATTTTAGCTATAGTGTCTATAAAATAAGAATTAAAGAGACCAGCTATTTGTTCTGGTTGCATGTCAGGATGGGGGCAGGAGTTGGGCTTAGTGCCAGGTGTCAAGCTGCTTGTAATGAGTGAGGTCAGAAGTGTTGCTAGATTTCTGCTGGTTTCCATGCTCTGTCACTAGCATGCATGATTTCTTTGGCATTTTTTGATAATCAGGGTGCATTATTAGATTTGATCCTTTTAGTTCTGATAGGGGCTAGTTTGCCTAGAATTTCTAGGAAAGTGTTGTTAAAGTATTGTAGGGTATCATCTAAGGGGAGAGATTTAAGGGAATTCCAGCTGATATTTTTCAGGATGCTATTAAAGGTGGTGGGATTAAATTTTGAGAGGTTTTGGACTAGTTTAATATTATGGGTTTGTGGAATACAAGTACAGGTGCGGATGGTATAGGCTGGGAGATGATCACTAAAGGAGTTGGGCATAGTGCCCGAGGATAAGTACTTGGTGGGATCAGAGACTAGAATCTAGTCTAAGATGGTTCCTCCCATTGTTTTTATTATATCTAGTGGTGGTAGTAAAAAGTTGTGTGAAATGAAACAATTAATGCTAGAGGTTGAATGTTTAGAGGAGATAGAAGCTCAGTCAATGTTCATGTCTCCAAGGATTATTGTTTTGTTTTTTATGGTATTAGATATCCAGGACAGAAATTCTTCTAGAATAGGAATGTTATTTCCAGGTGGGATGTAAATGATGGTTATACAGAGTTTTTTTTAATGGTTGATATCAAGAAAGGAGATTACGATTTCAGCATTTTGGAATTTGGGAATGTGGCCTTTAAATTGGGATAAACTGAAGGTGTTGGAACTTTTTTTTGTAGTCTGTCTGACCTGATTGTGTTGCAAGTAGGGGGGAGAATCTCAGAGTCTGGGATAAATGGTTTAAGCCAATTTTCTGTGGCTGCAAGGATGTTAGTATTATTCTGAGACAGCCAGGCATGTAATTCAGTAGTTTTATTGCAGATACTTTGGAAATTCACATTAGTTACGTGGAGGGTTTTAGTATAGCTGGGGATATTAAGGTTTGTAGGAAAGTAGGAGGAAGTTGGGCTGGGGTTGGGATGGATGTCGCCGGAACGTGAGAATAGGGAGAAGGCATAGGAGAGATGCTTTATAAAATAACATATTTTAGTGTTGAGATAGTGCATGATGTTGTAGTTTGGAAGATATGGAATATCAATGGTAGGGAATATATGTAATTTGATATAGAGAATGGGGTTAATGTGGGATAGGCTAAGGCCTATATCAGAATATGGGTCGAGAGTGGGGAAATTGAGGCAGGTTGCAGAGATTGTAGTGGGATGAAGACATTGTGAAACGTCTGTGATATGTATAAGAGTTAGAAGGAGAAAGGAGACTGAAAACAGGAGTAATGTGTGATGTAATATAGGGGGCATAGTGAGTGATGGTGGAAGGAGATGTTAGAAAGGAAGTGATGTATAGGAAATGAGGGAATCTACTTATTTTCCAGTGACGTGTTTTTTAGGCAGACCTTTTTGTTTTCTTATTCTACTAACATGATGTAACTTTATTTGCCTTTGATTTAAATTTGAGTGTTCACCTACCAAGCAAGAAAGTAATGTAGTCTATTATAAAAAAGCTCACTATAGTGATCAAGCAATTCCCCCTCCATGTCATGCTATGTAATGATACAACAGTCAATTTTTTAAAAGAAAAATAATGAAATCATAGTGTACATAATATTTTTTAATAGTTTGAGTATTTCAAGTATTACGTTTCTATTACTGGGTATTTACCAAAATGCCTAGATGGAATACCTATGCCTCTAATGGACACAGGTAACCTGTAAATGGTTTAATCTCCCAGGCCCATGCTTACACTTATCAAGGGTATCAGAACTTATCAAAGATTTGGGATGCATGGCTAGGCTTAAAAAGGCCCTTGTGATCATTAGCCTTGTAAACACCTATGAACCTATGAATAAATAAGACAATGTCAAGCTCAGAGAAAAGTTGCTCTGCATGTACTGTGTTTCTCCTCTGGACTTGTTGTGAGTTAAAGATTACATATTTTGTTTCCACTGTTTCCAGCATGTGAAATATACTCATGCTTAGCAAGGCTGGTCTAGATTTATCGAACCGTGTCAACATTTATGAATAGTTAAAGCTTTTTTAAAGGAGACTTGGGTGATCCCTATTTTAAAACAGTCTGCACTTGATTTAGAATAACTCCATAGTTACTGTTCGATCTTTAATCTTCATGTTATTAGAAATGCTATTGAAAAACATTATATCTGCAGCCAGATTTAATTTTACAGATGAATCAAGCATATGATCCATTCTAGTCTGGCTTTTGTCACAGATACATTAGTGAGGCATCACTGATTATGATTATGAATCATCTTCTCATGGCTAGAGGTCAGTTTTGCTGCTATATTCTGGTCTGCTTTGATCTTGCTGCTGCATTTTCTATGATGGATCATAAAACATCACTAGATCATTTACAAAAGTTTTGAGGTATTGTCTTAGAACAGCTTGCTTCTTATATTTCTGGGTGCATTCCCTGTCCAGATAGGGATTCACTTCCAGTATCTCACAGAAATCAGTTTTGCAATCTATATTATTTCATGTACACATGCTTCCATTAGGTGAGCTCATTCATAGGAGAGGCTCACAGTAGCACTGCTGTGTCAGAGATAATCTACTTTGCCTCCCTTTTCCTCAGCATAATCAGCCTGTTGTGGATTACTTTGGTAGTGATTTGAAACACATCCATCTGTGGATGAATAGTAATCACTTGAGACTTAACATTGCTTACGTAGTGGCAACAGTTATCCACACCACTCTTAGGCAAATAAACTTTCCGGTTTTGAAATCCACCACAATTTATGGTTTGTTGAAATGATACGAAATGTTAATGTGCTTTTCAACAACAGATTTACTTTGTGGGATCCATTGTCTTCTTTTGTCAGGTCATTGTATGTCCATGTACAAAACAGTTCACATTTCAAGCATTTACTCCCATCACAAAATGTGGGAGTGGTAGTGGTGATTGCCATGGTCTAATACCATGTGGGCTATACCAAGCCCCCTTCACCTATGAATTCCAGGCACATAAATTGGCTAGTTATAGGTAGTGCAGAGTTCTTTGCCTAGTTATAGGTAGTGCAGAGTCATGTTGCCTAGTAGCTAAGTGGTACACTTCATTGCTAACACAAAATTTGCAAAGCTTGCACTGGCTGCCAGAAAGTCATAGATCATCCTTAAATTTATAGGACTGGTTTAATTAGCAATTCATGACCTAGATCTCACTTAACTGAGAGAGTTACTAGTCTCAAGCTAATCGTCCTCCTTATTCCTAATGTAACTCGTTATTCTAAGAGTGAATTTGGATATATTAATCATGTTTGCTTTTTGTTATCAGGCACACAACATTGGGTTCTATCTGTTTCACCAGTCAACAAAAGAACCTCTCATGCTGACCAGTCTTAACGAGTTTCTTAAAATCCATCTATTTGAACTGGTATTTGAGTTATGACTTTTAACTTTGTATTCAGAATTGTAGGTCTGTGTTTCAGAACACTAATTATGCTGTGATGTTTTTAATATGTTTTTACATCATAATAGTGATCAGTTTTCCAAGCATTTTAATAAATTTAAATTTGAGTTTTTGACTGTTTTGTAAGGAAGTTTACTCATTATTTGCATCCTTCTTGAGTAAGAACCAGAACCAGACCATTGTCACGCTTCGATTTAGAACAGTATATGTCCAAACAGGTGTTAGGATAATTAGGATCACCTTCAAGAATGAAGACTGGGAAATGAATTAAATAAATTGAAAAAAAAAAGAAACATGTTGGCCTTTGTCATGAAGCTAGCATTCTCTATTGATTTCACATTTGGACTACACTAGACTAAATTATGGACTTAATATTATGTACAACATGAATGTTAAATCACAATATTTCAGGGGGGTGGTATGTTATTTTTGGGTCTATATTAGAACATCAAAGTTTCAGAACTCCAAATGTTCTAATATCAAACCCTATTCAGTGAAAGCTGAAAACATCGAACATACAGAACAGTGAATTTTTTCCTAGGGAAAAAAATTGCTGTTCCAAAACACACACACACACAACACAAGCACACCAAACAAACAGCAATCCACACACATACACCTAAAATCTTACACCTAACCCTACACTAAACTATACACACACCACTAACTATCCACTTACCTTAACCCAAACCCTAACTCTAAGGTCCGTCACTATCGCACACTCACCTCACCCGGGCCCTAACCCTAACTTACCTACTCCACCCTAACCCTCACGTCCACACAATTGCACACTTACCTGACCAGTGCCCTAACCCTAACTCACCTAACCCGCCCTAACCCTCGCGTCCACACAATCGCACACTTACCTGACCTGCGCCCCCTAAACTTAACTCACCTAACCCGCCCTAAACCCTCACGTCCACACAGTCGCACACACACCTAACCCGTGCCCTAACCAACCTAACCCGCACTCAATCGCACACTTACCTGAACCCGACCCGTAACTTTCCACCACAGTGCTGAAAATACCGAAGCAACAGAAACGGACAACCGAATTCTTTCCCTAGGAAAAAATTTGGTTTTCTGTTGCTTCGATATTTTCAGCTTTCGCTGAACAGGGTTCGATATTAGAATATTCAAAGTTTTGAAACTTCAATGCTCTAATATAGGCCCGTTATTTTTTAGCTCCCTGCCACTGATCATCAGGGCTATCAGATCCGCCATTAGCCTTTCTTGGGCTTTATCTTATCCACATCTAGGACCAATGAGAATATCAAAGATGCTGATGCAGCCTAATACTGTTGCAGGGTAGTATGCCCAACCCCACTACAAGCTCTGACATGGCTGCCTTTATGAAGTGCATGCATACATCTGAGCCTGTACAACCCCACAACCAAGTAGTACAGCACTTGCAGTGTGAAATTCACCAGGATCTTAATGCTGCTACTGCAGAAAGTCTAGTCTGCCTCTCCCTACCCCCCCCCAGGATGGGCAGACTACTATCAGCAGCAAACTCTTCCGTCCAGCACTCCAGCTGCTAGTTAAGCACAGGTCATCTGGCTTGCAGTTAGAGCTTTATCCTTCTGTGTAACAGGCTAGGGAGGATGGTAGGTTTTTCTTAATCAAAACTGACAACTCCCTCATCTTGTCAGATCTTGATTTGTGAAAGTACATAATCATCAACCCCCCTTTTTCCCATTATCTACATGGTGTCGAGTTGTCGTCAGCTGTCACCATCTTTCTAAGTTCAATGCCACTCACCTACCTTGTTCGACAGAAATGACTGCCCATCACAGGTCTTCTCTCACATAATCCATCCATCTCTTTGCTGGATGTCCTTGTTTCTTGCCTTCTTCCTGTCTGTACCAAATCTTCTTCACCAGATTGTGTTCTGCTTTTCTGCATGTGCCCAAACCAGCATAATCTTTTCTCTTTGACTTTGTCTGCAGTTGGTAAAAACTGAATATAATCAAGTCCACATTTTCTAGTTAGGACAAAGCCACATGCAGAAGTAGCACACACACACACACACACACACACACACACACACACACACTCCACACTTCCGTGTACCCTCTGCTACTTACATAGTTATCTGCAGAATCAATACATGCTAAGATAAGAAGAAATTGCTTCTTGCACTGTGATCCATTTGTAAGAATAAGATTTTTGACCAACTTGTCAATAATCCAGGTTTATGCATGTTATCTTTAACATATTGACTACCAGAAACAACAGGCACAAGAAAGAAAGTAGAGGAAAGTGGATAAATCTTATTGCTGAGTGTATTTGAAGGAGAAGCAATAGAAATCTGCTTTTAGATATCCACAGATGGGATAGCTGGTGCCTTTAACTGCTGATAGCAGAAAATGGGGATTTACAGAGATTCTGTATTTTTTATTTTTAATTAGAAGAAAGAGAGACACATATTTAAGTTATGACTTGAACAGGCTGAGAGACCAACAGGTCTCTTGTGGTTGTTTCTTTGGGGAAAAGAACAGCCATTGTATGACTGAATGATTTGTAGGTTCATAGGTTGGTACTAGGCTATCGGCCCTAGGGCCTATGCAAGCCTAGCCACAACAATTCCCTGGCTATTTCTTCTCACACTATTTACTTCCCTTGACCCCTGTCTAGCAGGGCGACTGACGTGATCCCCAGGGTGAATTTCCTTTCTCCCATCCAATTGTCAAGGTTCCTTTTGAAGAGGGCCAAAGAGGCACTCTGCTTGACATGTATGAGCAGTCTATTCCAGAGTCTGGGGAGTCTCTGGGTCAGAAACCTATCTTTCCAGCATGTTTTGTTTATTGTGATGACAAGGTTTAGATCCTTGGGGCATGTGGCTTGGAGGGATTGGGATTTCTTTAAGTGTAGCATATCCAACAGCTCCGGGTTTGACATGGCCTTGTATGTTAAGCAGAGATCGCCTCTGAGTAGACGATATGCGACAGAGTCCATAACCAATGGGAAGAGCAAAGTGTTGGTAGTAGCATGTATCTGGTGTAGGGATTGAGACTTTGTGGGCTCTAAGTGTTGATTTCCTGAGAATGATGATTGTTACTAGATATCATCAGAACATCTGTGTACTTGTTTCTCTGACATCTTCTGCTTGACACACCAATAGTCAGTAAAAATTATAAAGAAGTGTGCATCTCCTCCTGCTGTATGTACTTAACTATTATTTGTATATGTAAAATGCATGGTCTACTGCAGGTGATGGTAAATGAAAGGCAGGGAGAAGACTATTATTTGTCATCATGTCGCTAATGTTTTTTAAAAGACTTATGTTAGGACAGACTAGAATCATGAATCGCAGCCAGATGTGCTGTACCTGTTCACCTGTCAAAACCGACTTCACAGAAGCCCATTTGTCTGCTCAGTGAAAGATGATTAAGCAATTAGGCAACACAGTTCTTTACGTTAGTCAAAGTCTCAAAATCATGGATGCAAGGTACTGTGCCCTCTGAGATTGGCAGACCTTGAGATAATTTGAAGGAATACTGTTTTGCTGCCATTGAGACTCCAGGGCTTCATTAAATGAGATTTAGTGAAATAGTGGGGGGTAAGTAAGTGAACCCATCTCATCACAGTCATTATACTCTAAAATATATGATAAAACAGCAAAAGTAATATAAACCATACCATAGCACAGGATAGCCCACATAAGATGCATGCAAATAATTTGTAAGATTTATGAAGATTTTCATTCAGAAGAGAAGTATTGTGAACTCTATTCATGACTGCAGCCACAGAAAGATATTCGTCTATATAACTATGCAACCACATCAAAGTAGCATCATAGAGATATTCGGTTATTAAGCTGATAGAAAATACAGATACCCCTGTAAAGAAATACACTTCACATTTGACAATTAATTTCTGACTTACCGCATTTAAATTCTAAAATGAGGCACAGTGGACAGTTAATAACATCCGTAGATAAAGTTTGATTTATTTATTAGATTACTTACTTTTTGTTGACCATGTCCAGATGATGTTTAGCTGCTCTTGTTCATTCCTGATTCTGTGAAACAGTGGATATCGTCCTACCTTCCTCACACATTGCCTTCATACTCTACTGCTCCAGAACTTTCTATTTAGCCAAATTAACTTTCCTCTTCACCATATTAAGTGGCATAAACATAAAAATATGAGTTTTTTTTCTTGACTGAATAGTTTTTGAGGCATTCATTTATTTTTTTTAGAAAGGCATTGGTTAAATGCTGCATTTGCACTTCTGTGAATACAATCTCCACTAGATTAATGTACATTTCCAGAGAGGATCATAAAACTGGACACTGTGCTTGAGTAGGCTATCCCCACTAATTTGTATATTATTGTAGTGCAAGTTCCCCATATCTTATGTGTGTTATCAAAGAACACAGTGCATTCTTTTGTTGGCCTTAGCTTTATTTATCTTTAATCTTTTATCTTTAATATTGCTTCAAACTAAAAACTTGTGCTTCCTTTTAGTGGACCATTAACCCACCTGTGGAAAGTCCCCACCGATCACGCTCCATCCTATTTTTTTATAATTTAAAATATTATTGCACAAGCTAATGCACAATTCTCATGAAAAAAAAAACTTTACAAATGGCACAAATTTACAGATTAATTTGTGGTATAAGTGGATGATGGTTTGTGGTTAATGGAACACAGAAATACTTGTTTTGTCCACTTAGCTGCCACGTTATCCTATGTCACAATTTGGGCACAGTACCTTGTGAAATGTATTTCTTTATATAGTCTGATGGAACGGCTTTGTTATCCTATGCATCATTTACTTCTACTGCTGCTTTTTATTTCACTACCTCCACATGAAGACTGATTAATGCATTTAGAACTCTGCCTCCATAAAATACTTCCTAAATCTGCTGTTTGTCAGTCTCCCTTTCGTATTCCACTTCTAGCATCAGTATTAAATAAGTCTTCATAAAGCTGTTAAACTCATACAGGGTTAGATTCACTCAACCTTCATTTCTCTTTTGTGTGACTGATCATGTTATTTCACATACAGTACTCCTGCAAATGCTTTGCACATTTATGTTTTGAACTCCTTTACCCTTCACATAGCCACTAATTACTGCTTCATTATATGCTATTTGAGTGTGAATTTCAGCATGTCTCTTGTACTGTAATGGGTTGTCAGATGCATTTTACTAAATGTGAATTTGAAGGGGAATGTAGGTTACTGTTTCTCATGCTAAGTCTGTTTACAATGTGAGAGGGTTTTGTTTTGCTAAAAATGTCTGTCAGAGTCTTTGCTGTAAAATTTGAAATAAAAGTTTTAAATGAAATCCAGATTTCTGGGAGAGTTGTAAAAGTAAAGAAGAAAATAGTATCACACTGACAGGAATTGTCAGAGTTTCATGGTAATTAGGGAGAGACAACCAAGTGATGGAATATTGGTATAACTGGTGGAGCTCTGCTTCATTATCCCGCACAGAGCCCCATTTGACCATGGTCTGGCTCTGTTGACTATGGAGGTATATGCTGCAAGAATACAATATTATCAGCCATTCAGGTAGGTCAGACCTTTACTGTCAGAGAGGATGAGTATTCTTGATAAATGGGAAGACATAGACAGAGGAAGGCCAAAAATAAGATGTAGATGTAATATGTATGATATTTGTATGACTTGTGGGTTGTTTAAGAAAAGATGTCACAACATCTAAATTGTCTTTGTTTTCCTTTACTAATTGCCGTGAAGAATTAATTCATTCATTAATATGCCTGGATTGTGTAATATAGTCTAAACATGTTGCATTTTAGTAATATATTTCAGCAATACCTTCTTTACAGCCTTCAGCAACTGGGAAGGGTTAACATTTGTCAGTTCATCTAATGTGAATTATTTGGAGTGGTGATCAGAATCATTTGATCTTCAGTATCCATTATGTAGTCATTGTTACATTTTACTGTTGCATTCCACTCTGCAACATCATATTGCTCATAGGTAGGTACTAGGCTATTATCCCAAGGGCCTACGTAAGCCTAGCCAACAAGGTTCCCTGGCTTATGCCACCCAAGAAAGTTATTTTCCTGTGCCACTGTCGAGCAGAGGCACAGTAGTGATTCCCGGGGTGTATTTCCTATTTCCCATCCACTAATCAAGATTTTTCTTGAAGAGTGCTAATGAAGAACTTTGCTTGACATAGATGGGTAGCCTGTTCCAGAGTATGGGAAGTCTCTGGGGCAGGAAGCTATCCCTCCAGCATGTCCTGTTCATTGTGGTAACAAGGTTTAGGTCCCTAGAGTGTGTAGCTCGGAGTGAATGGGATTTCTTTAGGTATAACATGTCCAACAGCTCTGGGTTTGACATAGCTTTATATGTTAGGCAGAGATCACTTCGGAGTAGGCGATATGCTACGGAGTAAAGCTGGAGTTTTTTGAGGCAGTCAGTGTAGGGCATTTGTTTGAGGCCAGTAATCCTCTTTGTGAGGTACTTCTGTGGCCTTTCCAGCTGCTGCAGATGTCTTGTGAGGTACATTCCAAAAGGGGCATTGTACTCTATAATGGATTTAATGAGTGTCGAGTAGAGGGGAACAATAACCTCTTTATTCCTGGATGAGAGCCCTTTTATGATGAGGTGTGCCACATAGAAGGACTTCCTGACTACTGTGGCGATGTGACTATCAAAGGCGAGACTACTGTCCACCTGGGTCCCAAGGTCTCTTATCACACATTCAGTGTTAAGTAGATTGCTGCCTATGCGGTAGTTCATGGGTACAGAGTTTTTACCAAAGGGGATGACACTGCACTTTTTGGCATTGAGCTTGAGGCCATGGCTCTGACACCATGCATCTGTCTCAGCGAGGCCCTTCTGTAGGATGTCCACATCATTTGGGGACTTGATTATGGCTCCTAGTTTGCATTCATCTGCGAACTTCATTAGCCAGAGGCCTTCTGTGTTAGCCTGCACTTCAGAGAAGTAGATACCAAACAGAAAAGGTTCCAGGTCGGAACCCTGTGTACTCCACTTGTCACTGCTTTGAGGTCAGATTTGGAGTCTGCAACTATTACAGTGTGGGTTCTGTCAGTGAGCCATTTGGCAACCCATCTTGTGATGTAGGGATTTATACCTAGTGTAGTGAATTTAGCTATAATTCCAGAATGGAGGATGGTGTTGAAAGCCTTGGCAAGGTCAAGATAGGCTGTGTGAACCACCTTACCCTCATCTACGGCTTTGGTGACTGCCTCAAAGAAGTCGATCAGGTTCAGGAGGCATGATCTGCCTTTCACAAATCCGAACTGGGTGGGATCCAGAGTTTGGAGGTTACCAATGTCTTTGTTTATGAGTTCCATGATGATACGTTCCATGGCCTTGCAGACCAGGCTCGTCAGGCTAATAGGTCGATAGTTCCCGGGATCAGTGGTGGCTCCCCCTTTAAGGAGTGGGATAACTGTTGCTGTGCACCATTCAGTGGGCACAAAGCCTGATGCGAGGCTATTATTGAACATGGTGCTTAAGTGGGGAGCCAGTTCATTCTGGAGTTCATGTAAAATGCAGCCTGGGATGTTGTCCAGTCCCATGGATGCTGTGTTTTTGGCTTTAGAGAGTGCAGCTTTTACCTGCGTAGTTGTGATTACAGAGACTCTGCATTCTTCCTGTATAGATATGGGCCCTTTAGATGGTGTGGGGCGGTAAAGTTAGCACTGAACCTATCTGCCACGATGTTTGCAATATCAGTTGGTTCTGTAATTTTCGAGCCTTTGTGCTGTAACTCAGAGCAGATCTGGGTGTTGCCATCAAGATTCTTGACATAGCTATAGAATGCTTTGTGGTTGTCCTTAGAATTAGTGGTGATTTTGTTTTTATACCTAGCTTTGGAGGATCTTATAAGGGATCTCAGCTTCTTACTGAGGCTGACCAGGGAGCTCCTCCACTTATGGGATTTTACTCTCTTTTGCAACAGTTTCTTCCTTCTGTTGTACAGTTTGTTTATGGTAGGGAACCACCAGATTGGCTTCCTTTTTTTGGAGGATAGCGTCTTGGTTCTGTTTGGGATAGCATGATCCATGCACTCATGTAAGTGCTTATAGAGTGCATTTGTGTAGGATTCAGCAGTTGTAACTGTATTGTCCATCTGCGTGGGTGTCATGAAGTTCACCACTTCTGTCTTAAGAAGCATGAAGTTGGCTTTGGAGAATTTTTTTTACCGTGGTTTCCTTAATGGGGGGGGGTGTGGATATCAAGGGTGATTATCTTATAGTCGGATCGGACCAACAAGGAGTTGACTTCAGGTGTGGAACACCAGTCACTCATGTTGGTAATGACTAGGTCTAGGATATTGTTGCCCCTGGTGGGGGTGTGGATAAGTTGATCCAGGGCATCGGAGTTTATGAATTCCAGAAAGCATTGAGCTAACGAGGTGGTACATGAGTAGTTTTCCCAGTTAATGGTGGGGTACTTGAAGTCGCCCATTATTAGGGTGTTTGGCTGAACTCTAATATTTTCCAGTACATCAAGAAAAGAAGAGTGGGAATCCTGGGGCATGGTGGGGGATCTGTAGCAAGCTACAATTTGGACTGCAGTTTTTCCCAGAGTTAGTTGCACTTGGGTAACCCAGGATGCATTATGCTGAGCAACTAGCCTGGAGGTGTGGATATCCTTAATGAATATGGACACACCTCCATCTTTGCTGTTTTGGTCCAGGTTACATGGCCAAAAAGTGTGGTATGAGTTATAGCCTGGTAGTGCAGGGGTGCTCTCTGGAGCCTTGAACCAGGTCTCAGTCACTGCACAGATATCGATGTTCTCCATTTTAAGAAGTGCCTTGAGTGAGTGCATTTTGAGATTTAGACTTCTAGCATTGAGTAGCATTACCCTCAGATTTTGCTTGCCTGTTCCTGTTATGGTGGTGAATTTGTTATTTGAACCTTGCCTAAAAAAGGCACTATAGGGGCAGCAAGAGCCTTAGCCAGTATCCGGAATTCCAGAGGTGACAGGTGCAGGCCATCTGTGACAAAGCATTGTGGTCTGTTGACCATGTCATCCCAAGCAGACAGATACTGGATCCCCTTAGAATGACATCAGAACCTTATACAATTGTTGAAGTCAATCATTTTGTCCTTGTACTGCAGTATCATTCAGGGCAATGGCAGAATGCTACTCAGGGCTAGGGTCATCGGAGAGCTCTTTCATGTCTCTTTTCATGTAGTCCAGGGAGGTATGTCTCAGGTCATTCACACCAACATGGACAATGACAAAGTCATATTTGTACTTGTTGTGGAGTGACCTGAGTGTGTGGGTTATGTGGTGGATCCTGGCACCCGACAGGCAGCTGACAGTAACCTTCTCCTTGTTTAGCCTGGTGAGTGGGACATCAGTGTGCCTGACTATAGAGTCACCTATGACTAGTGTGCTGGGTACATTGTTTTGCCTTATTGGCTGTGGTTGAGTGGTACACTGAGTCTGTGGGCTATGTGTCATTTGGCTTGTGTTGGGGGATGGAGGTTGCTTGCGTTTCTGCTTTGGAGGTCTCTGTTGCTTAGACAGATTATTACTGAGAGCCTCTGCGAATGATTTTGTGTTACTATGTGTGGATTTTGGTGGTGTAGATTTAGTGAGACTATGTGATGAGTGTGATGTGGTGCAAATGTTTACCTTCTCCTCATGACTGTCAAGTTCAGTCTTGGTTGGAGAGTGCTTTGCCTCCAGTTTTATAATGCACTGTAATTGATTTCTTCACTGTGTTACCATGCCTAGTAGTTAGTGCAGAGGACTAAAGCTCTGACTTGTTAATGAGCTGCTCCCTGTGTCAAGGGTGCAGGATTTGAATCTTTATTCCTTCAGTTACTCATTGTGTGCCCTGAGCAAGTCAGTTAATCAGACAGTGGTTTGGTAATTTGGGTTAGACTCCTTAGAGGTATCCTGATCTACATGCACAGTAAATATGAACTTATTGTATTTATTTATTTTTGCCAACCATTTCCTACTGCACTGCTGATCTAATTCAGGAAGTGTTATGTAAATATTATCATTGCATCATTTGTTATGTAACATAGGCCATTTATTATTTAATGGCAGCAGGCACTGCATTTGTAGATGAAGAATGAAATGCAAAGTTGAGTGTCAGCAGCAATATCTGCAAGTTCTCTTTAATATGGAATTATTAAGATGACTTTTACTTCTGTGATAATTCATATTAGCTTAGCATATGCCATCAAGTAGCTAATATTTCTTATGTTCTCTTCATAAATACAATTCTACTTAAAATGTATTAAGCGTGGCTGTGTCTTATGGTATGATCCTAGTGATATTTGTCAAATTTCACGCAGCCCATTCAAAGCTACCAATAAAGTACATGTAATTTATTTCTTCATTGTAATAAGTGGTGTACGCAGCCAACCAATGGTTATAACTGCTGGTGGAGATGGGGGGGCTATCTGTGGATGAAAGTACCTTATGTTCTTATCATCCAGACATGCTTAAACAGTCTTAAATCTGGCTTTGCAAAACTAGTGTGCATATGTGTGAAATAAATTTGAATACTTTATTATGACTACTATGTGTTTGAGTGAGACAAACTTGAAATATGTTACTGGGCCCATTATTAATGGTATTGATTTTTATTTTTACAGAGGTATTTGAAAAGAATACAGTAAACAACATTGTTATAATTGCTGATTGATTTTTACTACCCATAGAAAAGAAGAGATGAAAAGCTTTGAGTAAAAAAGAGATCCATTTAACATTTGGTCAGAACGCTTTAGATACTTGGCAGTTAGCAACCAAGTGGCTGATATACCACAAACAAATCCCAAGACAATGTTCACATCTTTCATATCTGACCCTGTGTTGATTCTTGGTGACACTTGACAATGAGATTTAAAGACTTTTGTCTAAAGAATAGATCAAAGTAGAATTATAATCACTTCCAGTGGGGGCAATTTGGTTGATATAAAAGGGGCATTATTTAGACTCTTTCCAAGTGCTTCTCTATAGAGTTTAGTTGTTGTTTAGGTAGGACTGAATTACACTAACAGAGTACAACTAATGTTCAAACAATGCACTCCTTGAGCCTGATTATTCTGCAATTGTCCAATGATGAGAAGTTTAAGCTTGTGTTTGTGATATTCCTCCATTTTCATTTGAGTCTGTCTTTTGGAATTCAGAATAACAAGGTCTATATCAGAACATCGAAGTATTAAAACTTCGAATGTTCTGATATCGAACACTATTCAGCAAACACTAAGAATAGCGAAGCTGATAACAGCGAATTCTTTCCTGAGGAAAGAATTTGGTTGGCCGTTTTTGTGGCTTCGCTATTTTTAGCGCTGTGGTGGAAAGTTACGAGTTGGGTTCAGGTAAGTGTGCGATTGTTTGTACGTTAGGGTTAGGGGTGGGTTAAGTGAGCTAGGGTTGGGGCGCGGGTTAGGCGTGTGTGCAGTAGTGACAGAATTTAGGGTTGGGGCGGTTTAAGTGAGTTGGGGTTAGGGGGCGGCTTAGGTGAGTGTGAGATAGTGCCAGACCTTAGGGTTAGGGTTTGGGATAAGGTAAGTGGGTAGATAGTAGTGTATGTTTAGTTTAGTGTAGCGTTAGATGTAGGAATTTAAGTGTATGTGTGTGGTTGATGTTTGTTTGATTTGCTTGTGTATGTGTTTCGGAGCAGCAAATTTTTTCCATGGGAAAAAATTTGCTGTTCTGAATGTTCGATATTTTCATGTTTAGATGTTTTGGGGCCGATGAAATAGCGTTCACTATTTTCATCTTTCGATAATGTGATATAAACGCGAATAACAAGCAGTCCAGTTCAGCAGCTGACTGACATAGACATTTAGTAAAGAAATGCACACTATGCATTTATGGGAAAATATGGAAAGAAAATGATAAATATCATTTAAGTAATTTGGGAACAAAACTACTGACCGACAGAATTGCAAAAGCAGTCAAATTTATTTGGACCAAAGGTCATGCTACAGTCATTGCTGTTTGACAACAACTGAGAATCTTGTATGAATATGTTTAACAAATCATCATCAACATCATCTTATCATCGCTTCCCCTTTTTCCCATTTTTTCTACATTGGGTGAGTGTGCCAAGTCAACTGCCAACACCTCTGTCTGTTCAGTGTCACTCATACCATCTTTGACAGTTTTCCCTGAGAGTCATGGATCTTCCCTCATGCAATCTATGCATCTCTTTCCTCTTGCCTTCCTTCTGTCTCTGCAAAGTCATTTTCAACAAATCATCTTTTGCTTCCCTGCACATCTGTTTGAAGCACCATAATCTGCTCTCTTTAACCTTCTCTGTGATTGGAGCTTATTTGGTTTGTGCTCTGATGCCCTTCTTTCTTCATCTGTCCCAGAGTGAGTATCCTACTACCTGTCTAAGGAACTTCATCGCCATCACCGCTAGCTTCATTAACTGTGCTGTCTTTACTGCCCAGGTATTTGCAATATATGCAAGTACTGGTCACACCACTGTTTTATACACCTTGCTTTTCAGTTTTTTTGGCATTTGTCTGTCACACACTAACCCTAATACTCTGTCAGTTGGCTGCATGACCTCTGATTCTAGCTTTGACCACCTAATTTAGACTTCCCTTCTCCTCAGGCACCCCTGCCAGATACTTAAAGCTCTTAATCTGTTTCACTATTTTCCCTTCTTATCTAAATTTTCAGTTTCTTCCAATTTCTCCTATTTGCTGCTATGAAAAATGTTTCATCTGTACTATTTTATCTCATGTGCCCTCCATTTTGCAGTCCATTCCATTCTTCAATCTTTTGCTGAAGATCCTGGTTGGTGTGCACTTATAATGTCACACCAAGTAATCCCAGAGCTGAACTGTAATTCACACACACTCCCACTCTGAGCCCTTCTGTGAGTCTGAATACTGTTTACTTATATGTCATTGGGTTTCTATACATAGTTGTCACAAAAGCAATACTTATGGGACTTTGAACCATCACAGAGCTGCCCAAATTAGTTTTCTTGGGACCTTGCTATATGATTTCTCCAGGTGTAGGAAGGTCCTGTTGGACTCTTTCCTCATCGCTAACTTTTTCTGTGTTATCTGTCACTGCAAACATCGGGTTGATTGTGCTGCTTCCCAATTTAAATTTGAACTGCTCATCTCCCATCTTACTCTGCATATTCATTTATCAATCATCCTCTCCCGAACTTTCAAGCAGTGTTACTCAAGTCTAGCTGTACTGCCCACAGCTCAGAATGTCCCATTTGTTCTTGAGCACTGGCATTAGAATGCTTATTGTTCATTCATCTGGGATGCGCATTTCTCTTTATACTGCTATGAGTACCATCAGGTGCCTTTTCTTCCCTAACATACTCAACATCTTGATCATTTCTATAGTGACTTTGTCTGAACCTGCTGCACTCCTCTGACTTTGTTTTCTTAAGTGCTGTTCTTACTTCTTCTTTGGTGGGTGCTTCTTCCTCTTTCATTTTAGGATTTGAATGAGGCAGATACTGTAGGGCTTTCCTTCTTCAGAAACTGCTGGAAGTACTCCTTTCATCTGCCTTTGACTGGTGAGCAGTTTGTTGCTGGAATCCCTTATAAATGGTGTCTGATGAATGTCTTCTTTATCTTTCTGTCTTTGCATTGAAAGCTGATGCATTTGTATTTATTTACTTATTTATTAATTTTTTTGGTATCTGCTATGTCGCTTTCCAAAAGCTGGTACAGTGCCTCGAATGCCTTGTTCTTTGCTATTCTGACTATGCTCAGCCTCTTTGTTAGCCAACCAGTATTCTTTTCCTGTTTTGTTGAGCTTCATTTGCTTTTAGCAACCAATAGTGTTAACAAAACTTGGCTTAAAGCCATCCACTTCACTGCTCTATTTACAGACTTAGGTTACCTGGGATAGATCTGTTAAGAGAAAGCTGGACATCAAACCAGTCAACTTGCAGAACATGAACTAAGGATTACTACACTCAGTGTAGATTCACTGACAGGATGCAGCTTGGAAATGGATGACATGATGGTAAAAGGGAGGCTAGACATCCTATGTATCCATGAGATAAGATGGAAGGGCCGTGCAGCAAAGACACTTGGCTTGGAATCCAGGGTCTACTACTCAGAAGGACAGGCTGGAAATGGTGTAGGAATTATGGTGAAGGAGATGCTTCAGAAGACAGACACATAATCAGAATTAGTGATCGCCTCATGGCAATCAGACTATAGTGTAAGGAGAGGGCAGTATTCATAATCTTATCCTTGGCCCCACAGCAGTGTTGTGATAATGAGAAAAAGAGTGAATTCAGACAGCAGTTGCAAGACCTACTAGATAAAGCAGGGCAACATGAATTGGTGTTGGTAATGGGTGACCTGAATGCATGTCAGGACAGAAAGAACAGGATATAAGGACTGCCTAGGGTCCACATGGGTAGTGCAACAGAAATAAAGAAGGAGAGGCCATTCAAAACTACTGTCTAGTAAATGGCTTGATGGTGGCCAACACATGCTTCAGAAAGAAAGACAGTCACAAGATCACATACAAGAGTAGAAAACATGCAACTCAGGTTGACGTCCTGCTAGTAAGGAAAGGGCACTGGTGTAGAATCAATGATTGCAACATCATTTCCAGTGAAACAGCTGACCCACAGCATAAACCAATGGTTGTCAAAATCATCTGCAAGCAGTGGTCAGAGAAGGCTCTCAGGCTGACAGAGACAAGGCTGAAGACCTGGAAGTTGACTGGAGAGAAAGCACAAGAGGAATTACTCAGGGTTCTAGCACTTCAGGAAATGATGAAATAGGTGGAAGTGGGAAAGAATGGCAGCACCTCAACACAGCGTGTGAAATGGCTATAGAGCAGGCATGCAGCTGGGCTACATATGGAAATAAGGCACATAAAGAAAGCTGGTGGTGCAATGTACAAATCTAGGAAGTCATCAAAAGAAAGAAGGGGTGCAGGAAAAATGGGTGAGATATAAAAGACTAGGCTAAGAAGAAATACTGGTTGGCTAACAAAGAGGCTAAGAGAAGACTTGCAATAGAAAAACAGAAGGTATCAACTTTTGTAAAATGAATCAGAAGATGGCACAAAGTAATTCTATCAGATTGCAAGGCACAGACAGACAGACAGATAAAGAAGATAGTCAGATACCCTTCATAAGGGATGCTAGCAAAAACCTGTGCAGCACCAGTCCACAGAAAATAAAAGACAGATGGAATACTTCCAGCACCTTCTGAACGAAGAAAACCTCATGGAAGAAGCAGTGCCCCAGACACAGCCTAAGATGAAAGAAAAAGAGGAGCACTAAGGAAAATGAACCCAGGATAAGTAGCAGGCCCAAATGTGTCATGGCAGATGTGATCAAGATGTTAAGTGAGAAAGCAGGCAAGTGTCTCTGGGTGTACTCTTTGCACTATGGAAGGAAAGATATACTAGGTGTTTGGAGAATAAGCAAACAGTGCCAGTGTTCAACAACAAAGGGGACATCCAAACTGTGGGCAGCACAGAGGTATCAAACTCCTGTCACATTGCATGAAAATTCTGGACAGAGTGACTAATAAATGAATAAGCAGAGTAGTAGAAAGTAGCAAGGAAGATGAGCAGTCTAGATTCAGAGAGGATGCAGCACACGCATCCTGATGTTTGCAGTGAACAGATAGTCAAAAAGAAGCTAGAGAGAAGGAAAGATTCTAACTGGGCATGTGTAGACTAGGAGAAAGCATATCCAAGAAAGCTGATTGGGTAGTACTGTAGTGGTTCGAAGTTCCCAGAAACATTGGTAGATTCAGCACAGGTATGCACAAGGACCGAGTGATTTAAGTATGAACAGTGTTCGGACTCACAGGGGGGTTCCCAGTGGGAGAAGGTGTACAACAAGCTTCATTTCTTGATGTTAAAAGTACTTTCAGTAACTTCACCTTAGTGATACTCTTCTAAAACTACTAGGTTTCCCTTCATTTGTTTCCATCACACACACACACACACACACACACACACACACACACACAAACATACTTAAATATGTAATGCATTCACACAGACATGCGCACACACACACACACATGGACACAAACATGCTTAAATATGTAATGCATTCATACACACACACACACACACACACACACACACACACACACACGCACACAGACACAAACATACTTAAATATGTAATGCATTCATATACACACACACACACACACACACACACACACACACTCACACACACACACACACACACACACACACACACACACACACACACACACACACACACACACACACATACACCCTTTTGCTTTCATCTACAGCACTTAATAGAGTTTGCAGATGGAATTTCCATTCAGTTAAATTCTCCTTTCTCACTTGAAAGCAAAGACCTCATTCCCACACTCCTGGGGCTGTTTGCACTTTCTTTGTTTCTGCTTCCTGAACCTGCATTTCCGCTACTGGCTATTACTTCCTGTACTGTTGAACCTTCACATGCTACTTCTGTCTGGCTCTGTTTTGTGTGTATGTGTGTGTGTGTGTGTGTGTGGGTGATGGTGCTTGTCACTTCCTGTACTGGTTATACATTTATACTATAGTTCAGGCTATAGCTGTCACGCTGGCAGGGCATTCATTCTCAGCAGTTCAACCTGAAATGTCAGAGATGAATAAAAAAAAAAATCAACATCTGTGAATAAATAACCCTTACCACCCAACCTTTTTATGAAACCACACTGGATCTGGCTAGGTAGGTAACAGTAATAGACTAGGATCAGCAGACTGGTTAGTAAGTTTGATTAATGCTGGGCTGGCTGATATATGCAAAAAGATTCAAAAGGCTGCAAAACCTTATTTTTATCAGAAAAGAATGCATTATCAGAGGTGTATAACACTATTCCAAACATTAGATGGGTCCAGGAAAAACAAGAGTAGAAATCACTGGCCAAGAATTTGATGTATAGCATGGCATTACCTATTAATGAGAATGAGCAAAATTAAGTGTTTGGTGGCTATGAGGAAGCAAAGGTATTGAATGCAAAGTGACACAATGCGTTACCTACCAATATGAAAACACAATAGAACTAAATGAGTGCTGGGCTATGCAAACAAGTGGCTGTCAATATATAGGAAACACATGCACACAGCTGTTTGTTGCAGTGTCTGTTTCTGCTTGACATGATTAATAGAAACTTGTAGCTCAGTTAAACAACATATTTACATGATGGCATGGCAAATATCCTCATTAATAATAATGGGTCTCAGTTTAGGGTGAAGACTTTACAAAGTTCTCTAAAATCTATCCCGTTCAGTGCATAACAATAAGTGAGAAGCAAAAACATCTAGTGCTTATCGTGCCAGCTTACCTCATACTAGGCTTACAGGTTAGAACCACAAATCCAGCACTGTGATGAGTCTTCAACCTTCCTGGCATGATTTTAAGCTTGACCAAAAGGCAGATGGTATCATTAAAACCAATTACAGACACTGGTGCCATCAGGCAAATTCTATAACGCAGCTTGTTAAGCTCCAACCTGCTGTCAATGTCTCTAAAGTTGGACAGAGGGATGGAATAGCCAACCAAGTCATCGTATGTCATCACAATTACATTCCCAGAACCTGTTTGGGGTATGCAGGGAAGTACAGTCTCTGTACCTCTGGAGAAACATGAAGCTCTACAGCTGGGTCACATACTAACTTTACACCTGATAGTGGTAGAATCATCCATTCATCAAAGTTCATCAGGTATTCCACAGAATGTTGACACGTCAGAACCTCTGCTGGGCTCAATCAGCTTCTGAGTATGTCATGATCCAGTCAAAAAGTCAGTGGTTGGAAGGCTTAACCAAGAAGAATTCTATAAAACTACATAAATATGTAGGTTGTAGTGTGTCAGGCCAATTGGTGTTGCTGATGTAGTAATATAGGTTGGGTATTAATCACCCAGTGTTGTTAATATAGTAATACATGTTGTGTATTAATCATCTGGTATTGTTGCTATAGTAAAATAGGTTGTGTATTAATCACACTGTGTTGTTGATATAGTAATCTAGGTTATGTATTAATCATCTAGTGTTGTTGATGTATCAATATCAGATGTGTATTAATCATAGGCTTACCTTCAACACCATAAAACATTGCATATTTTCCTCTCATGTTGGCTTGTCATACAGATAACAGTCCATTTAAATTTGTCTCAGTCTTTGGGAACTTGGCCACATATGTTTTGGAATGGAGAATGATGCTAATGTATTCAGGTGATTAACTAGAAACTACTTGCCTCATTTAGGATTAAGCATTACTTACACCTTCATTTATTTAATGTTAAATAAGCACAGTTATTATGAATGATGATAACTAAATTAACTGCCAAAAATGACTGCTGTTATCCATGGGATTACAAATATATAAAGTACTTGTACTGGTTAGTCCTGCTGAGAACTGTGTTTCACTAATGCAAAGGAAAGGTAATGTGATAACAGTTTACCACTTAAAAGAATCAATGAATATACAGAAGTACTGAGGTAGAGGAACTTATTAGAATACGACATGTATCTCTCTTTGTGTGTGTATTTGTACTTGTATACTTTATGCAAACATTTTGTGTCTTTACATACAAAAATCTGAACATTTTTTGATTCAGCAAAAAATCTGTCCTACTTTATTACTTTTATTACATGTTTGTGGCTATCAGGTTAGAAATTAATTTATCTGAGCCTTTTTAAATTAGTCATGCAGATAACCTATAGATACAATGACTTCAGAAAGGCCTCCAATATGAACTATAAAGCAAACAGCTTCAGTGACATTGTGTAGTTAGCTCTTTGCTCGTTTGATTAACAGTCACAGAGCTGAAAAACCTGAACAAGTTTTGCAATGCTAGTTTCCAAAAAGAGAACATAAGACAAATACAAACTCTGAGTGACCTAGTTCAAAACAATGAAGATGACGATGACTCATCAGATCTTCACTGTTCACACAGTGTTACTAATACTATGATTCAGAGAATGACGATAAACAGACATGCGCACCGAAGATGGCTAGGTAAACAGACATGCTATTTTCCATCAGAAAATGTTTACAAATTGTTCAAAAGTGCACAAAAATCTATAGAAGCTGGCAGACAGACTAGATATGTATATAGCATGCTATCAAAGCAAACCACAGCAAAAACTAAAAGAAGAGGTAAATGTCTATAGTTATTCTAGTTCTTACCATGTACTCCTCACTAAACATCTACTTATAATACTTCAGCCTTATATTCCTGAATTGTAAATTAATTTCTTTAATCAGAATATACCTTCAGCTTTCAGGCTGTATGTATCAAATAGCATTTCCTCTATCCTGAACAGGAAAACACGAGTTAAGACACACTTTATTGCATTTTAATACACATACACAGTGCTACTGACTTAAAACACATCAATGGAAGAGGACTAACTCTAAAATGAAGTACTTTCATGGCCTGTACAACAACATTTTTTGTCTTATTTTCACAATGAAGGTGAATTTTAAGTTTATGAGATCTGGCTCAGTGCATTTTAATGCACTGTGTAGAATCTACAGTTCCCTACAAACAAAAAATAAATTTTATATGGTATGATAGCTCTAGATGATTGTCACTGCTGAAGTCACACCCTGACCCCATTTGCAAAAATGAGAAAAAATGGGTGGTATATGGATAGATGGATGATGTCATCTATATGGCTGTTTTATTGTGCAGTTTAGGTTTGTGGTATTATTTCACTATGACTAAAAAAAATGTGCTCTTGCTCAGACGTTGCATTGGTAAAATGTAAATCTAAACAGTGACAATGTGTTGGACAGTAGTAATAATGTATTTGAAACATTATTTACATGGCAGTATTTAATTATGCTTTGAGACTCTGTTAGAATTAAAAGTTTATTATTACCATCATCTGTGTACCTATCAAATGAATTATGATTTTTACTGTTAGCATGACAGTGTGGCAATTGGCTGAAAGTAAGATCTTGTATGTGGATCCCGCCCTGATGCATATGTAATACTAGTTCTGAAACAACTGCAAGAGCTGAAAAGCAATTTCTTTAGATCTTTATCTGACTTTGTTTGCTGAGATCATATGAATAAGTTAGAAACCAGTTTTTGAAGGAAGTGTAGGGAAAAAAAGTATCAATACACAATTCAGTTTTACAAAATGCAGACACTTTAATTACACAAGAAGAAAGATGAAAAGCTTTATGGAAAATAAAGAATAGAAAATGACACCATACAAGAGTTTTAAGGTTCAAGTTTTATGAATGCATTGTTTCATTAAATGACTTAGTAAATCAGTTATTTTGTATTGTCACATAGAAGTAGTGTGCAACATTGCTGCAGATTGTAACTTTACAGTACATACACAGTAACTAAGTGCATTAATATAAGAGAAAATGCTAAGAGCTAGAAACAGGATACACACAGTTTGTATAAAATTACATTTCCAGTTGAAGGCCAAGTATTGTCATATATGGGATTTGAAGGCAATTTAACTGTGTCTTTATAGTGGGGGGCAGATTGTTTTATTTTCTTGAAAGTATGGTAGAGAAGTAAGTTATCATGTAGTTTGAGTAAAGGCTTGAAGTAAAGAGTTTGTTGCCAGCTCTTTAAAACTAGTTGTGGGTCCACCTCAGAATAAAAGCTTGGAGATGGTGTCATCTGTTGTAATGGTGAGGAATGAGTGGACACAGTCAGTCTATAGAATGAGACTTTCCATGGATGTGTTCTTTTTGCTTGATGATAGTGTTCAGATGCAGCACAGGACATTTAGTAATAAATTAGCTCAAGCTTAACAAACACAGAGAGAGAGTGAAAGAAAGAGAGAGTTACAGACACTGCTTAATACTGAAAAGCAGCAAAAAAGGATGGCTAAGATGAAAGCAGTGACGTTGGCCATTATTCCTTGTAGACTGAGGAATGAACTGCTGTGCATGGTAGATTGTACTTTATTTTGTATGATATGAGATATTTTATTTTACATTATAAGTTCTCACTTTTTTCTTCATAACAATATCTTTACAGTTCCTTTAGAATGCCCTACCTGGCAAGACACAAAACAGTGATGCACAGAGACAGCTATCTTAAGTCAAGGATTAAATAGTCACACTGACACTTGCACACATGCATGCAGACACACACGCACACAAATGCATGTAGACACACACACACACACACACACACACACACACACACACACACACACACACATATATACACATACATCACACACACACAGACACACACACACACAAATGTACTTCTAATTCCCGAATGTCCACTTCATAGAACGATGGAACATTGAGACGACGTTGCTGAAAAGTTAATTTTATGAACACCTGGATCACCATAATGTAACTTCAGGAAAGAAACCATTTGGTCAGCAACACTTTAAAATAAAACCAAAACAAATCAAACCCATCTAAGTGGGGGGCTGCACCCCCCACAACCCCCCTATCTAATTATACCAACTCTGAGATCACACTATAGTGGAGAAAAGGGCGAAGGTCACCATGGTGGCCATGGTGGTTAGTTTCCCAGAGTTACACAATGGTGATTCGGGTGTTCATAAAATTTACTTTCCATCATTTGATGAAGTGGCTGTTTGGGAATTAAAAGTAGATACACACACAAACACACACACACACACACTCACACATGGAGTAGAGTTATTTCAAGTGTATTGCAATAGAATATTATTAATACAATTAACATTCCTCTTAGTCTGATGAGAAACATGGTTAAGCAGATAAGAATATATTTTTGTATGACACAACATTTTTACTGCTTGAAAAACCCAATAATTATATAAGAGACTGTAGTTCAATATTTTTTAAACCAAATTCTGTGCATTGTGTACTCTTAAGTTATAATCAAAACTGTACAGTTTCTTTTCTTGTGAATCTTCAGCCCAGGTCACCACAGTAGAAAATAGTTTTTTTAAGTTACTGTAAACTACATACTAAACAAGATGACAGATGAAAACTATACATACTTTTAAAGTGACAGAGCCCAGAGTTTCAAAAGAAAGTTGAAGATGCATATTGTATTGATGACCTGAAATGTGGAGCAGAAAGGTAAAGCAAATTGTACATAAATCAGTGAAATTGAACATAAATAAATAGAATGTAGACAAAATAAGAACTCACTTTTATCTGGTTACGTCATGGTGTGTGTCTGAATTTTGATTACTGACTGTATATATATATATATCTATATATATATATATATATATATATATATATATATATATATATATATGGATTTAGTTAATGTGTTACATCTATCATGGTTGTAAGTCTGTGATTTATCTATTCATGGCAACTGCATGACATTAGATTATTGCAATAATAATTTTAACACTCACAGTGACATGCTGTTTTCACAAATAGACTGTTTTGACTTTAAGAGTAGCCATTGTGCAAAATGTTTCTACCATTACATCATTAAACTGCTTAATATGGAAATGTTGATACTGGCAGTGCTTATGTCAGTAAATAAATATAACATTTTAAGGTCAAACCTGTTATACATTATTAGACAATCAGGTGCATATATTTAAAACTGATATATAGAAAAAGGAATGAAATTAAAAAGAAAAAATAAATAAAAAAATATTCAAATTTAAACAAATTAATTTGTATAAATTATTTGTCCAGAACACAAAAAATAATAACGACCAAATTGTTATTAAAATAATGATAACCATGACAAAGTGAAGCTGACAATAAATACTTTGACTTGATATGTTTATGAGTTCCATAATGATGGACTCCATGGCCTTGCAGATCAGGCTTATTAGGCTTATAAGACTATAGTTCCCATGGTCTGTTGTGCACCGACACATGTGTAGTGTGCCAAATGTTGCTGTAACTCATTCAACAGTTTCATATCCTGTACAGAGGGTTAGTCTCAACAGACTGTTCAGGTGCAGGGTCTGTTTGTTTTGGAGTTCACATATGACACAGCCAGGGAAACCATGTCATCCCACATCCCATAGACGCCGTGTTTTTAGGTTTGGATAGAGATGTTTAACCATTGTATACATGATTTCTGGGTTTTCACAATCTCCAGGTATGGTAATGGGCCCTTTTGTCAGTGAGAGGGGGGCAAATATGTATGAACCTGTCTGACAAGATGTTGGCAATGTCAGTCATGTACATGTATTCATTTACACTTTGCACTGACTCAGAACATATATAAGTTAACATTGATATTTATGACATAGTGAAAGAAAGCTTCATGGTTCTCTATGGACTCCTTGGCAATATTTTTGCCAGAACATGACTTGGATAATGTTAGGAGTGCTCATTGTTTCTTGATGAAACTGATTGGGGATTTATTGATCTTCTTTGCATTTTCACTTTCTTTGAGTTAGGTTAGGAGGGTGGCCTAATGGTTAAGGTGTTTGCCTTATAAACACAAGGTCCAGGGTTTGAGTCTCACAAGGGATAATTGGCTAGGCTTAAAATGGCTCGCAAGGGCAGTTAGCTTAGTACTAATCTATGAACCTATGAACCCATGAGCAACTTATGTACTTGTAGTACATAGTTTGATTATGACAGGGGTCCAATATATTATATGGGTCTGTTTTCATATCACTGTGTGCGCAAGGCAAGATTAGTGAATAGTGACAAGTGTCTGGAGTAAGAACTGCAACTGCCAGATATGTGTGGCCCACTGCTGTACTCAGACATGGCCTAAGTGTGTGAGCATGCCCAGTATGACCTTTCAGTATCTTGTTGACTGACATTTGCTTCATTTTTTTTTGTGTGTGTGAGCATGCCCAGTATGACCTTTCAGTATGTTGTTGACTGACATTTGCTTCATTTGTTTGTGTGTGAGCATGCCCAGTATGGCCTTTCAATATATTGTTGACTGACATTTGCTTCATTTGTTTGTGTGTGAGCATGCCCAGTATGACCTTTCAGTATGTTGCTGACTGAAATTTGCTAAATTTGTTTAAGTGTGTGAGCATGCCCACTATGGGCATATATGTGTGTGAAAAATCAATTGGTTTTTACTTCAGGGCTCAGCTTTGTGTTGTATATTGACAGGAAGCACGCTGTGCCTGCAGGGCTTCCATGAGTAAATTTGCATAGACTTATCAACATTTCTACATACAGGGGGGGGACAGCTATTATTTGTACATTTCTACCTGGGGGCACACCTGATTGTTACTGTGGGTGTACATAGGATGAGGGGTACACCTGACACTTATACACATTTTCTAGGCCTGCACTGCTATGTCAGGTATTGCATTTCAGTCTGTACTGTTGCCTATCATACTGGCTTGAGGTTTACCACTGTACTACAGACCTTAGCTTCCAATTACACGCATATTAGTTTGTGACTTCATAGCCTACCCAACCCACATCACACTGCCTGGCCTGCTGTTATTTGTCTGCATAGGCCTGGGAGGAGATTACTGTCAAAGGAAAAATATACTTTAAAAATTATCAAAACACGGTAGGTTCAGGTTAAGGCACTTTAATCTTGCAGCAAGGAGACAAAAACGTGCTAATGCAGAGTTTGTCTAACTAGAATCAGGAAATGCAAGTATTTTTATACATTTTCTAATAAGACATTGCCTACCAAGCTGACGTAGTGAATCACAAGTTCTGTCATCATTACTTCACAGTGATTGTTTTTACAATATTCTGCTGGTACCATCAATTTTTGTGAGAAACGTCCTAAGAAAAACAAAGTGGCCTTGGCTACCACTGGTTAGATATATGCAATGTTACCATTCAAGGTACTATGGCTAATTCGAGCACAAAGCAAGTATAGATTACAGTTAATTTCTCTAACAGTCCTTTGTCTATGTTATCTCTAACTTTTGCAGCTGTGCAGGTTCTCATACTTCGAACAGAGCTGATTGTTTAAAGTCATTACATTTACAAAATATAGTATTGTTCATTCATTTTTCCTGACCTAGCAGATAATCACCTGCTTCTCAAGTACATTTCCAAAAGTCATAAACGTGAATATTGCTGTGCTAGCAATTACTAGATCAGAGGGCATCTTGCAAGTTTCAGAAAGCACACTGCATTTTCAAAAAGCATCTTTTCAGTCTCATATAAAACTCAACTGTATATAAAACAGTGCATATAAAATAGAATGAAAAACATGTTAACTTATTTAGTTTCTAATTAGCATTAAGCATACACACATTAATACATATTTTTCTGACATTTCCCCCCTGTTAATACTTTTTAATTCTATTTTCAAAAGGATAAACAGTTTGCTTCTTCTCCTAACCTCTTCCATTCAGGATTTGCAGTTAAGAAAGTCATTCAGTTTAAACTTATGAAAGTGTTTCACATTCTAACAATTCTTCAATTTCAGTACTTTGATACAAAGTCTCAGAAACTGATATATCTATAAATTCTTTGATTAACTTTTTCATGCAGGGAATACCACAACAATTGCATGCTCCTAATAGGAGTAATCCCACACAAATGGCAATCAGGATGTTCATTAGGATGGAACCCCATCCCCCAAACAAATTCTGGAAAAAGTCCGTCAGAGGGTTTGGGCCTGGTTTGGTCATGGTCGACACTTGCTGTATCACCTCAAGGTGGTCGTTTATCTCATGTTGATGATCAGGTATATATGCACAGCACTCTTCTTTGATTAAAGTGCACGTACCACCTCTCGCCGCTAGGGTGAAGTCAAGAGCCATTCGGTTCTGGAGCACTACAGTTCTCATAGCATTCAGTTCATCAGTTATCAATTCAAGAGCAGAAAAAGTTGCATTACTCATTACTTTGAGAAGTTTAGACAGTTTTCACAACTCCCAAATCAATTTCACTGCACCATATGCAGGTAATATGCCTGCCCACGATATGACAGCATCACTCAAGTCCATGTGCGTCAGTTTGGTACCCACAGTATGATGGTCTTTCCAGCCAGCCTCGATCTGTCCCACTGGGTTTTCAGGCTTCCTGATGGCTTTCTTGGCCACATCTCAGGTATTTTGAATATTTTCCTGAGGCAAAACTGCAGTGTGTCATATGGCCGGGACCAGGTACCCCAAAAAACAACTGCCGGACCAATTCTCAGGTAACCATTTATATGCTTTCTTACCACACACAAAATAACAATCCTCTACCTTAGTAGTTACTTTGTTACAAAATGGCTGCCCTGCATGAAACATTTTCTTATCTATTACAGATAGTTGTTTAAAAAGTACAGGATTACGTTGCACTTGTTCAATAGTCTTATGCATGGACTCAAGAAATGAGTCATAATTTGAATTCCAAGCTGTACCCATTTTGTTTCTTTGGTATAACATTTGTAATGTACAGTCACATTGCACTTGCTCCAACCCACTTGAATTGTGTCATTCTTATAAAAACATACAATTCCCTTCTGTGTCACAGGCAAATACAGTGCTACCTTATCATATGCTTTAATAGCTATGGTGTCATGAATCAAATTTTCCCAGATCTCATTGATCCCTAGGGGGACTGCAGTCATTAATAACCCCCTGTATGCTGTTGGTATGGCTGTGCAAATCCAGCAGTTCGAAACATTAAAAGTCTCAGCATACACACATGCAATTGCCTGATAAGTGTTAAAGTTTGGGTGCCAGTCTATGGTCGACTTATCACGTTTAATCAGTTCAACTTTTGTGGTGGGAAAAAGGAAAGGCCACAACAAAAAGATCATTGTTATCAGTATAGCTACCAGAATAATCATGCAAGTTTTCTGAGGTTGTTCTGCATCCCTGTTTACTCTATACCTGGTCATTTTGTTCTCGTCGTACAACAGTAACAAGGTTTTTGTCCAGTTCAAAGTTCTTAACCAGTTTACAGTGTGTCAAATGAATCCAGGACGCTCACTCCGCGATCTTGACTGCAGTGGGTGTTGACAGTAGTACCTGGTATGGCCCTTCCCACTTCAGAGAACTCCAGTTCTTTTTCTTCACAACCTTCACCCAGACCCATGCACCTGGGGCTACTGCTGCTTCCGATGGTCTTGTTTGCTCTTTATCTGAAACAGAATTCAACTGCAGAAGTTTGTTATTCAAAAATCGCCTCATATACCCTGCAAGTGAACTGTCAGCCTCCTGCTCTGCAGGCATGAGAGGTTTCCATTGAGGTGTATAATATGCCCTCCCAAACAGAACTTCAAAAGGATTTAACACTTTTGCATTTGGAACAGTTCTCATGCTCAACAGTGCCAGAGGTAAACAGTGCACCCAGTTCTTTTCTGTCTCACTAATCAATTTTCTAAGTTTGTTTTTCAAAACCCCATTATGCCTCTCTACTAATCCTGCAGATTGGGGGTGGTATGCACAATGATTTTTCAGAGAAATCCCGAAATAACGTCTAAGTTGTTGTATAGTTTGATTTACAAAGTGTGTGCCATTGTCACTATAAATCTTTTCCGGTATGCCAAATCTAGGAATAATTTCTTTAACAAGGACTTTTGCAACAGTAGCTGCATCTGGATTTTTAGTTGGAAAAGCTTCCACCCATTTGGAAAACATATCTATAATGACAAGGCAGTACTTCTTATTTTCACATTTGTTCAGTTCTATAAAATCCATACAAATAGTATGGAATGGATACGGTGGTACAGGGAAACTCCCTTGCTTAGGTTTCAATGCCCCTTGTGCATGATGCTTGTTACAAACATGGCATGCTGCACAAAATTTTTTTGTGTAGTTTGTAAATCCATACGTCGTAAACACTCGATTCACTAACTGTACCACCCCCCCTGTTGAGACATGGCACTGCCCATGGCTCAACAAAGCTGCATATCTAAACAAGTTAGATGGTAAAATCGGTTTGTTTTCTTTGGAGATGTACAGTCCCTTCTCAAGGATTGTTCCTCGTTTTATCCACTTCTATTTTTCTACATTTGTAGTAATTGTCTGCATTGTTTTTAACATTTCTAAGTCTAAAATCTCAGATGGTTGTAATTCCTCACTCAAAAGAAAAACTTCTGAAGCTGAAGCTTCTTGTTTTGCAGCTGTATCAGCCCTCGCATTACCTTTTGAAATTCTATCCTGTTGCTTGGTATTCGCTACGCATTTGCAAATAGCTACTTTCTGAGGTAACTGAATAGAGTCTAACAAGTCTAAAATAAATTGCTCATGGTTAATTGGTTTACCAGTAGATGTTATCATTCCTCTATTTTTCCACTGCTGCGCAAAAACATGTACAGTAGAAAAAGTATACTGACTGTCAGTAAAAATGTTTACTTTCCTACCTTTTGCTAAGGTACATGCCCTTGTCAAGGCAATCAATTCTGCTGCTTGTGCAGATAAGTTGTGTGGTAAAGACTTTGCTTCTAAAATCTCGGTATCAGAAACTACTGCATACCCCACTAGATTCTGTCCTGTAGGACCCCTCCTGCACGAGCCGTCCACATAGTATGTCACCTCGGCATCATCCAAGGGAACATCTGTAAGGTCTTTTCTAGGTAGTGTCTTTTGCTCAATCTCCTGCAGGCAGCAATGTGGTTTGCCATCTGCAAGGGTTGGGAGCAAGGTTGATGGATTCAAAGTTGTGCATCGTTCAATTGTCATATGAGGTTGGCTCAACAATATAGTCATACAGGAAAGATGTCTAGCAGGAGAAAGATATGCTACTTTTTCTTGCGGTAAAATAATCGCGACTGCATGAGGCACTCTCAATGTGAGAGGGTGGAACAATACTACTGAGGCTGAAGCCTGCACTGCCACTGCAGCTGCGACTACTGCTTGTACACAGTGGGGCAAGGATCGCGCCACTGGGTCTAGCTGTGATGAATAATAAGCTATGGGGTGTTGTTTGTCCCCATGCTGTTGTGTTAACACTGATGTCATATAACCTTGCTTACAGTCTACAGTTTGGAAAAATCGCTTATGATAGTTTGGTAATCCTAAAACTATGGAAGAAGCTATCAGTTGTTTCAGTTTGCAGAAAGCTGATTCTGCTTCTGGTGTCCACTGTAATAAATCTTGTGTTGTCATCGTCTTTTTGAATATCAAGTTAGTCAGTGTAGCAGATTCCAAAGCATAGTTTGGAATCCAACTCCAACAAAAGTTAGTAGTACCCAAGAAGGACATCATTTCCTTCTTGGTAGTTGGTTTAGGTGCTTGTAATATTGCTGTTTTTCTGTCTTCATCTAATATTCTGCCTACTTTGGATATTACATATCCCAGGTATTTGACCTGTTTTTTCCAAAGTTGCAGTTTGTTTTTGTTTACCTTGTGTCCTTGAGTGGCTAAACATTTTAATAATGCTATGGTATCCTCTCTCCATTCTTGCTGGGTGGAGGCTGCCAGCAGAATATCATCTACATAAAGTAAAATCTGACTGCCTTTCGGTGGGATAACTCCCGCCAGGTTACTTGCCATTTCTTGTGCAAATATTGTTGGACTTTCACAATATCCCTGTGGTAGTCTCGTATATGTATACCGTTTCCCCTGAAATGTAAATGCAAACCAATGTTGGCTGTCTGGGTGTATCGGTATTGAGAAAAATGCATTGCTTATATCTACCACAGAAAAATACTTTTGTTGAGGTTTTAAATCATTCAATAAAGTGTGTGGATCTGGCACCGTAGGTGCCCTGGGTATAACTGCGTCATTTACAGCTTGTAAATCTTGGACCATACACCATTCTCCGTTTGCTTTCCTAACAGGAAATAAGGGTGTATTACATGGTGAATCAGGAGATTCTATTAAGACTCCTTCCTTAAGTAAGGCTGCTATTATAGGTTTGATTCCTATTTCTGCATCCTTTCTTAAGGGATACTGTCTCTTTTTAGGTCTAAATGCTGATTTTGGCATGATAGTAACTGGTCCTGCTGTACAAATAAGTCCTACATCTGATTTCCCTGTTGACCAGAGAGTCTCTGGTATGTCTCGTAAGGCTTTTTCCTCTTCCTCTAGTAAGAGTGCTACTCAGCTAAACTCACTTGCCTGTGAGTGCACAGCTGGGTGTGTCTGTGTTATCTAATTTAATTTCTGCTTTTGTACTCCTTGTTCAGAGAGTTCTAACTCTGTCTGTTTTTCCCACCTTGTGACTTTTTCTCCTAGGTCTGTCCACTTCAAATTTCTATCTTTAGTTAAACTTACATGTGGTAATCGATTAGATTTGTAAAGTGCTAGGAATTCCTGGGGCAATGAACAGCTTACTACACTGTTTCCTTCTGTGTCCCAGTACAAATTTTGTAATACTAACCTATTAGCATGGTTTCTAAACAGTTCTTGCTCATATTCTTTATCAGGTCCTGGTCTGTTACAGTAATATAGAGTGCAATGCAACAAATGCTGTTTATCAGTGTCAAGGGAGGGGGATTTACTGATGGCTACGTTCATCATTTCTTCGGTTACTGCCCCTGGACCTGTCGTAACTAAGTCCTGGCTGTACCAATAAAATGTTTCACCCTCTGGTCGCACTACAAAAGTATCCATTTGTCACTGTGCTTCCATACCCTGCATAGTTGGAACTACGGCTATGATAAATATCTACATTAGGTCTCTGCCCAAGAGATTCACTGGGCATTTTGCAGAAGCAACAATTTTGCTTTTCTGGGTCATCCCTGAAACTGAGTCAGTTATTGCTATGCAGTGGGAGAGTGGCTCCCGATACAGCTGTCCATTAGCTGCTTTCACTAATATGTAGTCCAGTGATTCTGAATTTTCTGGTAGTTTGGAAGGATGTATCAGGGTCCGTGAAGCCCCTGAGTCACACAGGAATTTGATTTCCCTCCCCTCTACCAGAAGTGTAACTTCCGGTTTTGTGTCTGCCAAGTAGAGCTCTAAGCTCAATAATGCTAAGTCCAAAATTTCATTTTCTTCATTATTTATGAATTTATGTACATCCTCTATTTCTTCTGTCACATCCTCTACCCTTTCTATCACATTTGCATTTGTCTTTTCTTGTTTATTCCTATCCAGTGATTCTTGACTGTCATATAGTCATTCCTCACCCTCCTTGTCTTCTGTGGTTACCTTTTTATTTTGCCTGCAATCCCTTGCTAAATGTTCCTTTTTCCCACATTTGAAACATTCACCCCTTTTCTTTCTTTCTTCAAAGTCTTCTGATCGTTTATCAGATTGTTTGTTTCCCTGGGTATTTTTCTTATCCTTCCTCCCAGTTTGTACTACAAAGACTTCTGATCCATCTTCTACTGCAAATACTTGAGTTTTCTTTTTCTTTTTGCTATTAAAATGCCTTTCGGCATGTCTTGCATATTCAAGTAATGACTGTAATCTACTTGTACGATGATTTACCATGTGCTTTGTAATAAAGCTGCTAATGGGCACAATACTGCCTTTTAAAAATGCATTCTTTAGATGTTGCTCATATGGGGAATCATGTGTTTGATCTTCAGGTACCTGCATTCCACAATGGTTATTAAAACATTCTAATAATCTGGCATAATATCTATCAACAGTTTCACCTTCTTGTTGTATGCATTGATTAATGCAAGTCCAATCAGCCCTAGGCTTCCATTTCTCAGAGATTCGGTCTATCAGACCTTTCACTCTGTTGTCCAGTTCTACGTTACTATGTGGGAGTGGTCTAAGCTCTGCGTCACGGGGATTCCAGTTGCCACTGAATTTGTGCCAATCTGGACCTACGATTTGTCTAACTACTTTCTCTACTTCTTCTCCATTCAAATGGTAACTTAACCTCATGCCTTGTAAGTCTTCTAAGAATTTTCTAAAATTAACTTTGGATGGGGAATTCCCTCTGTGGCTTTCCGGATGTCTTCCGGTCTCCACGGTCTATATACTAGAAGATTTGGATCCTGTCCTGCCTGTCCTGCCTGCGGATTTGGTACTTCTATGAGTGGACATTTCTCTTCTTCACTCATAGCTTGTGAATTTTTATTTATTTCATATAATTCAATATCCCCTCTCAAGTTGCGTGCTCAAGACCTGGTCTCGATAGGATCTCTGACAAACGGTTTTGGTTTTGCAAGAACAGCTGGGTATAGCGGAGGTGGATCAGCTTGTCCACTCGCTTCATATTCTGGTAAGGGAAGCGGAGGGGGCAGAGGAGGGCCTGTTGCTATTACCAAGTTATTATCTTCTTTATTTAAGAACATCGCTTTTGAATTTTTAATCTTTTGTTCCCTGCGGTTTGCTTCCTCAAGCCACCTGTGTGCCTGAGGGACTCCTAAATGTTGTTGCTTTTTTAGCTGACATTTCACGTCTGTTTTAAGTTGTCTAACAAGTGTAAGTGAAGGTTTATCTAAATTCCAATCAAATTTGTATTTATCAACCCATTTTGTATAATGCTTAACATTATCGGCACGCTGTAATTGCATATATTTCGCGTCTTCGGTTAGGGGCGGGTCTCGGGAAATTTTCGTGCACTGATTTCCCATGTTGCCTTAGCTAAGTTAGAAATTGTTACATAACCCTTCTTATCACGTGGTACCACGATTTTACACCTTTTCACAGTTTATCTAGAATAACTGCCTACCTATTCTGTTTCCCTGATCTATGACAAGACAGCAATCTTTTTGTCCCTGATCTGCACATGCAAATCTCCTGACAAAACAATACTGTAACAAGTCCCTGATCCAAAACAGAAAAAAGGTAAATTCCTCCTTACCTGACCCTTCGTGTGTTGATCCACCGGAACGTTGACTCGTCCTCCAATCCCAGATCAGAAACAGTGGCTGGCCTCTTTCGAACGACAATTCAGTCGGAGGTCTTTCAAGACAGAAGAGCTGATGTGGCCACTTCTCCATATGGGTACATGCCACCGGGCCCAATTCTGACCTGAGCCTAGAGTGAGAGGTACTTTCCGGTCCGAAGGACCAAAACTGTCAAAGGGAAAATATACCTTAAAAATTATCAAAACACGGTATGTTCAGGTTAAGGCACTTTAATCTTGCAGCAAGGAGACAAAAACGTGCTAATACAAAGTTTGTCTAACTAGAATCAGGAAATGCAAGTATTTTTATGCATTTTCTAATAAGACATTGCCTACCAAGCTGACGTAGTGAATCACAAGTTCTGTCATCATTACTTCACAGTGATTGTTTATACAATATTCTGCTGGTACCATCAATTTTTGTGAGAAACTTCCTAAGAAAAACAACGTGGCCTTGGCTACCACCAGTTAGATATATGCAATGTTACCATTCAAGGTACTATGGCTAATTCGAGCACAAAGCAAGTATAGATTACAGTTCATTTCTCTAACAGTCCTTTGTCTATGTTATCTCTAACTTTTGCAGCTGTGCAGGTTCCCATACTTCGAACAGAGCTGATTGTTTAAAGTCATTACATTTACAGAATATAGCATTGTTCATTCATTTTTCCTGACCTAGTAGATAATCACCTGCTTCTCAAGTACATTTCCAAAAGGCATAAACATGAATATTGCTGTGCTAGCAATTACTAGGTCAGAGGGCATCTTGCAAGTTTCAGAAAGCACACTGCAGTTTCAAAAAGCATCTTTTCAGTCTCATATAAAACTCAACTGTATATAAAACAGTGCATATAAAACAGAATGAAAAACGTGTTAACTTATTTAGTTTCTAATTAGCATTAAGCATACACACATTAATACATATTTTTCTGACAGTTACTCATATGCCTCTTCAGAGGGTATGATACAGCATTTGTTTGTGTTTGCGTTTGTCTATAATTGTCCTGCTGGCTGTGACTGTTAGGTATGTGACCCCCCCCCCCAACTGGTATGTGTGAATGACTTAAGTTGTGTCTGTGCCAGTGAAATGCTGTCATGGCTTAGTGGTTCAGTAGTGTGACTATAGTGCACAGTATCCTGAGTTCGAGCCCTGTCACTGCTTTTTATTTTCCTGCTGGGCAGACCTGACTGGTTAAGGAACAGTAAAGCAGGTGTGAGCGTGTTTACCTGACTTTGCTCGATTTTGCCCGACTTTGCCCAACATTGCCCAACATTGCCCAGTGCTGCCTGGCATTGAACATATCATCGTGGAACTCATAAACAAAGACACTGGTAATCTCCAAACTCTGGACCCTACTCAGTTTGGATTTGTAAAAGGCAGATCATGTCTCCTAAACCTGATTGACTTCTTTGAAGCAGTCACCAAAGCCATAGATGAGGGTAAAATGGTTCACACAGCTTATCTAGATCTCGCCAAGGCTTTTGACACCATCCCCCACTCTGGAATTATAGATAAGCTCACTAAACTAGGTATAAATCCCTATGTCACAAGATGGGTTGCCAACTGGCTCATGGACAGAACCCACACTGTGAAAGTAGCGGATTCCAAATCCGACATCAGACTAGTGACAAGTGGAGTACCACAGGATTCAGTCCTGGGTCCTCTCCTGTTTGGTATCTACTTCTCTGAAGTGCAGGCCAACATAGAAGGTCTTTGGCTAACCAAGTTTGCAGATGACTGCAAACTAGGAGCCATAATAGAAACACCTAACGATGTGGACAAACTACAAAAGGGCCTCACTGAGACAGATACCTGGTGTCAAAGCCATGGCCTGAAGCTCAATGCCAAAAAGTGTATTGTCATCCCCTTTGGTAGAAACGCTGTACCCATGAACTACCACATAGCTGGTAGTCTACTTAATGCCGAAAATGTGATAAGAGACCTTGTGACACAGGTGGACAGTAGTCTCTCCTTTGATAATCACATCGCCACAGTGTTCAGGAAATCCTTGTACGTGGCTCATCTCATCACAAAAGGATTCTCATCCAGAAAAAAAGAGGTCATTGTTCCCCTCTAATCATCACTCATTAGACCCATTATAGAGTACAACGCCCCTTTTGGTATGTACCTCACAAGACATCTACAACAACTGGAAAGACCACAGAAATACCTCACAAAGAGGATTACTGGCCTCAAACAGATGCCCTATGCAGACCGTCTCAAAAAACTACAGCTTTACTCCATCGCATATCGCCTACTCAGGGGCGATCTCTGCCTAACATACAAAGTTATGTCAAACCCAGAGCTTTTGGACATGCTCCACTTAAAGAAATCCCTCCGAGCTACACGCTCTAGGGACCTTAAACTTGTCACCACAATAAACACAACATGCTGGAGGGATAGATTCCTGTCCCAGAGACTTCCCATACTCTGGAACAGACTACCTATCTATGTCAAACAGAGCTCCTCATTAGCACTCTTCAAGAAAAATCTTGATGATTGGATGGGAAATGGGAAATTCACCCCGGGGATCACTTCTGTGGCTCTGCTCAACAGGGGCACAGGAAAATAATTTTCTTGGGTGGCGAAAGCCAGAGTACATTTTTTGGCTATGCTTGTATGGGCCCTAGGGCCGATAGCCTAGTACCTACCTATGAACCTATGAACCTACTGCTCAACGTTGCGCTGGTTAGCGTGTTGCGCAGCTACGCACAATTGTATTTAAATATGCTCAATACTGGTAAAATTTGCTTAGCACTGCTTTATATTGTTTAAAATAGGGACTCATGCCTCAGGTGGTGCTGCAGGGCTGCCTATGTCGGATGCACATATTACACTCCCTATACATGTTTGAAAACAGGTAGTGTCAAGTTCGTCATCCCTTTTACTGTATGTGCGAGTCAGAGAGAGGTGTCATTCTAGGGTTCCTACTGAGTCAGTGTACGTGCTATGTGTTGCCTCTTGCCAAGGTCAGGGCATACTGGGGCACGCCTCCTTCTGCTTACTGGGGTAGGCTCAGATTGTTTCTCCTCTGAGTCATGCTGTGTCTGTGCAGGCCTTGGCAATGGTGGGGGGCTGTTTGGCCCTGCCCCATGTTGTTCCTGCTGCAGCTGTTTCTGCAGGATCATATTGTGTAGCATGGCACATACCATGACAATTGTGGTACATGTAGTTGGTGAGTACTGCAAGGCTTCACCAGATGTGTCCACGCACCGGAACCGTGACTTGAGCATCCCAAACACACACTCAATTATGTTTCTTGTTTGTGCGTGTGCCTCATTATGGATTTCTTGTTTGGGTGTGTGTGCATTTCTGATGGGTGTCATCAGCCACGGCTCCAGTGCATATCCAGCATCCCCCACTAGGTGACCATCAGGGATGTCTCCATTGACAAATCTCTGGTACAGCTGCATCAGATGCCAGATGTGGGAATCGTGATAACTTCCATGGCAGCCAGCACACACATTCATTATTATGCCCTGGGCATTGCACATGACCTGGCAGTTAATGGAGAGGAAGCCCTTGTGGTTCATGTAGACCCTACCCCGCTCACCGGGTGGTGCTTTGATGTGTATGTGCGTGCAGTCTATTGCACCCACTACCTCAGGGTATTCTTCTATTTTGTGGAAAAAACACATATTGCTGGCCAATGCCTCATGGCAATTGGGGAAATATATGTGCTTACCAATATGTGCTGACATGGCATCCAGGAACTGGTGCAGTACCCTGGATGCTGACGCCTGTGAAATCCCCATCATATCACCAGTTGGTCTCTGGAAGGTACCTGTAGCTAGTATTCTTAGGCCAACACATACCTTTGTATCCACTGGGATGGGTTCCCCTCTGTTGGTTCTGTGTGTGAGGCATGGCCAGCACATCTCAACAATTTGCTGCAGGAGGTCTCTGTCCACCCTATAGCGCTCCACTATCTCCAGCTCATATACCCTCTGGTAGGTTACCCTGGGTCTGCACACTCTTCTCCATCTCCTCACTGTGGGTTGCTCAGCAGCATTCACAACATCACCACCCTCAGCACCTTGCACATGTTGGTTTATGATAGCAAGAGCAGCCCCTAAAATTTTGTCTGACTTTAAAGTTTTTAAGCTTTCTCTCTTTGTATACTGCAGTGTTGCAGAGTTCCTGGGAAAAAACAGGGAAGAATGCTGTTTGCCATGTTTAAAGTGCAGGGCTGGGCTGGGCTAGTCTGCTACCTGTGTAATTGTCTGATTCTGATATATTTCACCTGGCTGCTCTTCTAGTTCTCCTTGGTTAACTTCCTACTACTTCTTTTCCTTCCTTTTCCCTTTCTGTTTCTGAACTCATGTATAAAAGGTATCAGATGCTAAAAGCTGATTTTCAACATGTTTTAGGTTGCAAAATCTTACATTTTTTTTGGAAATAGATCGATGGCTTTCTGCAAGCATTATGGACAGACACGTTTGATTTATCTAACACATTAGTTTTATTTAACACTGCAATTCCTAGAAGTGTACCCAGAACACAGTATCCTCCTCTCTGGAGTCTTTTAGCCATTACTGGAAACGCTACTCTAAAAAACTAGAAAAAATAAATCACTCCCTTGTTTAGGGAATTAAAAACATTGCAGACATTGTATGTCAGAATGAATTGATCGTGACTGAGATGAGAACAAATACAATTACTTCTGAATATAATAATTGGTTAAAGGTGAATGTGCTATAGAAAATACTTATTTAAAAATTTTACAATGGTTATGTTAATTAACATACTTATAGCTCTTTTCTGAAGCATAAGGCTTAATTGTTGTGATGTAGACACTATTGTAATAGTTTTTTTTTGTGTGTGTGATTGTTTGTTCTTCTTTCAAATGTTAATACGTTGTATTGGTGTGTTAAATTTGAATAAAAATCTTTAAAAAAGT
The DNA here is from genome assembly GCF_019279795.1 of Protopterus annectens. Taxonomy (NCBI): domain Eukaryota; kingdom Metazoa; phylum Chordata; order Ceratodontiformes; family Protopteridae; genus Protopterus; species Protopterus annectens. Next base: position 370,832,625 of record NC_056751.1, read on the forward strand.
CCAAGTTAATGAAGTCCAAGAAGAGCTAAACCCAAACATAAAACTACTGTTCAGTCTCAGCCCTACTACAGGATAGGTACCCAAAGAGTGGCGTATAGCAACAGTGGTCCCTCTCCACAAAGGTGGTGCCTCAACAGACCCTGGAAACTATCGCCCCATAAGCCTGACTAGCTTGGTCTGCAAAGCTATGGAAAGGATCATCATGGACCTCATAAATAAAGATATTGGGGACCTACAGACACTGGATCCTACCCAGTTCAGCTTTGTTAAGGGCAAATACTGCCTCTTAAACCTGGTCGACTTCTTTGAAACAGTCACCAAGGCCATTGACGAGGGGAAGGTGGTCCACACAGCCTACCTGGACCTCGCAAAAGCCTTCGATACAATACCCCACTCGGGCATTATAGATAAGCTCTCCAGCTTAAATATAAACCCCTATGTCACTAGATAGTTTGCAAACTGGCTCAAGGACAGAACCCACATGGTTAGAATTGCTGGAGCCATGTCAGACTCCAAACCAGTTACAAGTGGCATCCCACAAGGCTCAGTCCTGGGACCTCCCTTGTTCGGTATATATTTCTCGGAGGTACAGGCCAACACGGAAGGACTGTGGCTGACCAAGTTCGCAGATGACTGCAAACTGGGTGCCATAATCGACTCTCCAGCCAACACAAGCATCCTCCAAAAGGGCCTCATAGAAACAGACAACTGGTGCCAGAGCCATGGCCTCAAGCTAAACGCCAAAAAGTGTATAGTCATCCCTTTGGCAAAAACAAGTGCCCACAAATTACCACATAGGTGGTAATCCATTAAGTACAGAAGAAGTAATTAGGGACCTGGGGACCCAAGTTGATAGCAATCTCTCATTTGACAACCACGTGGCCAAAGTGGTTAGAAAAATATTTTATATAGCCCACCTAATCATGAAGGGATTCACATCTAGATCAGGGGAGGTCATCGGGCCTCTTTACTCATCCCTCATCAGGCCCATAATCGAGTACAATGCCCCTTTTGGGATGTACCTTACCAGACACCTGCAGCAACTGGAAAGACCCCAAAAGTACCTCACCAAGAGGATCAAAGGGCTCAAACAGATTCCATATGCTGCCCGGTTAAAGAAACTCCAGCTCTACTCAGTGGCATACCGCCTGCTCAGAGGCGATCTGTGCCTGACGTATAAAGCCATGTCCAACCCGGAATTAAGGGACATGCTGCACCTCAAAAAATCCAAATCCCATCGAGCTACGCGCTCGAGAGACTTGAACCTCAGCACTGAAATAAATAGAACATGCAGGAGGGACAGATTCATAACCCAGAGGTTCCCTTCACTCTGGAATAAAATCCCAGACCAGGTTAGGCAGAGTCCCTCATTGACTCTCTTCAAGAGGAATCTTGATGAGTGGATGGGAGATCGTAGGTTTACCCCGGTATCACTTCTGTGTCACTGTTAGACAGAGGCACAGTATACTAACCTCGAAAAAGGGCATAGCAAAATTAATTTAAAATGGGTGGCGAAAGCCAAACATACTCTGGCTAGGCTTATAAATGCCCTAGGGCAGATAGCCTAGTATGAACCTATGAACCTATGAACCTAAGTAGACCACATCCATCAGTACTCCCCTGAAATGTTGCTCTGTAACCCAGACATAAAACTGGATTAATGTTTAGTGATTACTTCTTTTGACCATGACTCCATGATATCATTCTAGAGAATGATGTTTTCTAGGAAAACACCCAAAGTCCTCCCAGTATTATCTCTATGACTTTCTTTGACACTGATGTGTACCTAACAGGCATGTAGTTCCATGATTTTATATTTTCCCCCCTTCTTGTATAAAGGAATCACACTTGGTGTGTTCCATTTCTTAAGCACTTCCATGGTGGCAACTGATACATTGACTGTTATGGGATATCCTAGCACTATATTTATTTGTTTGTTTATTTATTTATTTACTCACTTTGTTGACCTGGTTAGGCCTACTAAGCCAATGGCCTCTTTTCATGTGAAGCCCAAAGCTTTATTCATACTGACTATCAGAAATATGGACAGGGAACCAGTGAACATCCCCTACTCTTTTCAGTAACTGCCATGGGGTCTTCTTCATCCAACTGAGCTGCCAGCACCTCACAAAGATGGGGCCTTCCTCTGAAAAGACAGTTTCCACTCTTTTTCTTTTGCTGTTCTTCTACTTTTCTCCTCCACTCTTTCCTACCTCTCTCCAACACGACATCATACATTTCCTTTTCTTTACAATGAATAAAGAAAAGTTTTAATTCAGTACTTCTTTTTCCCAATGTTCTGTAATCGCCATTCTTTTTTATTCAGCCTGAAGAGGTATGTCTTTCCCTTTCTTCTTTCTGTAACATACTTACTTAATGTAGCCATTGTTCTCCTCTTGATCTCCTCTGCCAACTCTATTTCTGCCTTTGCCCTCAATGTCAGTAAGAATTAATTAATGAATGAATAAATAAATAAAATGCTCTCACTTCCTTTACTGTGTTTCTGTAGCGTCTTGTACAGAGACGCCTCTATCTCTACAGCTCCCCCACCCTGTCTTCTATTCTTTGTCTTTTGTCCTAATTAATAGCTTCATCTTCCAGTGTAATCACATTGGGCCGGATTCCAAGAGTCACTCTCAGTGTAAGTGACTTACTTTAATATAAGGTCTAGCTTTAAGCAAGCTTGCTACATGCGCCAGATTCCAAAAGACCTTTTCTCAGCCTTCTCTAAGTGTAAGTAGTCATTTTCACCAAGAGCAAGTCTTTTGGAATCAGGGCCATTGTCTTCTCCTCTTTTTGCCTTTTTCCTTCTTTATCAGACCTTTGTCTGAAGCTCTGAGTACTGCATCCTTGACCAATTATTCCCTCAGTCTGTAAAGTTCTTGAAATATTAAAAATGTATTTTCTGTCTGTTTCCAAACATAATTCATGTTGTTTGATATTCGTATTTAGTGATTTTTTATTGGTGGATTTTGAACATACTGCTGTTTAGGGAACTTATTTAAATGTGATTTAATTGCTGTTAAATCCCTCTGATGATGTTCATTTCAAGTGTAGCTGGAAACAAAAGTGACAACTGGCTTATCGCTTTATACCTTAAATGTTTCTTTTTTATTGTCCAGGAATGTGATGCATTGCCTTTCTTCATTTTTCTTTTTTTAATGTTTATACTTCTGCATCTTTAGGAATACTTCATGTTTTTATTTTGTTTTTAACTCTGATATTCACCACAGCTTGTCATTAGCCACTTTTCTAAGGTTATACACTGTCAGCTATGTTCTTATGTTGTTATCCTTCCAATGCCCCCTTTATTCAGAATCAGACACTGGCATGACCATCACTGATAAGTTATGTGTCTACCTAGACGTCCTTGACCCCATCAACCTTAGTTAACATGACATCTAGAATTATATCAATTCTAGTACTGTCCCACACCAGTTGGCTGAACACTTCTTTGCTGAAAACCACAGTCAACGTCCACTCCCTCTCTATTGAAGAGCCTGGAATATCCCAGTCTGCTCCTGTCAGATTCAGATCTCCAAGGAATATGCACTTCTTATTCCAGTGTAATTCCTTTATTCCCATCTAAGTTCTATTATCCTCCTCTTGTGAAAGCTATTGCAGTCAGTCACTGTATTAATTTCCCTAATTTTCCCCTTCCTCTACCTTAACCAGCAGGATGAATACTCTGGATTCTGACCCTGTCCACTCTATTTCCTCCCTTCACAGGCAGTGTACCTTGTCCTCCTCTCTGACCTCATATTTGATACTTTTTTATGTTAATTGCTTCTCCAGTTCTAGCTCTTCCTCTTTTGCAGTTCCTGATCAATCTGTATCAGGCAGCTCCATCCCCCACTCTACTTGGCCAATACTACTGTGATTTAATGATATCTACCATTGGTCTCTTGCTTTCAAATACTCCAGGCTGTTGTGCTTCATTTCTCAAATTCTTACTGTATCCCTTCTAATACACCAAGTCACCTACAATGTCCTATCCTCACTAATTCCCTATGCTTAACCTTTTCAGCATTATCAACTGTGTATTCATGGAAACCTCTGTCTGTTTCATAGGCAACATAATTATGTATGCACTATCTCCAATACTTTTCATATCATACTGGTAGGAAATTATAGCTGTAACTATGACTCTTTTATACCAAAGTGACCGGTTAAATCCCATCAATATTAATTTCTTATCCTCAACCATTTGCATTACAAAATGTGCAATTATTGTAAACCTACTTGACAGTTTTACTGAAAACACACTGAAATAAGTATTTGAAATGTTATAGTGTGTCTTGGTCATGGCAATCTATATCTAGAGATGAAATCCAGTCTGTAATATTTATTTGTTTATATTTTCTGGAAATTCATTAAAGGACCTTGTGCAAGCAATAGGGCTTGCTCTCATGATGTCGTAGTTTATGAGTCAGAGGCATGTTAGCTATGATGAGAAAACACCTCATTGGCATCTAATTTACCTATCTCTGAAGCTCTGATCTGGACATCGCAGTAGTTAACTGCATCATCTGCATCATGAAGGCATACCCCCTCAATCACACTCCCGCATTCAGAAGTATATGTTCAAAATACAAATGCACACACACACTCACATACACACACACACACACACACACACACACACACACACACACACACACACACACACACACACACACACACACACACGCACGCACACACACCACAGTCCCATGCCTGTACATGAGTTGTATGCTCTTTCCCTTTCTAGTGGTTCCCCCAAAACCCAATCCCAGTGCTAGTTTAAGTGCTGTTAAGGGACAAGGGTTTAGAGTATTCCCTGGTGTCTACTGCTTCTGCCCCATCCCAATCTTTATACTGCTGTAGGTGCTGTTAATGCACAAGCATAGTATGCCTTGTGACTAGTGTATCCCCCACACCTAATGCTCATATTGTTATTGGCACTGTTAAAGCACAATTGCATTATTCCTGGTGGCTAGTGGTTCCCCCCAACCCCACCCACTGTTCCTTGTACTACTTCATTTTTGGTAGATGATGCTACAGCTTCATACAGCACTGTGTCAGTACTGTCTCTGAATTCCAAACGGTTGCCAAAACATGTAAATGAAGATGAATTTTGTACATGTAGGCATGGTTTAAGTCAGTGGCCAATGAATGTTTAGAAAAAGAGATTTACTAAAGCTATAAGAGAACTACAAATATTTAGTCAAAGAATTATTGTTTTGATTTTTTTGTAACTCAGTTTAGAGCAATAACTGATTTATTAGTTAAGGAGCTGTGAAAAGGTTATGAGGTTGAAAATTAAAATTATGAGGTCAGAAGAAAGAGGCTTAGTTTAGGATTGTCGTAGATAGCTTAGGTTATGGGTATGAATATGAAAGCAGATGAGAAAATTGTATATTGACCCTGTTTAGGAGGAACACAATTGACAGTCGCAGTTGTTGATTGTTAGAGAGGTTTTTTAAATTATTTTTAAATGTTTAAGTGCTTTCTTTTGATCTATGTAATAAAGCCAATGACTTAATTTCTTACACTCCTTCCAAGCCTGCTTCTACTCCTCCATTGGTAAGAAGATTGTCTCCTTTGTCTTTCATACATCTCTGTATATTAAACCTGCGTGCCCACCCTTGCACTCAACCATTTCTTCAATAGGAAAACCTGCTTACCTTCTCTGGTGATATATATCTAGTCCATATGTGACTTATCTTCATAAATGTCATCTAGTCCTGTTTTGTAAGTTAGAGGTGTGCCCAGACAACTTCAAAATTAATGAATATAGACATGTTCTGTTTAACAATATCTGGCTACACTCCACAACCCCTTTATCCTTCCAGTACTCCCTTATGGGACCTTTAACAGCATTTAAGATTGTAGGAGAGTCCCCGATAACATTTGTACAGCTCCTTGCACAAGCCATACTTCCTTACTCTATGCACTAATTATATATTGTCCACTTCCAGTTCTGTATTAGTTATAGCTAAATCACTGCTGTAGTTTTAGTTTAATTCAGGAGTATCCCTACAGCTAATGCATATCCATATAATCCATATAATATCCATATAATGTACTGTGTTAATTTATAGGTGATGGCATAGTTAGCCACATGTGGTTGGCCCCATTCTCCACATCACATTCTATGTGATATTCTATCACACATATGCTAGTGTGGTAGGTATTCTCCACTCTGAGTTTCACAGTACCTGGTTATTAATCATCTCCTGCAGATGTTGAAGCTTTGATGAGTTATTAGAATGGGTAGATTTCTGATCAGGTAAATGATATGTGATAGTACATTAGGTGGGGTGAAGAGGACGGCAAAGTGGTAGGGGCTCAATTAGCAGATCCTGATCAGTCTTCAATACAAATTCAGCCTGCCAGTATCAAAACTGAAAAACTGTAGTTCCCTCTGCCACACACAGAAAGCTATAGAGTACTTGTAGCAATGTGTGTGTGTGTGTGTGTGTGTGTGTGCGTGCGTGCGTGCGTGCGTGCGTGTGTGTGTGTGTGTGTGTGTGTGTGCGTGCGTGCGTGCGTGTGTGTGTGTGTGTGTGTGTGTGTGTGTGTGTGTGTGTGTCATAAACTGTAGTGAGCAGTTTGCAGCAGTTTAAAAGGAAGGAAGGAAGTTTTTTATTTTTGTATCCTCAAGTCTGAGGAGAGGTGTCAGCTAAGTGAAAGCAACAGTTACAATAATAGCTAGCTACACCTCTGTCTGTACCTCTGCCAATAGCCTCTGAAGCCATCCATTGATAATCACTGAGAAGGAAAGATCATTATAAAGGCCTTTTATCCACTGCATGATGCTACTTCCATGTTGTCTGACTTGCAGAACAGTAAATAAGAAATCCCAATAAACTATGTCAAAAGTTTTAGCGGTCTAAAAGAAGTATACTTGCATCTGATTGCATCTTCCCATATTTATAGAAGAAAACCATTATCTCTCACCATTTACTGGCAATGTCTTTACTTTTCACAAATCCATTTTGTCTTTCCTGTTATAATTGTGGCAACAAGTCATGTAACCTGACTACTAGGAATTTAGCCAGAACCTTCAGGTTTAAGTTGATAAGGGAAATGGGTCTAACGTTTTCTAACATTAATACCTCTGTGTTGAGTTTTAGGATAACTGTTATCATAGCTTGCTTACAGTGATAGGCAAGACCTACAAAGAAGTCTTGAGTGCTGTAAAGCCCCCTAACATTTGCAAAAGTCCCTGCTTCTCCACTTATAAAAGGGTCTATGTTAAATATTCGAACATCCAAAATGCCGAATGTTACATGGTCGGGACCAAATGTTCGACATTTGGATGTTCGAATATCACATAAAAAAAAGAAAAACACATCTTAACAGTGTGAGCAGGGGGTCAAGCCCCACTGCACCCCCACCTACTTAAATATACCAATTCCAAGACCGTACTTCAGTGCAGAAAAGGGAATTCTCCCTATCTGCACCGTACGCCGCCATTGAAAGTCAATCTTTGAACACTTGAAATTTCAAACGCTTGGTCTCGACCATTTAATGTTCGAAATTTTAACCGTTTGAAGACTTGAAATAGACCCTTATAAAACATGGCTAAAAGTCCATGAAGTCCTAAGAGCCCTATTGAACTCGAGGTTGGTAATCACCCCTACCACTTCTTCACAGCTAAAAGGCTTATTCAAAGTCATCCCCTTTTCAGGATTAAAGACTATGTCTGAGCTACCAGGAATTCCCATAATTTGGCATCCATGGAGAAAGCAGAACTATGGAGAGATACGTAAAACTCCCTAAACACCTTTCTAAGTTCTTTATCCCCAATAACAACAATTGTGTTTCATCAATCACACAAGCAATAAACATTTTATTCAGCTGGAGAGGAGCTGAATCAAAGAAGAGCATCCTTCGCCAACATCTGGGAAGCATGCATCAGTGGGGGGAGGTAAAAGGTTTATGTAATGTAGGTCACACACACACACAAACACACACACAGACACACAAAAAAAATAAAGATTGCGTATGTAAAAAATGCAAAAAATAAAGAAATTAAATAAAATAAATACTGCAGAACTATATAGCACAATATGTAGGAATTATACTAAAAATCCAAAACCCTCACAAGCTAGCTAGTCATCCATGTCTACACAACAATATATCAGGTACATACTGAATCTACTCCCCCCTACACTCTCCCCCAGATACACAAGGCAGTAAAGCCACAACATCATATTTACTTCACTACTGTTAGCTTAAACATCTGTACTACCTAAAGTGGAAGACATAAAAAAGTGCAGTTGTCCCAGTCTCCTTCAATAAACACATACCACACCAGATGACATTTGACGCCCTTTATTAAAGTTCCATAAACATAAATTTATTGACGAACTAATATTTTAATTTATTAATCACAGCATAAACAGCCATATAACTGTTAACTTGTGCAACATGACCCTGCTCACCCTGACCAAATAAGCAGCGTCCTTATCCCCGCTCGCTTATTTACTTGTCAAGCAGTGTCCCACCACTCACTTGCATTTCCCAACTCATTGAAATAAACATCCATCCAAATAAACAGCATTCTTATCTTCTCTTGCTTACTTTTACTTATCAAGCAGCGTCCCAAAGCTCCCTTACATTTCCCAACTCATTGAAATGAACATCCAACACCAGAGGGGGAAAAGAAGAGGAACAAACCTCCCCTCTTCTCTGCCTCCCAACTTATAACAACCACACAATCTCCAAAGTTCCAAACAGGGAGGGAGGGTGGAGAGCAAGATCATGCCAAAATGTGTCTCCTTACCCAGTTACACTGTCATAAAACCCATTAACCCCCTCCCTACACTTACCTCATTTCCTCTCGATCATCCTACTTTCCCATTTAACCCTTTCTTCCCCCCAACTAGATTCCTTCCACTACTCTCTTAGTACCCATTACTACTTTTACCAAGAGCCCCACCTGAAGATGGCCCTGGACAAATTGGTTACCAAACCGCATTTATGATCTTAGGTCCACTGAAGAGAATCTTGCCAGATTTTAATACAGAAAGGATAATAGTTAGACCTCAATGACCATTTTAGAGAAGCTTAGTAACATTTAGTTGTCCATTCTACTTTTGTCTAGTTTCTGCAGCCCCTTAGAGGACCAACAATGCTTATCCACTGGTAAAGATGATCTCAAGAAAATATCAAACCATGTTTTCTTAGTGCATGTCCTAGTCTCCTCTGCTGAATTTCCAAAATTGAGAGATTAATGTCTTCTTCTGGGACCTTGTTTGCTCTAGTTACAACAGGCCTTCATCTCTTGCGTCTTCAGCAAAGTCTCTTGTCCTGTCTGCTGCAGTCTCCCACTTTTACCAGAAGAGATATTCCACCAAGGGTTATGGACATCTGTTGGACTTACCATGGGATGGCCTTGTTGTGACACTGGTGTACCATTCTTTATAGGGGACGCTGTATTTGTCATAGGGTTTTTTTTCTGTTAGGAGCCACTAACTGGCCTGACTTATTCAGAAAAAAATGTTATCTGATGTTTGGCCATTGCTAGTTCCCACTCCACCTCTTTATCTGTCATCCTCCAGAATTTATTCCATGTGGGCACTGAGTTAATAAATGCAGCTGCTTCCTTCTCCCATATATGTATGTCCTGGCCACTTCTTTTTCTGCAACCTGTATAGGTTCATAGGTATTTCCTAAGCAATTAACCTGCGAGGATCTCAAAAAGTTTAGCCTTACATTCCCATTTGTAGTTTTTAGATATTATATTTTAGGTACAAATGACCCAGTGGTGGGCAGAACAAAGATATGTTGGGATATTTATTTATTGTCCCTATCCATGAGGGACATAAGTGCTAATCAGGAGGCAGATTTGAGGTGTCCTGGTCATTTATTCAAATGACATTTGTTTAGAGGAAGAGAAGTACTTTGCTTTATGTGAATTGGAACATGGATACACAAAAGAGGTATTATCCATGATACATACCAGTCCCTGCAACATGCTCTATTTAAGTTGCAAAAGATATTGAGATCCCTTCTGTGGGTGCTCATGGTACCATCATACTTTTGAATGAGTAATAGGTCTGATTGGATAGGGTCTGTGGCGGATGTGCATACAAGGCAGAGGTCGCCTCTTGATAGTCTGAATGATACCAAGGAGAGGGACAGAGGTTTGAGATGGTCTGCATAGTTTTTGTAAGTTAGGGAATATATTTTTTGTAAGAAACCATTGTGATGACTCTAGTTGTGAGTACATACACATACATACTGAATGAGGCATTATGTAGAAACCATTGTGATGACTCTAGCTATGAGTACATACACATACATACTGGATGGGACATTATGAAGAAACCATTGTGATCACTGTAGTTGTGAGTACATACACATACATACTGAATGCGGCATTATGTAGAAACCATTGTGATCACTGTAGTTGTGAGTACATACACATACATACTGAATGGGGCATTATGTAGAAATCATTGTGATCACTCTAGTAGTGAGTACATATACATACATACTAGATGGGACATTATGTAGAAACCATTGTGATCACTGTAGTTGTGAGTACATACACATACATACTGAAAGGGGCATTATGTAGAAACCATTGTGATCACTATAGTTGTGAGTACATACACATACATACTGAATGGGGCATTATGTAGAAACCATTGTGATCACTCTAGTAGTGAGTACATACACATACATACTGAATGGGGCATTATGTAGAAACCATTGTGATCACTCTAGTTGTGAGTACATACACATACATACTGAATGGGGCATTATGTAGAAACCATTGTGATCACTCTAGTTGTGAGTACATACACATACATACCGAATGGGGCATTATGTAGAAACCATTGTGATCACTCTAGTTGTGAGTACATACACATACATACCGAATGGGGCATTCTGTAGAAACAATTGTGATCACTCTAGTTGTGAGTACATACACATACATACCGAATGGGGCATTATGTAGAAACCATTGTGATCACTCTAGTTGTGAGTACATACACATACATACTTAATGGGGCATTATGTAGAAACCATTGTGATCACTCTAGTTGTGAGTACATACACATACATACTGAATGGGGCATTATGTAGAAACCACTGCGATGACTCTAGTTGTGAGTACATACACATACATACTGAATGGGGCATTATGTAGAAACCATTGTGATCACTCTAGTTGTGAGTACATACACATACATAATGAATGAGGCATTATGTAGAAACCACTGTGATGACTATAGTTGTGAGTACATACACATGCATACTGAAAGGGGCATTATGTAGAAACCATTGTGATGATTCTACTTGTGAGTACATACACATGCATACCGAAATGGGCATTATGTAGAAACCATTGTGATGACTCTAGTTGTGAGTACATACACATACATACTGAATGGGGCATTATGTAGAAACCATTGTGATGACTCTAGTTGTGAGTACATGCACATAGATACTGAATGGGGCATTATGTAGAAACCATTGTGCTGACTCTAGTTGCGAGTACATACACATACATTCTGAATGGGCATTATGTAGAAACCATTGTGATGACTCTAGTTGTGAGTACATACATACTGAATGGGGCATTATGTAGAAACCATTGTGATCACTTTAGTTGTGAGTACATGCACATACATACTGAATGGGGCATTATGTAGAAACCATTGTGATCACTGTAGTTGTGAGTACATACACAAACATACTGAATGAGGCATTATGCAGAAACCATTGTGATCACCGTAGTTGTGAGTACATACACATACATACTGAATGGGGCATTATGAAGAAACCATTGTGATGACTCTAGTTGTGAGTACATACACATACTTAATGAATGGGGCATTATGTAGAAACCATCGTGCTGACTCTAGTTGTGAGTACATATACATACATACTGAATGGGGCATTATGTAGAAACCACTGTGAAGACTCTAGTTGTGAGTACATACACATACATACTGAATGGGACATTATGTAGAAACCATTGTGATGACTCTAGTTGTGAGTACATACACATACATACTGAATTGGGCATTATGTAGAAACCATTGTGATGACTCTACTTGTGAGTACATACATGTATATACTGAATGGGGCATTATGTAGAAACCACTGTGATCACTGTAGTTGTCAGTACATACATGAACATACTGATTGGGGCATTATGTGGAAACCATTGTGATCACTGTAGTTGTGAGTACATACAACTACATACTGAATGGGGCATTATGTAGAAACCCTTGTGATGACTCTAGTTGTGAGTACATACACATACATACTGAATGGGGCATTATGTAGAAAACATTGTGATGACTCTAGTTGTGAGTACATACACATACATACTGAATGGGGAATTATGTAGAAACCACTGTGATGACTCTAGTTGTGAGTACATACACATACATACTGAATGGGGCATTATGTAGAAACCATTGTGATGACTTTAGTTGTCAGTACATAACCATATATACTGAATGGGGCATAATGTAGAAACCATTGTGATCACTGTAGTTGTCAGTACATACACGTATATACTGAATGGGGCATTATGTAGAAACCATTGTGAACACTGTAGTTGTGAGTACATACAACTACATACTGAATGGGGCATTATGTAGAAACCCTTGTGATGACTCTAGTTGTGAGTACATACACATACATACTGAATGGGGCATTATGTAGAAAACATTGTGATGACTCTAGTTGTGAGTACATACACATACATACTGAATGGGGAATTATGTAGAAACCACTGTGATGACTCTAGTTGTGAGTACATACACATACATACTGAATGGGGCATTATGTAGAAACCATTGTGATGACTTAAGTTGTGAGTACATATACATACATACTGAATTGGGCATTATGTAGAAACCATTGTGATGACTCTAGTTGTGAGTACATACACATATATACTGAATGGGGCATTATGTAGAAACCAATGTGATCACTGTAGTTGTCAGTACATACATGTACATACTGATTGGGGCATTATGTAGAAACCATTGTGATCACTGTAGTTGTGAGTACATACACGTACATACTGAATGGGGCATTATGTAGAAACCATTGTGATGACTCTAGTTGTGAGTACATGCACATACATACTAAATGGGGCATTATGTAGAAACCATTGTGATGACCTTAGTTGTGAGTACATATGCATACATACTGAATGGGCCATAATGTAGAAGCCATTGTGATCACTGTAGTTGTGAGTACATACACATACATACTGAATGGGGCATTATGTAGAAACCACTGTGATGACTCTAGTTGTGAGTACATACATGTACATACTGAATGAGGCATTATGTAGAAACCATTGTGATAACTCTAGTTGTGAGTACATACACGTATATACTGAATGGGTCATAATTTAGAAACCATTGTGATCACTGTAGTTGTCAGTACATACATGTACATACTGAATGGGGCATTATGTAGAAACCATTGTGATCACTCTAGTTGTGAGTACATACACATGCATACTGAAATGGGCATTATGTAGAAACCATTGTGATCACTCTAGTTGTGAGTACATACACATACATACTGAATGGGGCATTATGTAGAAAACAATGTGATCACTCTAGTTGTGAGTACATACACATACATACTGAATGGGGCATTATGTAGAAACCATTCCGATGACTCTAGTTGTGAGTATATACACATACATACTGAATGGGGCATTATGCAGAAACCATTGCGATGACACTAGTTGTGAGTACATACACATACATACTGAAAGGGGCATTATGTAGAAACCATTGTGATGACTCTAGTTGTGAGTACATACACATGCATACTGAAAAGGGCATTATGTAGAAACCATTGTGATCACTCTAGTTGTGAGTACATACACATGCATACTGAAATGGGAATTATGTAGAAACCATTGTGATCACTCTAGTTGTGAGTACATACACATACATACTGAATGGGGCATTATGTAGAAAACAATGTGATCACTCTAGTTGTGAGTACATACACATACATACTGAATGGGGCATTATGTAGAAACCATTGCAATGACTCTAGTTGTGAGTATAAACACATACATACTGAATGGGGCATTATGCAGAAACCATTGCGATGACTCTAGTTGTGAGTACATACACATTCATACTGAATGGGGCATTATGTAGAAACCATTGTGATGACTCTAGTTGTGAGTACATACACATACATACTGAATGGGGCATTATGTAGAAACCATTGTGCTGACTCTAGTTGTGAGTACATACACATACATACTGAATGGGGCATTATGTAGAAACCACTGTGCTGACTCTAGTTGTGAGTACATACACATACATACTGAATGGGGCATTATGTAGAAACCATTGTGATGACTTTATTTGTCAGTACATACACGTATATTCTGAATGGGGCATAATGTAGAAACCATTGTGATCACTGTAGTTGTGAGTACATACACATACATACTGAATGGGGCATTATGAAGAAACCATTGTGATGACTCTAGTTGTGAGTACATACACATACATACTGAATGGGGCATTATGTAGAAACCACTGTGATGACTCTAGTTGTGAGTACATATACATACATACTGAATTGGGCATTATGTAGAAACCATTGTGATGACTCTACTTGTGAGTACATACACGTATATACTGAATGAGGCATTATGTAGAAAACACTGTGATCACTGTAGTTGTCAGTACATACATGTACATACTGATTTGGGCATTATGTAGAAACCATTGTGATCACTGTAGTTGTGAGTACATGCACATACATACTGAATGGGTCATTATGTAGAAACCATTGTAATGACCCTAGTTGTGAGTACATACGCATACATACTGAATGGGCCATAACGTAGAAGCCATTGTGATCACTGTAGTTGTGAGTGCATACACATACATACTAAATGGGGCATTATGTAGAAAACATTGTGATGACTCTAGTTGTGAGTACATACACATACATACTGAATGGGGCATTATGTAGAAACCATTGTGCTGACTCTAGTTGTGAGTACATACACATACATACTGAATGGGACATTATGTAGAAACCATTGTGATGACTTAAGTTGTCAGTACATAACCATATATACTGAATGGGGCATAATGTAGAAATCATTGTGATCACTGTAGTTGTCAGTACATACACGTATATACTGAATGGGGCATTATGTAGAAACCATTGTGATCACTGTAGTTGTGAGTACATACAACTACATACTGAATGGGGCATTATGTAGAAACCCTTGTGATGACTCTAGTTGTGAGTAGATACACATACATACTGAATGGGGCATTATGTAGAAACCATCGTGCTGACTCTAGTTGTGAGTACATACACATACATACTGAATGGGGAATTATGTAGAAACCACTGTGATGACTCTAGTTGTGAGTACATACACATACATACTGAATGGGGCATTATGTAGAAACCATTGTGATGACTCTAGTTGTGAGTACATATACATACATACTGAATTGGGCATTATGTAGAAACAATTGTGATGACTCTAGTTGTGAGTACATACACATACATACTGAATGGGGCATCATGTAGAAACCATTGTGATTACTGTAGCTGTGAGTACATACACATACATACTGAATGGGTCATTATGTAGAAACCATTATGATCACTCTAGTTGTGAGTGCATACACATACATACTGAATGAGGCATTATGTAGAAACCATTGTGATGACTCTAGTTGTGAGTAAATACACATACATACTGAATGGGGGATTATGTAGAAACCATTGTGATGACTCTAGTTTTGAGTACATACACATAAATACTGAATGGGGCATTATGTAGAAACAATTGTGATGACTCTAGTTGTGTGTACATATGCATACATACTGAATGGGGCATTATGAAGAAACCATTGTGATGACTCTAGTTGTGAGTACATGCACATACATACTGAATGGGGCATTATGTAGAAACCATTGTGTTGACTCTAGTTGTGAGTACATACATGTAGATACTGAATGGGGCATTATGTAGAAACCATTGTGATGACTCTAGTTGTGAGTACATACACATACATACTGAATGGGGCATTATGTAGAAACCATTGTGTTGACTCTAGTTTTGAGTACATACACGTAGATACTGAATGGGGCATTATGTAGAAACCATTGTGATGACTCTAGTTGTGAGTACATACACAAACATACTGAATGGGGCATTATGTAGAAACCATTGTGCTGACTCTAGTTGTGAGTTCATACACATAAATACTGAATGGGGCATTATGTAGAAACCATTGTTCTGACTCTAGTTGTAAGTACATACACATACATACTGAATGGGGCATTATGTAGAAACCATTGTGATGACTCTAGTTGTCAGTACATACACGTATATACTGAAATGGGCATTATGTAGAAACCATTGTGATCACTGTAGTTGTCAGTACATACACGTATATACAGAATGGGGCATTATGTTGAAACCATTGTGATCACTGTAGTTGTCAGTACATACCCGTACATACTGAATGGGGCATTATGTAGAAACCATTGTGATGACTCTGGTTGTGAGCACATACACGTACATACTGAATGGGGCATTATGTAGAAACCGTTGTGATCACTGTTGCTGTGAGTACATACACGTACATACTGAATGGGGCATTATGTAGAAACCATTGTGATGACTCTAGTTGTGAGTACATACACGTACATACTGAATGGGGCATTATGTAGAAACCATTGTGATCACTGTAGTTGCGAGTACATACACATACATACTGAATGGGGCATTATGTAGAAACCATTGTGATCACTGTAGTTGTGAGTACATACACATACATACTGAATGGGGCATTATGTAGAAACCATTGTGATGACTCTAGATGTGAGTACATACACATACATACTGAATGGGGCATTATGTAGAAACCATTGTGATGACTCTAGTTGTGAGCACATACACATACATACTGAATGGGGCATTATGTAGAAACCATTGTGATGACTCTAGTTGTGAGTACATACACATACATACTGAATGGGGCATTATGTAGAAACCATTGTGATGACTCTAGTTGTGAGTACATACACATACATACTGAATGGGGCATTATGTAGAAACCATTGTGATGACCCTACTTGTGAGTACATACACATACATACTGAATTGGGCATTATGTAGAAACCATTGTGATGACTCTAGTTGTGAGTACATACACATACATACTGAATGGGGCATTATGTAGAAACCATTGTGATGACTCTAGTTGTGAGTACGTACACATACATACTGAATGGGGCATTATGTAGAAACCATTGTGATGACCCTAGTTATGAGTACATACACATACATACTGAATGGGGCATTATGTAGAAACCATTGTGATGACCCCACTTGTGAGTACATACACATACATACTGAATTGGGCATTATGTAGAAACCATTGTGATGACTCTAGTTGTGAGTACATACACGTATATACTGAATGGGGCATTATGTAGAAACCACTGTGATCACTGTAGTTGTCAGTACATACATGTACATACTGATTGGGGCATTATGTAGAAACCATTGTGCTGACGCTAGTTGTGAGTACATACACATACACACTGAATGGGGCATTATGTAGAAACCATTGTGATGACTTTAGTTGTCAGTACATAACCGTATATACTGAATGGGGCATAATGTAGAAACCATTGTGATCACTGTAGTTGTGAGTACATACAACTACATACTGAATGGGGCATTATGTAGAAACCCTTGTGATGACTCTAGTTGTGAGTGCATACACATACATACTGAATGGGGCATTATGTAGAAACCAGCTTGCTGACTCTAGTTGTGAGTACATACACATACATACTGAATGGGGCATTATGTAGAAACCACTGTGATTACTCCAATTGTGAGTACATACACATACATACTGAATGGGGCATTATGTAGAAACCATTGTGTTGACTGTAGTTGTGAGTACATATACATACATACTGAATTGGGCATTATGTAGAAACCATTGTGATGACTCTAGTTGTTAGTACATACACGTATATACTGAATGAGGCATTATGTAGAAACCACTGTGATCACTGTAGTTGTCAGTACATACATGTACATACTGATTGGGGTATTATGTAGAAACCATTGTGATCACTGTAGTTGTGAGTACATACACATACATACTGAATGGGGCATTATGTAGAAACCAATGTGATGACCCTAGTTGTGAGTACATATGCATACATACTAAACAGGCCATAATGTAGAAGCCATTGTGATCACTGTAGTTGTGAGTACATACACATACATACTGAATGGGGCATTATGTAGAAAGCATTGTGATGACTCTAGTTGTGACTACATACACATACATACTGAATGGGGCATTATGTAGAAACCATTGTGATGACTCTAGTTGTGAGTACATACACATACATACTGAATGGGGCATTATGTAGAAACCATTGTGCTGACTCTAGTTGTGAGTACATACACATACATACTGAATGGGGCATTATGTAGAAACCATTGTGATGACTTTAGTTGTCAGTACATACACATATATACTGAATGGGGCATAATGTAGAAACCATTGTGATCACTGTAGTTGTCAGGGCATACACGTATATACTGAATGGGGCATTATGTAGAAACCATTGTGATCACTGTAGTTGTGAGTACATACACATACATACTGAATGGGGCATTATGAAGAAACCATTGTGATGACTCTAGTTGTGAGTACATACACATACATAATGAATGGGGCATTATGTAGAAACCATCGTGCTGACTCTAGTTGTGAGTACATACACATACATACTGAATGGGGCATTATGTAGAAACCACTGTGATGACTCTAGTTGTGAGTACATACACATACATACTGAATGGGACATTATGTAGAAACCATTGTGATGACTCTAGTTGTAAGTACATACACATACATACTGAATTGGGCATTATGTAGAAACCATTGTGATGACTCTAGTTGTGAGTACATGCACATACATACTGAATGGGCATTATGTAGAAACCATTGTGATGACCCTAGTTGTGAGTACATATGCATACATACTGAATGGGCCATAACGTAGAAGCCATTGTGATCACTGTAGTTGTGAGTACATACACATACATACTGAATGGGGCATTATGTAGAAAGCATTGTGATGACTCTAGTTGTGACTACATACACATACATACTGAATGGGGCATTATGTAGAAACCATTGTGATGACTCTAGTTGTAAGTACATACACATACATACTGAATGGGGCATTATGTAGAAACCATTGTGCTGACTCTAGTTGTGAGTACATACACATACATACTGAATGGGGCATTATGTAGAAACCATTGTGATGACTTTAGTTGTCAGTACATAACCATATATACTGAATGGGGCATAATGTAGAAACCATTGTGATCACTGTAGTTGTCAGTACATACACGTATATACTGAATGGGGCATTATGTAGAAACCATTGTGATCACTGTAGTTGTGAGTACATACAACTACATACTGAATGGGGCATTATGTAGAAACCCTTGTGATGACTCTAGTTGTGAGTACATACACATACATACTGAATGGGGCATTATGTAGAAACCATCGTGCTGACTCTAGTTGTGAGTACATACACATACATACTGAATGGGGAATTATGTAGAAACCACTGTGATGACTCTAGTTGTGAGTACATACACATACATACTGAATGGGACATTATGTAGAAACCATTGTGATGACTCTAGTTGTGAGTACATATACATACATACTGAATTGGGCATTATGTAGAAACCATTGTGATGACTCTAGTTGTGAGTACATACACATATATACTGAATGGGGCATTATGTAGAAACCAATGTGATCACTGTAGTTGTCAGTACATACATGTACATACTTATTGGGGCATTATGTAGAAACCATTGTGATCACTGTAGTTGTGAGTACATACACGTACATACTGAATGGGGCATTATGTAGAAACCATTGTGATGACTCTAGTTGTGAGTACATGCACATACATACTAAACGGGGCATTATGTAGAAACCATTGTGATGACCTTAGTTGTGAGTACATACATATACATACTGAATGGGCCATAATGTAGAAGCCATTGTGATCACTGTAGTTGTGAGTACATACACATACATACTGAATGGGGCATTATGCAGAAACCATTGTGATGACTTTAGTTGTCAGTACATACACGTATATACTGAATGCAGCATAATGTAGAAACCATTGTGATCACTGTAGTTGTCAGTACATACACATATATACTGAATGGGGCAGTATGTAAAAACCATTGTGATGACCCAAGTTGTGAGTACATACACGTACATACTGAATGGGGCATTATGTAGAAACCACTGTGATGACTCTAGTTGTGAGTACATACACGTACATACTGAATGGGGCATTATGTACAAACCATTGTGATGACTCTAGTTGTGAGTACATTCACGTGCATACTGAATGGGGCATTATGTAGAAACCATTGTGATGATTCTAGTTGTGAGTACATACACATACATACTGAATGGAGCATTATGTAGAAACCATTGTGATCACTCTAGTTGTGAGTACATACATGTAAATACTGAATGGGGCATTATGTAGAAACCATTGTGATCACTCTAGTTGTGAGTACATACACATACATAATGAATGGGGCATTATGTAGAAACCACTGTGATGACTCTAGTTGTGAGTACATACACATACATACTGAAAGGGGCATTATGTAGAAACCATTGTGATGACTCTAGTTGTGAGTATATACACATGCATACTGAATGGGACATTATGTAGAAACATTGTGAGTACATACACGTATATACTGAATGGGGCATTATGTAGAAACCATTGTGATCACTGTAGTTGTCAGTACATACATGTACATACTGATTGGGGCATTATGTAGAAACCATTGTAATAACTCTAGTTGTGAGTACATACACATACATACTGAATGGGGCATTATGTAGAAACCACTGTGATGACTCTAGTTGTGAGTACATACACGTACATACTGAATGGGGCATTATGTAGAAACCATTGTGATGACTCTAGTTGTGAGTACATACACGTATATACTGAATGGGTCATTATTTAGAAACCATTGTGATCACTGTAGTTGTCAGTACATACATGTACATACTGAATGGGGCATTATGTAGACACCATTGTGATGACTCTAGTTGTGAGTACATACACATGCATACTGAAATGGGCATTATGTAGAAACCATTGTGATCACTCTAGTTGTGAGTACATACACATGCATACTGAAATGGGCATTATGTAGAAACCATTGTGATCACTCTAGTTGTGAGTACATACACATACATACTGAATGGGGCATTATGTAGAAAACAATGTGATCACTCTAGTTGTGAGTACATACACATACATACTGAATGGGGCATTATGTAGAAACCATTCCGATGACTCTAGTTGTGAGTATATACACATACATACTGAAAGGGGCATTATGTAGAAACAATTGTGATGACACTAGTTGTGACTATAAACACATGCATACTGAATGGGGCATTATGTAGAAACCATTGTGATGACTCTAGTTGTGAGTACATACACATGCATACTGAAAAGGGCATTATGTAGAAACCATTGTGATCACTCTAGTTGTGAGTACATACACATGCATACTGAAATGGGAATTATGTAGAAACCATTGTGATCACTCTAGTTGTGAGTACATACACATACATACTGAATGGGGCATTATGTAGAAAACAATGTGATCACTCTAGTTGTGAGTACATACACATACATACTGAATGGGGCATTATGTAGAAACCATTGTGATGACTCTAGTTGTGAGTACATACACATACATACTGAATGGGGCATTATGTAGAAACCATTGTGCTGACTCTAGTTGTGAGTACATACACATACATACTGAATGGGGCATTATGTAGAAACCATTGTGATGACTTTAGTTGTCAGTACATACACGTATATACTGAATGGGGCATAATGTAGAAACCATTGTGATCACTGTTGTTGTCAGGGCATACACGTATATACTGAATGGGGCATTATGTAGAAACCATTGTGATCACTGTAGTTGTGAGTACATACACATACATACTGAATGGGGCATTATGAAGAAACCATTGTGATGACTCTAGTTGTGAGTACATACACATACATAATGAATGGGGCATTATGTAGAAACCATCGTGCTGACTCTAGTTGTGAGTACATACACATACATACTGAATGGGGCATTATGTAGAAACCACTGTGATGACTCTAGTTGTGAGTACATACACATACATACTGAATGGGACATTATGTAGAAACCGTTGTGATGACTCTAGTTGTGAGTACATACACATACTGAATGGGCATTATGTAGAAACCATTGTGATGACTCTAGTTGTGAGTACATGCACATACATACTGAATGGGCCATAACGTAGAAGCCATTGTGATCACTGTAGTTGTGAGTACATACACATACATACTGAATGGGGCATTATGTAGAAAGCATTGTGATGACTCTAGTTGTGACTACATACACATACATACTGAATGGGGCATTATGTAGAAACCATTGTGATGACTCTAGTTGTAAGTACATACACATACATACTGAATGGGGCATTATGTAGAAACCATTGTGCTGACTCTAGTTGTGAGTACATACACATACATACTGAATGGGGCATTATGTAGAAACCATTGTGATGACTTTAGTTGTCAGTACATAACCATATATACTGAATGGGGCATAATGTAGAAACCATTGTGATCATTGTAGTTGTCAGTACATACACGTATATACTGAATGGGGCATTATGTAGAAACCATTGTGATCACTGTAGTTGTGAGTACATACAACTACATACTGAATGGGGCATTATGTAGAAACCCTTGTGATGACTCTAGTTGTGTGTACATACACATACATACTGAATGGGGCATTATGTAGAAACCATCGTGCTGACTCTAGTTGTGAGTACATACACATACATACTGAATGGGGAATTATGTAGAAACCACTGTGATGACTCTAGTTGTGAGTACATACACATACATACTGAATGGGGCATTATGTAGAAACCATTGTGATGACTCTAGTTGTGAGTACATATACATACATACTGAATTGGGCATTATGTAGAAACCATTGTGATGACTCTAGTTGTGAGTACATACACATATATACTGAATGGGGCATTATGTAGAAACCAATGTGATCACTGTAGTTGTCAGTACATACATGTACATACTTATTGGGGCATTATGTAGAAACCATTGTGATCACTGTAGTTGTGAGTACATACACGTACATACTGAATGGGGCATTATGTAGAAACCATTGTGATGACTCTAGTTGTGAGTACATGCACATACATACTAAATGGGGCATTATGTAGAAACCATTGTGATGACCTTAGTTGTGAGTACATACACATACATACTGAATGGGCCATAATGTAGAAGCCATTGTGATCACTGTAGTTGTGAGTACATACACATACATACTGAATGGGGCATTATGTAGAAACCATTGTGATGACTTTAGTTGTCAGTACATACACGTATATACTGAATGCAGCATAATGTTGAAACCATTGTGATCACTGTAGTTGTCAGTACATACACATATATACTGAATGGGGCAGTATGTAAAAACCATTGTGATGACCCAAGTTGTGAGTACATAGACATACATACTGAATGGGGCTTTATGTAGAAACCACTGTGAAGACTCTAGTTGTGAGTACATACACGTACATACTGAATGGGGCATTATGTAGAAACCATTGTGATGACTCTAGTTGTGAGTACATTCACGTGCATACTGAATGGGGCATTATGTAGAAACCATTGTGATGATTCTAGTTGTGAGTACATACACATACATACTGAATGGGGCATTATGTAGAAACCATTGTGATCACTCTAGTTGTGAGTACATACATGTAAATACTGAATGGGGCATTATGTAGAAACCATTGTGATCACTCTAGTTGTGAGTACATACACATACATAATGAATGGGGCATTATGTAGAAACCACTGTGATGACTCTAGTTGTGAGTACATACACATACATACTGAAAGGGGCATTATGTAGAAACCATTGTGATGACTCTAGTTGTGAGTATATACACATGCATACTGAATGGGGCATAATGTAGAAACATTGTGAGTACATACACGTATATACTGAATGGGGCATTATGTAGAAACCATTGTGATCACTGTAGTTGTCAGTACATACATGTACATACTGATTGGGGCATTATGTAGAAACCATTGTAATAACTCTAGTTGTGAGTACATACACATACATACTGAATGGGGCATTATGTAGAAACCACTGTGATGACTCTAGTTGTGAGTACATACATGTACATACTGAATGAGGCATTATGTAGAAACCATTGTGATAACTCTAGTTGTGAGTACATACACGTATATACTGAATGGGTCATTATTTAGAAACCATTGTGATCACTGTAGTTGTCAGTACATACATGTACATACTGAATGGGGCATTATGTAGACACCATTGTGATGACTCTAGTTGTGAGTACATACACATGCATACTGAAATGGGCATTATGTAGAAACCATTGTGATCACTCTAGTTGTGAGTACATACACATACATACTGAATGGGGCATTATGTAGAAAACAATGTGATCACTCTAGTTGTGAGTACATACACATACATACTGAATGGGGCATTATGTAGAAACCATTCCGATGACTCTAGTTGTGAGTATATACACATACATACTGAATGGGGCATTATGCAGAAACCATTGCGATGATACTAGTTGTGAGTACATACACATACATACTGAAAGGGGCATTATGTAGAAACAATTGTGATGACACTAGTTGTGACTATAAACACATGCATACTGAATGGGGCATTATGTAGAAACCATTGTGATGACTCTAGTTGTGAGTACATACACATGCATACTGAAAAGGGCATTATGTAGAAACCATTGTGATCACTCTAGTTGTGAGTACATACACATGCATACTGAAATGGGAATTATGTAGAAACCATTGTGATCACTCTAGTTGTGAGTACATACACATACATACTGAATGGGGCATTATGCAGAAACCATTGCGATGACTCTAGTTGTGAGTACATACACATTCATACTGAATGGGGCATTATGTAGAAACCATTGTGATGACTCTAGTTGTGAGTACATACACATACATACTGAATGGGGCATTATGTAGAAACCATTGTGCTGACTCTAGTTGTAAGTACATACACATACATACTGAATGGGGCATTATGTAGAAACCACTATGCTGACTCTAGTTGTCAGTACATACACATACATACTGAATGGGGCATTATGTAGAAACCATTGTGATGACTTTATTTGTCAGTACATACACGTATATACTGAATGGGGCATAATGTAGAAACCATTGTGATCACTGTAGTTGTCAGTACATACACGTATATACTGAATGGGGCATTATGTAGAAACCATTGTGATGACTCTAGTTGTGAGTACATACACATACATACTGAATGGGGCATTATGTAGAAACCACTGTGATGACTCTAGTTGTGAGTACATACACATACATACTGAATGGGGCATTATGTAGAAACCATTGTGATGACTCTAGTTGTGAGTACATACACATACATACTGAATGGGGCATTATGTAGAAACCATTGTGATCACTGTAGTTGTGAGTACATACACATACATACTGAATGGGGCATTATGAAGAAACCATTGTGATGACTCTAGTTGTGAGTACATACACATACATACTGAATGGGGCATTATGAAGAAACCATTGTGATGACTCTAGTTGTGAGTACATACACATACATACTGAATGGGGAATTATGTAGAAACCACTGTGATGACTCTAGTTGTGAGTACATACACATACATACTGAATGGGGCATTATGTAGAAAGCATTGTGATGACTCTAGTTGTGAGTACATACACATACATACTGAATGGGGCATTATGTAGAAACCATCGTGTTGTCTCTAGTTGTGAGTACATACACATACATACTGCAAGGGGCATTATGTAGAAACCACTGTGATGACTCTAGTTGTGAGTACATACACATACATACTGAATGGGGCATTATGTAGAAACCATTGTGATGACTCTAGTTGTGAGTACATATAAATACATACTGAATTGGGCATTATGTAGAAACCATTGTGATGACTCTAGTTGTGAGTACATACACATACATACTGAATGGGGTATCATGTAGAAACTATTGTGATCACTGTAGTTGTGAGTACATACACGTACATACTGAATGGGGCATCATGTAGAAACCATTGTGATTACTGTAGCTGTGAGTAAATACACATACATACTGAATGGGTCATTATGTAGAAACCATTATGATCACTCTAGTTGTGATGCATACACATACATACTGAATGAGGCATTATGTAGAAACCATTGTGATGACTCTAGTTGTGAGTAAATACACATACATACTGAATGGGGGATTATGTAGAAACCATTGTGATGACTCTAGTTTTGAGTACATACACATAAATACTGAATGGGGCATTATGTAGAAACAATTGTGATGACTCTAGTTGTGTGTACATATGCATACATACTGAATGGGGCATTACGAAGAAACCATTGTGATGACTCTATTTGTGAGTACATGCACATACATACTGAATGGGGCATTATGTAGAAACCATTGTGTTGACTCTAGTTGTGAGTACATACATGTAGATACTGAATGGGGCATTATGTAGAAACCATTGTGTTGACTCTAGTTTTGAGTACATACACGTAGACACTGAATGGGGCATTATGTAGAAACCATTGTGATGACTCTAGTTGTGAGTACATACACAAACATACTGAATGGGGCATTATGTAGAAACCATTGTGCTGACTCTAGTTGTGAGTTCATACACATAAATACTGAATGGGGCATTATGTAGAAACCATTGTTCTGACTCTAGTTGTAAGTACATACACATACATACTGAATGGGGCATTATGTAGAAACCATTGTGATGACTCTAGTTGTCAGTACATACACGTATATACTGAAATGGGCATTATGTAGAAACCATTGTGATCACTGTAGTTGTCAGTACATACACGTATATACCGAATGGGGCATTATGTAGAAACCATTGTGATCACTGTAGTTGTCAGTACATACCCGTACATACTGAATGGGGCATTATGTAGAAACCATTGTGATGACTCTGGTTGTGAGCACATACACGTACATACTGAATGGGGCATTATGTAGAAACCGTTGTGATCACTGTTGCTGTGAGTACATACACGTACATACTGAATGGGGCATTATGTAGAAACCATTGTGATCACTGTAGTTGTGAGTACATACACATACATACTGAATGGGGCATTATGTAGAAACCATTGTGATGACTCTAGATGTGAGTACATACACATACATACTGAATGGGGCATTATGTAGAAACCATTGTGATGACTCTAGTTGTGAGTACATACACATACATACTGAATGGGGCATTATGTAGAAACCATTGTGATGACTCTAGTTGTGAGTACATACACATACATACTGAATGGGGCATTATGTAGAAACCATTGTGATCACTGTAGTTGTGAGTACGTACACGTACATACTGAATGGGGCATTTTGTAGAAACCATTGTGATGACTCTAGTTATGAGTACATACACATACATACTGAATGGGGCATTATGTAGAAACCATTGTGATGACCCTAGTTGTGAGTACATACACATACATACTGAATGGGGCATTATGTAGAAACCATTGTGATGACCCTAGTTATGAGTACATACACATACACACTGAATGGGGCATTCTGTAGAAACCATTGTGATGACTCTAGTTGTCAGTACATACACGTATATACTGAATGGGGCATTATGTAGAAACCATTGTGATCATTGTAGTTGTCAGTACATGCATGTACATACTGATTGGGGCATTATGTAGAAACCATTGTGATCACTGTAGTCTTGAGTACATACACGTACATACTGAATGAGGCATTATGTAGAAACCATTGTGATAACTCTAGTTGTGAGTACATACACATACATACTGAATGGGGCATTATGTAGAAAACATTGTGATGACTCTAGTTGTGAGTACATATACATACATACTGAATGGGGCATTATGTAGAAACCATTGTGATGACTCTAGTTGTCAGTACATGCACATACATACTGAATAGGGCATTATGTAGAAACCATTGTGATCACTGCAGTTGTGAGTACAAACACATACATATTGAATGGGGCATTATGTAGAAACCATTGTGATGACTCTAGTTGTGAGTAAATACACATACATACTGAATGGGGGATTATGTAGAAACCATTGTGATGACTCTAGTTTTGAGTACATACACATAAATACTGAATGGGGCATTATGTAGAAACAATTGTGATGACTCTAGTTGTGTGTACATATGCTTACATACTGAATGGGGCATTATGAAGAAACCATTGTGATGACTCTAGTTGTGAGTACATGCACATACATACTGAATGGGGCATTATGTAGAAACCATTGTGATGACTCTAGTTGTGAGTACATACACATACATACTGAATGGGGCATTATGTAGAAACCATTGTGTTGACTCTAGTTTTGAGTACATACACGTAGATACTGAATGGGGCATTATGTAGAAACTATTGTGATGACTCTAGTTGTGAGTACATACACAAACATACTGAATGGGGCATTATGTAGAAACCATTGTGCTGACTCTAGTTGTAAGTTCATACACATAAATACTGAATGGGGCATTATGTAGAAACCATTGTTCTGACTCTAGTTGTAAGTACATACACATACACACTGAATGGGGCATTATGTAGAAACCATTGTGATGACTCTAGTTGTCAGTACATACACGTATATACTGAAATGGGCATTATGTAGAAACCATTGTGATCACTGTAGTTGTCAGTACATACACGTATATACAGAATGGGGCATTATGTAGAAACCATTGTGATCACTGTAGTTGTCAGTACATACCCGTACATACTGAATGGGGCATTATGTAGAAACCATTGTGATGACTCTGGTTGTGAGCACATACACGTACATACTGAATGGGGCATTATGTAGAAACCGTTGTGATCACTGTTGCTGTGAGCACATACATGTACATACTGAATGGGGCATTATGTAGAAACCATTGTGATGACTCTAGTTGTGAGTACATACACATACACACTGAATGGGGCATTCTGTAGAAACCATTGTGATGACTCTAGTTGTCAGTACATACACGTATATACTGAATGGGGCATTAAGTAGAAACCATTGTGATCATTGTAGTTGTCAGTACATGCATGTACATACTGATTGGGGCATTATGTAGAAACCATTGTGATCACTGTAGTTGTGTGTACATACACGTATATACTGAATGGGGCATTATGTAGAAACCATTGTGATCACTGCAGTTGTGAGTACAAACACATACATATTGAATGGGTCATTATGTAGAAACCATTGTGATGACTCTAGTTGTGAGTACATGCACATACATACTGAATGGGGTATTATGTAGAAACCATTGTGATTACTCTAGTTGTAAGTACATACACATACATACTGAATGGGGCATTATGTAGAAACCATTGTGATGATTCTAGTTCTGAGTACATACACATACATACTGAATGGGGCATTATGTAGAAACCATTGTGATGACTCTAGTTGTGAGTACATACACATACATACTGAATGGGACATTATGCAGAAGCCATTGTGATGACTCTAGTTGTGAGTGCATACACATACATACTAAATGGGGCATTATGTAGAAACCATTGTGATCACTGTAGTTGTGAGTTCATACAAATACATACTGAATGGGACATTATGTAGAAACCATTATGATGACGCTAGTTGTGATTACATACACATACATACTGAATGGGTCATTATGTAGAAACCAT
Source organism: Protopterus annectens (assembly GCF_019279795.1). Taxonomy (NCBI): domain Eukaryota; kingdom Metazoa; phylum Chordata; order Ceratodontiformes; family Protopteridae; genus Protopterus; species Protopterus annectens. The sequence goes on from NC_056751.1 coordinate 370,862,615, forward strand.
TGTGATCACTGTAGTTGTGAGCACATACACATACATACTGAATGGGGCATTATGTAGAAATCATTGTGATCACTCTAGTTGTGAGTACATACACGTAGATACTGAATGGGGCATTATGTAGAAACCATTGTGATGACTCTAGTTGTGAGCACATACACATACATACTGAATGGGGCATTATGTAGAAACCATTGTGATCACTCTAGCTGTGAGTACATACACATACATACTGAATATGGCATTATGTAGAAACCATTGTGATCGCTCTGGTTGTGAGTACATATGCATACATACTGAATGGGGCATTCTGTAGAAACCATTGTGATGACTCTAGTTGTCAGTACATACACGTATATACTGAATGGGGCATTATGTAGAAACCATTGTGATCATTGTAGTTGTCAGTACATACATGTACATACTGATTGGGGCATTATGTAGAAACCATTGTGATCACTGTAGTTGTGAGTACATACACTTACATACTGAATGGGCATTATGTAGAAACCACTGTGATAACTCCAGTTGTGAGTACATACACATACATACTGAATGGGGCATTATGTAGAAAACATTGTGATGACTCTAGTTGTGAGTACATACACATACATACTGAATGGGGCATTATGTAGAAACCATTGTGATGACTCTAGTTGTCAGTACATGCACATACATACTGAATAGGGCATTATGTAGAAACCATTGTGATCACTGCAGTTGTGAGTACAAACACATACATATTGAATGGGGCATTATGAAGAAACCATTGTGATGACTCTAGTTGTGAGTACATGCACATACATACTAAATGGGGTATTATGTAGAAACCATTGTGATTACTCGAGTTGTGAGTACATACACATACATACTGAATGGGGCATTATGTAGAAACCATTGTGATGATTCTAGTTCTGAGTACATACACATACATACTGAATGGGGCATTATGTAGAAACCATTGTGATGACTCTAGTTGTGAGTACATACACATACATACTGAATGGGGCATTATGCAGAAGCCATTGTGATTACTCTAGTTGTGAGTACATACATACTAAATGGGGCATTATGTAGAAACCATTGTGATCACTGTAGTTGTGAGTACATACAAATACATACTGAATGGGGCATTATGTAGAAACCATTATGATGACTCTAGTTGTGAGTACATACACATACATACTGAATGGGACATTATGTAGAAATCATTGTGATCACTCTAGTTGTGAGTACATACACGTAGATACTGAATGGGGCATTATGTAGAAACCATTGTGATCGCTCTGGTTGTGAGTACATACGCGTACATACTGAATGGGGCATTATGTAGAAACCATTGTATTCACTGTAGTTGTGAGTACATGCACGTACATACTGAATGGGGCATCATGTAGAAACCACTGTGATCACTGTAGTTGTGAGTACATACACGTACATACTGAATAGGGCATTATGTAGAAACCATTGTGTTGACTCTAGTTGTGAGTACATACACATGCATACTGAATGGGACATCATGTAGAAACCATTGTGATGACTGTAGTTGTGAGTACATACACATACATACTGAATGGGGCATTATGTAGAAACCATTGTGATGACTCTAGTTGTGAGTACATACACATACATACTGAATGGGGGATTATGTAGAAACCATTGTGATGACTCTAGTTGTGAGTACATACACATAAATACTGAATGGGGCATTATGTAGAAACAATTGTGTTTACTCTAGTTGTGTGTACATATGCATACATACTGAATGGGACATTATGAAGAAACCATTGTGATGACTCTAGTTGTGAGTACATGCACATACATACTGAATGGGGCATTATGTAGAAACCATTGTGTTGACTCTAGTTGTGAGTACATACATGTAGATACTGAATGGGGCGTTATGTAGAAACCATTGTGATGACTCTAGTTGTGAGTACATACACATACATACTGAATGGGGCATTATGTAGAAACCATTGTGTTGACTCTAGTTTTGAGTACATACACGTAGATACTGAATGGGGCATTATGTAGAAACCATTGTGATGACTCTAGTTGTGAGTACATACACAAACATACTGAATGGGGCATTATGTAGAAACCATTGTGCTGACTCTAGTTGTGAGTTCATATACATACATACTGAATGGGGCATTATGTAGAAACCATTGTGCTGACTCTAGTTGTAAGTACATACATATATATACTGAATGGGGCATTATGTAGAAACCATTGTGATGACTCTAGTTGTCAGTACATACACGTATATACTGAATTGGGCATTATGTAGAAACCATTGTGATCACTGTAGTTGTCAGTACATACACGTATATACAGAATGGGGCATTATGTAGAAACCATTGTGATGACTCTAGTTGTGAGTACATACACATACATACATACTGAATGGGGCATTATGTAGAAACCATTGTGATGACTCTATTTGTGAGTACATACACGTACATACTGAATGGGGCATTATGTAGAAACCATTGTGATGACTCTAGTTGTGAGTACATACACGTACATACTGAATGGGGCATTATGTAGAAACCATTGTGATGACTCTAGTTGTGAGTACATACACATACATACTGAATGGGGCATTATGTAGAAACCATTGTGATGACTCTAGTTGTGAGTACATACACATACATACTGAATGGGGCATTATGTAGAAACCATTGTGATGACTCTAGTTGTGAGTACATACACGTACATACTGAATGGGGCATTATGTAGAAACCATTGTGATGACTCTAGGTGTGAGTACATACACGTACATACTGAATGGGGCATTATGTAGAAACCATTGTGATGACTCTAGTTGTGAGTACATACAGGTACATACTGAATGGGGCATTATGTAGAAACCATTGTGATGACATACTGAATGGGGCATTATGTAGAAACCATTGTGATCACTGTAGTTGTGAGTACATACACATACATACTGAATGGGGACTCATATGTCATCTCTGTTAGTATAATCGGTCCTTGTATATCAGTTATCCTCCAGTCTTACTCCAGTCTTACAATAAAAATGTACACATAACATTTCTCAGATAAGGCCACCCAAGGCATAGATTTCCACAGATACCCAGGCAGAAAAATTAAGACAATGCAGTTTTATTTAAAATCTTTTGAATGTAGTAATGTGGTTTTGTAGGCTGAGTTGTGGGGGGTATGTGTTCCATAATTTTGCAACTTCATAAGGGAATAGAGATTCCCCTGAGCTGTTTTTACATGGAATGACTTCTGCTAGGGTTTAGGTACTGGATTGTAGTTCCCTGTTTGTGTTGTGGAAGTTTATTAGATGTGTTAAGGCAGGGGGTTTGTCTGGGTGGTACAGTATCTGACGGGCTAGGCTGAGTTGGTGGTAGTGAAGTAGGTTTGGAAATTCTAACCAGTGAAGCTTATGCAGGGCTTGACAGTGGTGTGAGCATTATTTAGCATTGGTTGTGAACCTAGCTATTTTGTTGTAACATGTCGCTAGTTTTCTAAGGTTGGTCTAACTGAGATTTGTTAATACTGGGGATGCGTAAAGTAGGGTTAGTAGGAGGTGAGTTCTAGCTATGGTAGATCTGGATTTTTGGGTTAGGAATTTGTTGCTACAATAGAGAAAGCCTAGCTTTTTATGGACTTTTGAGATGGTTAGGGTTATGTGTTTATTGTATTTAAGTTGGTGGTCAGTTGTAATTCCAAGTAATTTGGCTTCGGGGTCAGGAGTTATGGGGGTGTTGTTGGCTGAGAGAATGCAGAAGGTGGTGTCTATAGTCTTTGTTTGGCTGAATAGTATTAGCTGTGTTTTTTGGGGTTGAGTATTAGCTGAGAATTGTTTAGCCAGTTTTCTATTTCAGAGAAAGAATCTTGGAATTGGGCCTGTAGCAGATGGATGTTGGGTGAGTTGCAGATGAGGGTAGTGTCATCTGCATATTGGATAATGTTGGCTTTTGTGATTGCTAGGTGGAGTTGGTTTGTGAAGATATTGAATAAGAGGGGACCAAGTATGGAACCTTGTGGAATGACACATTTGACTGGGAGTGGGGGGATAGGGAATTGTGCCATTTACCTGATTCAGAGTGGTTGCCTAGGTAGCTACTGAACCATTGTAATGTAGAATTATCAAAGTCGAGTTTGGATAAGGTAGATAGTAATTTATTGTGGGAGACTGTGTGAATGCTTTTGATGAATCTGAGAAGGTGGCAGAGACTAACTTTCCTTGATTTCTGTATATGTTTATGGTATTGCTAAAGCTAATTAAGCCAGTGGTAGTGCTATGGCCAGGACAGAATCTGTGTTGGATTTGGGAGAGTAGATTGTTAGAGAGTAGGTGGGAGAGGAGTTGGTGATGGATACATCTTTCTAGGATTTAAGTGGTGAGACAATTGCAATAGGGCGGTAGTTGGATACGTCAGTGGATGGGCCAGCCTTGTGAAGGGGTTGATGCATGAGGTTTTCCATAAGGATGGAATGTGGTGTTTGTTGATGGATCTATTTATTAGTATAGAGACTGGGTAGGCTATGGCTGAAGATACAAGCTGGAGGAATATACATTCCCCCTTGTAATTGGAGTTAGTCTTTGAAAAGCAGTTACTAAATGAAGTCGCTATACCAACAGCCTCAGGGCATGAACATTGCACTGCCTTTATGAATCTTTACCTCTGCCAAAAGATGCCACATGAGTAGTAATGCTATAAAAACTCTAAATAAATAAAGCTTTTCTCCCATACCTCCAGGGGTGCATGTGCACTCAAGGAAATAGAAAAATGTTGAAATGCTGAAACCATAAATCAGTTTCCCACATCTTCAAATGATGGCCTATAATGTGAATGAGCAACAATATCTACTGCAGAGCAAATGGCCTTACCCTACCAAATGTAGATTACCATCCAGACTCACAGTTTCAACCCCTCAACTTCTAGCTCAGTACATCCAACATGATATCAAGGCACCAGCACATCCAAATATAAATATAAAAAGTAATAATACAGATCTATAGCAAGACTCTATAGATACCCACAGAAGCTTAGGGCAGCACACACTCATCACACATCCTCACAGTGGTTTATTGTATAATTTTCACAACTGCACTCTCCTAGGCACTTTTGATCCAGCTGTGTTCCTTCCAGATACCAGGTTTCTGCTAAGATCTCCTGCTTCCATTTCTTACAGCCCTTGACCTCTGCTATGCTCATTGGTGGAGGATAACTGAATGTAATTCTGTTGTCACTTTGTCATTCAAACATCCTGATTGCCTTCTTTTCTACAGAGCTTACCTCTAGCTCCCATGACATCTGTGTCAAAACCCTGTTTTCTAGCATTTCTATCTTCCCTTTTTTTATTCTGCATTTCAGAAGTGGACCCATTTCTAACAGGTATTTGTCCCTTTCTCCCCTTACCAAATATACTTGACCTACTGTCAAAAGAGATTTGCCCTTGGCTCCCACTCCTCACACTGTGTACATTCTCTGTCTTCCACTGGAGATATCACTTAGCCATGACATTTTCCTCACTGAGATAAAATGATAAAATCGCCTTTTGGACGTCCTTCCCTGCCAACCTAAGAGAGACATCATGGAAGTGCAGTGAAAACCTACATTTCCCTCTGCCTTACAGTTAACACATTTCTTAACCTGCTCTTAATATTCTACAAGATCCATGTCCTTGCCAAATAAAACAATTTAGTAAATTTAACAATTTTGTTATCTGCAACAGGTAATAATATATTTTACATCCTCTAGTCCAAAATCCCACAATGCATTGATTTCTTAGTAGAATTTTTCTTTATCCATTTTGTTATAAGTTCATTAATCCATTCCTTGAAAAATGGAAAATTATTTCAAATAGCGTCTTCCATATTTGGGTCACTGCAATGGCCAAACATAGTTTATGGCAAAAACAATTGGTCGCATCAAAAGCAATCCAGCAAGTGAATCGTGTTGAACATAATCTTGAAGACAACTTCCCCAATAAAATGTAGCAGATTTCAAACATCTAATTTAGTAATTTTGTTTTACTGTTTAGTGCTTAGTGCAGGCTGGAATTGTACAACAGATTACATCATCACCACCGCAATGCCACTGAGATGAGAAGAAGCAGAACTTAGCTAATATCCATTAGGTTCTGTTACATGGCTATTCCTGCACTTTTTTGTTTTTTTTGCTTTTTTTTTTTTTTTTGTATGCACACCCTCCTACCATATGGTCTACCCAAGTACCTACTCATCCTGATGATGTGCGATCAGTACAAACACATCACATCCAACAACTTGGTTATCTTTTTATTCCTGGAACAGTAAAGTTGCTGCCTTCTTCATGGGAATCTCTTTTGGTAGTCATCGTCTCTATAAAACTGATACATTTCTGTTTTCTCGATACGATAATAAATAGAACAAATGAAATAACATAGCAAAAGTCCAGCAAACCAAAGAAATGTTAACACAAAGAGAAAAGTCTGCTGAAACCACAAGTGTCACTGGTAAAAATTGTATTTAATGTCACAATAAAAATGCAAATTAAAAACTTTCACAAATGCTTCATCAGGCTTGTTGCTTAGAAAATGAAAATTATTTGTATAACAATTAAAGAAATCATATGATCAAGACCTTCCAACAATTTGATCTTAAAAAGACATGCACATTGAATCTGACAATTCTTTTAAAACAGGTATAATACTTAAATTTGTTAACAAAATGTTAAGCACTTTCCTCTCCCCTACAGAGACTTCCTCAGAACAAAGAAACATTACAGTCACCCAACCAAATTAAATACCCCTTTCAATTAATCAGTTTGTACAATCATTGAAATTTAAAGCAATACTCACAAGAATTGTACTCATATTAAAAAACAGTTACTAAAATTACATTTAAAACCATTTCAAATCAAATTAAACACATAATATTTGTTATCATCGTAACATTGCAAAATGGAGTTTTAGGTTTTCTTTTTTAGTTTGTGCCTGGTCAATAGATTTCGACCACAAACATTTCAGATAAGTCTTATTCCACAAAAATCACGTAATTCCACTGAATTCTGGCATAGGTAAACTGAATAGATTTACCCATGCCATTAACCCTTTTTTACAACCAAGAAACAGCAAAACTCCTACATGGCACACCAAACAGAGATTATCTGTACCTTTCAGTACCTTCAGAATCCAAACACCATTGCATCAAGACTTGTGTATTCCAGACTCATTCATATATCCACCAAGTTTCCTGCTCTGAACAACAACTGTGCCCTTTATTTAATTTGTACCATGCCCAGAGATACATATTTGTCATTTAAGGGTGATTTGTGGCAGGCAGGTAGTTCTAGACTGCATTTACTCAAAAAGCAGAAAAGAGAAAAACAGATTGTAAAAACACAGCAGTCAAGCAATCAAGTATGGTTTGGAATATACTAAATAAACAGTGCTGTAAAAATATAAATAAAACATAGATTATAGGTACTGCATGCAGAAAATAAACAGATAAAGTGTCATATATCCCAAATCACTATGAATGTTTATTTCAAAACTCTTAGTTGCAATTTTTAACTTAAAATACATAAGGCAGAAGAAGAATCTTCAAAGCATATTGCTTTAAAGCCATTTAATATTGCTGGTTATCATTATTGTTTAAACACTATATATATATATATATATATATATATATATATATATATATATATATATATATATATTGATACTTTTATGAAACACAATGAACAGAAAACTAAACTTATAAATTAGCATTTCTGAATGTACAACTAACACATTTGCAGAAGAAATAATTTTGTTACTAAATACCTCAATATTAATTAAAAAAATGGCATCAGCTCTTCATGGCATGCCTGAGCAATTATACTTGTGCCAACATTCAGACTCTATCTTTTGCTTCACTTAAACTGGGGCCTGCAGTCAGAAAGGCCTCATTGTTTAAATTGTGCTTCCGAATTAATTGGAGCTTACAGGAAATGAGAGGTATTCGAATACATATATGCATCCTGCTATACAAAGTTTGCAGCAGCAGAGGGCTCCTCTATACAAGAATTTACCATGTGCCTGAAACGTGCAGAATGCAAACAAATGCATCTCACAACAAAGAGCTCCTATAAACTCATGCCAGCAACTAGCTATGCAAGACTTGTTTTTTTTTTTTTTTTTTTTTTTTGACTGAGATGGGGGATGGGGTTAGACGGTGATGAAAGACATTAACATGCACTTATGAATCTGCTTAATATTTGTTTGTTTATGAAAATACAGACGGACATCTTCATTTGAACAACAATAAGACGGGATTGTTTCATTTTTAGATTGTGCTATATTAACTCTTATCTACAAACCTCAATGAATAAAGCAGTGAAGCAGGAGTGTAGCAAGCAAATTCCATTTTGTACTCACAGGCCCTTTGCACACCTATCACTTAAAAATGGACACTTCTCTTAAAATGCTGCCCCCAAGTACTTAATAAATGTAAGTAACATTTTCAGCTGTTCCACCTAAAACCTTTAAAATATTGTTTTCAGATAAACAATATTGCACCTGTTGTTAAAGGCATTCATTTAGACAGTTGTAGACATAATATGACCTGAAAAAGCCATGTTGATGTGATACTCCAAAAATAATTTACCCAGTACAGTACAAATAGAGTATGCCTGGCTACACCCTTGCAGTGAAGTAGGGATTTTTTAAGTTCTTCATTAAGTCAGTCATCTATTCAGATAAAAGTGCTGCTGTCTGCAACTGTACATCCAAAGCACACTTACTGCTTTTTATTTATTCCATTTAATTCTAGTGGCTTTGCTGCATCCTGATGACATTTTCAAATATTAATAGAAACTTAATACAGTGCACATAAAAGAAACGTAAAATCTTTCTACTACAACAGGTGTAGATATAATCATCATTCTTTTTCCCCTTTAATTGTAGTTTAATATAAACAAGTAAAGAGCTCTCGAAACCTACATACAGTAGGTGTTACCTGTTATTTATTAATACCTTAATGCTTTACCAAACTCTGATATCAGCTGCAGGATCATGGCAGCATTCTATAAGGGTTGGGTGGATGGAATCACTGAATGATTTAATTTTCTTCACTTACAATGTTTCATCTTCATGTACTTAATGGATAGATCCCATCGTTTGGTGCTTATGATAAAATTGTGATTCATCTGAAGTCAGGCAGATTTCAGTCACTTCTGGTTTGTGCAAATTTCTCAGATGCAAAATTAGTAGCTGTTTACACAGAATAGAAACAGTGAAAGTCAAGTAATTTAGTGTAGGTAAGACTGGTTTAATAACCTGCATTGTAAGATGTTTTTGGTCTCCTGTCTACTTAAATAATTAATCCAAATTACAGATATGAATCTACCAAATGACATTGAGTATAGGACACTTAATAAACTGTATGTAAGCCTCTTCAAATGCTATTTTTATTTATTTAGCCTATGAATTCTCTTTATTGTATTTAAATGTTTGCAGATGAGTTATTATTTAATTTAATTATTGGGGTACCAGGGTAACACTGGGTTGTGCACTACGTTTAAAGCAAGTCAACACAAAAGCCTCTCAGAAATATGTAGTCACTGTATTTTACAAATTTGGACAGTATGGATGTGTGACAGACTCTATGGTAAATGTTTAACCCAAGTCCAAGTTCCCAAACCCAATGTTTCAGGAGGTGTTCTGTGTGCCCTCCCAGAATTCTGTTTTTTTCCCATGTATCAACATTACACTGCTCTGGTCAATTAGTTAAAGAAATATTAAGTTGTTAACTGGAACATCAATCAGAAAGTGTACTCCATAACTAAAACCTGATCATTTATTCATCAAGCTACTCAATATACAATTTCCACTTAATATGTTACTGAAAAATGTTTTTTAAAAAAACATTTTGATCCTATTTTGACATGTCTCACATTTCCTGTTAGTGCATGTTTTGGTCTTGAGGTAATTGGTCATGCCACTCTGTGGTGAATACATTTAATAAACTGCCGTTGCTTTAAATAAGTATAGCCCATAGACTATGATTTATTCTGTATAGTAAGTCTGCCTGAAAGAATAATGCCCCTTTTTGTGCTCTGTGCAGTATTTTATCATATTTTGTAAGCAATCACTTAAAGTGTATCTTGTCACAGTGAAATAAAATGATTAAAAAATGTTATGGATATTTCTGTTCATTCTCTTCTCCTCTCCAAGAACAGAAGGGATCAATGATAGCTTTCAGATGCTATCAGGATTAAATGATGTTATCTCTTTGTCTGTGGGACGTTTCTAGAGGTATTCTGGTTTCTTCCCACATTCCAAAGCCACGTTGGGTAGGTAGACTAGCTATTCAAATAAATTTTCTATACCTTTGAAATATAGAGTTGGTCTGTCCTGTTATGGAACATTTGGTTCAGTGGTAGGACTATCAAAGTAAACAAAATATAATTTAAAAATGATGTAGCTGTATTTTCACATTTTTCTGAGGTTATCTACTTGTTGTGTTGTGTCTTTTGGCTTTTCCCGGTTAGGGGTCACCACAGCGGAACTCCGGTCCGCTAATGATTGGTAGTTGATTTTTATGTGCCGAGTTACCAGCCCTGATGCACAACCTTCAACAAAGGTACGCCCATTCATGCATGTCTCCACGCAGAAGACGCTCTAGCTAGGTTATCTACTTAAATAATTAAAAAGTTTGCTAAGTGGATATTAGCTGCTAGCCATAGGTTGGGTCCAAATTTATAATAATGGAAGACAGGACATTCCTAATAAAGAAAATATATAAACAAATATTATATGAACAAATACAGGAAAACCAGAAATGCAGTTAAATGCAGCAGCATATACAGAGATGAGCAAACTATAACAGGAATGGGAAATATTTACAGACAGAAAAATGTAATTCAGACCTCTGTGATGGAGAGCTTAATTTTCGTTTCACCAGGTCAGCCAAACCTGATCACTTGAATGCTATTTAGTTGAATTCAGCATGCCAGAAGCCATGGCTTGCTAAATTGTTATCTTGGCTAGAGTCGTGTGATGGAATATGGCCCAAGATGCAATGACCTCTAGGTTGATTAGGTAAAATTAGAGACGTATGAAAAGCTGGAGTTTGCTTCCTGCCACTGTATTATTCTGGCGTACCTGTTTTCAGTGAGAGAAATTTGTTGTATCAAAATGTGATTTCTGATTTATTCTAGTAGAGTTATTTTATTTATTTATATACTTGTTTGACTTTATTTCTTGCTTAGGAGCCCTGTACTTGTCCATACTTCAGGGCCATACCTCACAACTGTTTGGGATTTCTCAGAATGAACATATTTTTTTCTTGTATTTTTGGTCTATTGCTCATAAAATTTATGTTTTTTTTTTTTTGGTAAATAATTGAGGATTGAAGTCATTCAATAGTGACAGACATTTGAGTTTCAGAATTCATATCCTTTAGAAAGTGCACACTAGTGCAAAACTTGTTATTCTATCAGCTTTCAAGTTTAAACAAGTAATATTTAAACTCTGCCCAAAAAGTTGGACCTTTATACACTCCTTATTTTTGTCTTTGCTCGGAATATTTACTCTAAGAGCTTGAAAAGTAAGTTCGTACCTCACAAACTACAATGTCTCAGTCTCTGATCTGATCAAAAATAAAAAAAAAAACAAATTAATTAAATATGCTGACAGAATAATTGCTGTGATTTATTGACTCCAGCCTAGTGATACAGTTCTCCATTATTCAGCTTTCTCTCACACACCCTTTTCCCACCACCTTTACCTTTTAGTTTAAAATTATTTTTTGATCTGCATGCTGCCATTACTTCTGATAATACTGTCTAAGGCTACAATACTCTCTCTAAAAGCAGTATTTCATGTGGACTGCTTTGAACTGCTTCCCTCCCCTTCCAGCTGTATCCACTGCCACCTTCTCCCCAATACCAAATCCTTTACTCGCCCCATTGTAATTTAGCCTGCCCGTATCATCTCTATTCTTATTCCTCACTCTTCTGCATTACATATGCCAAAGTCTTTCCATATGGTCTTACAGTCCAGTCTTCTGATCAGTTTGGTGAACCTTCATTGTAACCAACTCTGTCATTTGTCTTTCTGTTTGTAACCTCTTGTTTTAAATTTCAGTTCTAATTCTTCCAAATCATGTATAAAATCCCCTTCCTTTACATATAACCTAGGCACCTAGATGTATGCCTAAATTGTCCATAATAACATTATTAAAGACATGTGGTGTATTCATGCTAGTACGATGAAGTAATGAAAGTCTTTGACATTCTTTTCTATATAACTTCTACATATTTTAACATCTAAAAACTATTTCCTCATTAGAATTGCACACAGAGAAGGATAAAAAAGAGAAACAATGTTCTATATACCTAAAAACATATTAAATCACTCTACCATACCCTTCTATAGAATAAATATACCGGTAGCAAAACAACAAAATAGCTGTACATCCTCAGAATATTCAGATGGAATTAAAATAATGTTTTCAGATAGAAAATATGATATACAATGTTTTCAATTCTTTTAGACCTTATGGGACTTGTGGAGTGTGTCCCCAGATGTTCATAAAAACCCAAAGAGGACTGAGCTGAAAGTAGCCATCAGTAATACTTATTACCATGTATCTTTTTGTTACTTCACCCTTTACATGACCTAGAATGATCACAAAGACTTCATCCTTGACTTAAGGGAAGTAGTAATCAAAAATAATACAACTAATATGTAGGATTTCAATTGTCCTGCAAAGCACTGGGATAATTCACTTGATGTAATAAATGAGCCCCATGACTCCCTGATTTTACTAATGCTAATAACTTCTAAGAGTTGATGAAACATTTCACCACTGGGAAAAAAAGCATTTTGAATGTTATTTTTGGCTAGAGCACTAGTGGCTTTCTCAAGCCTTACCACTAGCCTTGCCTTTGTGACAGACACTGAGACAGAGGTGGCTTTCAGAAAAAAAAGCTAATCTTATGTTCAATATCTTCACATGCAAGAATTGTTTTGTTAGTGACTACCCTAAATTAATAATGTCTTCAGCAGTACTAATTAAAATCAAGCTCCAAACATTTCCAACATGTCAGCTACTGATAGTTTACATAAATCTGATGACTCCCTGTGTAGCCACATCATAAACTATGTCTCCATTCAACACATATACACTGGAAAATGTAGCAATAAACCCATGTGCTAGAACAACATAATAGAAAAATAATATAATTGGAAGAAAAGGCAATACATACCCCAAAATGAAACACAGTTTGTAAAATTAAAAACAAGCTCAGTCTAGTTCATAAATTACTCACATGGACAATGCACTCAACCAGTACCTTCTCTAAACATAAGCATGCAAAATAAAATAGACGAAAGTGAAGTGTCCTACACCTACATAACTACATAATGACATTTAGAAGTAATAATGAAGACTATAAAGCCATATCGATCAGTGGTACAACCTGCTCTAAATCACATAACATTTCCAATATCCTAACAAACACATTTGTTTCCAGCTTAACTTCAGAAAACCAATAAGTAAGGTCTGTACTACTAAAGATTTAAAGGATGACCCCTTCACACTCAAAGCACTTGGTCAGTTGTTCCTAATATTCATTGTACATCCCGGGCAGCCATCACTGACATATGCACAGTCAAGATATTACAACTGGAGGAAGCAGCAGTTCTCTTAAACAAAGACATCCAAATGATATGGCTGCTGTTGCCAAAGAATTGCCAAAGAAGCTGAGCAACAATTGCCTGCCATCACAACATCAGTGTGGTTATGACAAGTTATTATTTGTTTATTTATTTGTACATTTATTTATTTAGCAGTTATTTTAATTTAAAGGAAACAACAAGAGTTAGGAGAGAGGAAGAAGAAACCAGGGATATGGAGATAAATAACAACATGGTCTCATCAATATTCATTTTAAATTGTTACCCACCATTTTGAAATTATCATTATAATACATAACATACAGTTTCATAGCATCAATATAAAAGTTAAAATGAAGAAAATCAACTAAGATATTGCTTGACATGCAAGAGAAAGAACAAATCTTATTACATGGTAAATAAAAAGTAAGAAATAGATTCCCATATGCCCACACAGGCATTGTAGAGGGATGAAGCCCTGGCTACAGTCAGTGTGACCCCCGTTTGGTTGCTAGCTCAAACAGTTGATAGTGCAGGCAGGTAGGATGAGTGTTCCCATTCAGGGGTGGCAGTGGCTTCCACCAAGCTCACATTACTGCTCTGATGACAGTGCATTAGCTGGGGAGTAGGGGCTTATCATGATGTGGACAATCTGACCAGGAAGACATGGGCATGGCCACCTAGGCTGGTGACGTTAGCTCCTGTCAGCATATATGTAGGGGCACACATGCTCATCCTGTACTACAGGGCATAGGTGGCCCTTGCAGTAACACTAATTCTTACATCACCATCAGAGGTGAGATTAGGCCTTACAAATGGAATAAGCTGTCATTGCCAGGATGCTGGCGAAAGGACAAAATACTCAAATGGCTGTATGGATAACAGCACCCCCCCAGCAATATATGTCAGATTGAGAGGAGACTAATGGTCACCAGGTATTTTGGCAAAAATGACACAAGAAATAGATCCAAAGCATAGAGAGAGAGCAATTTTATGTAAAGCACATGACTTGATGAAAGCAAAGGACTTTGTCATGTAGATATTAAACAGCATCTCTTTCTATAGCTGACTATTATAGCAATAACCCACATGTGGGTGTGGGTAATGCTAGATTTGCCCATGGTTGGTATGGTTTGGTCACAAAGGTGAATCCCAAGTGACCAAAGAAAGCCAGCCATGGGTAAACCAGCACTACCCACAGCCAGCAGTGGGTTATTGCTATTATAAAATGACATTAGTTAAGAAAAAAATAATTTTTACTTTTCTTAAATAATGTCTTTGTATAATGGTGCCATGTTGTTTCCAGATTCTGCCCTTTGATGATGTACTGTGTATGTGTAATGGACTTACATTCCTAAGCTTACACAGTACATCATTGCTTTAGAAAGCAAGCAATGGAGAAAGGACAATCTCCTGATGGTGAATGATACTTTGATCATGATGAAGAATTTCTTCTTCGTCATGACCGTCAACTAGTATTATGCTTAGCAGGTTTTGCTTTCCTTGTCGGCAGTGGTGGTGGTGGTTCTTCATATATTGGAAGCACCATCTCCCAACTGCATACATTTTCACAATAGTCTCAAATTCACGTGTAGCCATATTTTTGTGTCATTGCATTTCCCTGTTGTTTTTTTTTTTTTTTTTTTGCTCTGTAGTGTGTAGAACAGTAGTTAGGCTCTCTAGTTCATCTCTTATTTTTTCCATGACCTTCTTCTGATATAGTACCTTGTATTTGTAATATTTTACTTTCTACAGCTTCTAATACTTCCATTTGATCATAGCATAATGCTAATTGCCAGTAACGTACTGTAGGTTTTTCAGAAACAGAACTTAAATGTTTTCTTGTTGATTTAGTACTTCATTCAATACTTAATTTTGAAAAGTCTTAATAAAAAAAAAAAGTCTGGTTGCTCAATGAGACTTTAGCGGATGTACTTTTTCTGTTGGTATCTGCTCATTAGCAATGGGCATGCTGGTTGGGCTGACCAATCACAATGCTTGTTTTTGATTAATGGACAGTCATTGCATAATTGAAGTCAAACTATTTTTCCACTTTTGAGAGAAATACTACCTGAGAATGGTAATAATCTGTAAAAATGGAGCATACAACTGATTTAACACATCTGGCATTCAGATTCAAAAAATCTTAGCTGAAGAAGCAGAGCAAGTCCCTTAACCCACATCCTATGGCTTGCCCTAAAAACTCTTTCAAAATACCTTACCTTTTATGTACCCCAAATCCTAGATCTTGTTGTTACCTATACTTTCAGAAAGCATTCAGTACTACTGAGTACATTTAACGTGATCTACGTGGCATGTAAAAGGTCATCATGATCATTGTTATCATCATTCTGTGACTAAATGACCTTACCCAAGCAGAAGTAGAAAACCGGGGTAAGGCTTGCAACATGCAGCAACCCCAGCCAACATGCAACAATGCATCAGCATCATAATCATCCTCATGCATAACACCCCAAATAATGTTAAAGATTCTATACCAGAACTGCTTGGATATTTCATTAGGTAACCCCAGGTTAGGTAACATTCAAAAAAGATCACAGTGAGTAATAAGAACCTTAAGGCAGATTGTGTTCATATACTTTATGAAGCAGTTTATTAAATACATTTCAGAAAGATATTCAGATAATTTTATGTTAAGTAAACATGTATTAATTTATTATTACTTCTATACTATTTTTTGACTGTCCACTGACCCTTGTCAGCCATAAACCATAATGCAAGCTTAGAAAGCATAACATAAATAATATACATGAAATTAAAGCTTATAAATTTGGCTTTCCTGACAGCTGACCATAAGCAGAACCTGAGTGCCCCTTCTCATTCACTGTGTCTACCAAATCCGACAAGTTCCCCTGGACTTTCTCTAACCTTGGTCTTGGCTTGTGAGCAGTATGAGAAATCTCCAAACAATGTTACATATGCTGCTGAGGAGAATTTTCCATTTATGCCCTAGTTGCCTCCCCCATACACTCATGCTCAGTCCCAGAAGAAACTTGAAATCAGCTTGTATTGTATTGCCCCACCTCCACTGAGACTCAGCCAATGCCATGCTTTCTTATTGAAAACGCATTCTTGCTCATCCTTGGCTTCTGCCAGAGATCAAAAGTGAGGTGTGGAAGTGTACATGTGTGTCTTCCCCGGAATGGTCACTGCCCATCCTCCTTTGTCATTGATTCAGATACCCAATCAAACCTGAGACACCTGAGCCATAGTCAGGGCTTCGTTCCCTCTACACCATGACACTGGTTACAAATCATTATACTGAAGTTATACATTGTAAGCATTATGGCAGACACAAAACAATATGTGATAAATGTACAAATTGTACAAGATTGAAGAGTACAATTCTAGAAACCTGAAATGAGTACATTCAGTCAGATAAGAAACTGAGATGTGCAATCATAAAATTATCTGAAACTCAAGAATTGTCTTCAAAGCATGCGCAAAAGTAGATGGCACAAGGTGGACAGAACTAGCCTGGAAAAGGTTCTTTCAGCTATCTCTTTGTTGAAACAAGGCCTAGAAAGGGAAATGTTTTCATCTTGTCTAATTCTGAATGAATAGCCTTGATTTATAAAAAGGTATTTTAATCTTCAGTGGAGGCACTAACCAAATTTTATTTTGAATAGTAATGTGCTAAGAGGAAGGGTTGTCCTGTTCTGTACTGTAAGCCTCTTGAAAACCTTTAATACATCTCAGTGATGCATGTGGAAATCTCCTAATAAAACAAATATACATATTTTGTTTTAAGTGTCATGAAGCCTTTGTGGATTGTAGGATGAAGGAAGAATTAGCATTGGAAGCCCATGTTCAAATTTAGGCAGAATAACATTTCTTGCAATGGTTATTTGTATTTCTGGTGAAAGAATATGAGAAATTCTGTAATATAACTTCAGTTATGATAGCAGTCTATTGAAAATGTCAGTGTAATTGCTGTAAAGGATAGAGAAGGATTCTGAAGGAGGCCTAGATATTTTTGTTCAGTGACTCTGAGGATGATAATGCCTTGTTTGTCTTTAAGCAGGATTAGTGGCAAACTGCATACCTTCTGAGGAGTTGAGAAAAACATAATACTTTTTGGGACCGAGTAAAGCTGTTTGGAGCTAGGACATGTTAATAGGTTGCAGAAGTTAGTTTGTAAGTTTGCCTGGAGATTTTATTTATTTACATTTAGTTACAGGAGTTAAACACTATCATATCATGATCAACTGCAGGCTCAGCCTGGGTTATATTCAACGCAGTGATTACCAAGCTCTTAACTACATTCAGTAAATAGTAGCTCATTAGCATATTTAATAATATTCAAAATAGGAAGGTGAAATGTGAGGTCATTAAAAAAAAGAGAAGAGCAGGGGGCCTGGTACAGAGCCTTGAAGGACTCCATTGTGAAGGATGCCATTATCTGAGAAGGCATTTGGCATATACTTGAAGCTGCCATTCATATATTTTTGCAAGCATTAGATTGTGTTGGCACGAACACTAAATTGTCTAAGGTTGTTGCAGTCAGTATATCCAACTCTTCAATTCTATTTTACATTAAGAATGATTAACCATCCCTCTTTTGGTACATTTTAGCCATAGCAAGAATACATATAATTTGAAATTGGAAAACACTTCAACTTGCATGAATTTTGTTAAGCTGTTAATGTATGTTTATAATAAAGAAATCAGCACTGTGCATTAGAATTACAATCTAAAGGTGATATTATGAATCATATGTACCGGCCAAAATTGGGTATGTTACTTGAAAATATAAAAATAGCGCAATTAAAAGTCAAAGTCTTCAAACAATATGAAGAAATTTAAACTAATCCCTTTTCAGATATCTTATTAATCTTAGCTTACTTGTATAAGATATTTAAGTGTGTTATGTTTGTTTTGTTTTTCATTAATGGTTTCTGTAATATGAGATGAGGTATTTTCATACATTTATGGGCACACTGTTGAAGGAGAATTATATTATTATATGACATGTTATGTTTATTCATTGAAATGTTTTACAGTAGAAGAGTCACCATCATCATCAGCTCCCTTTTTGCCATTTTTGTCTACATGGCGTCAGGGTGTTACTTCAATTGTCACCACCTCTCTTGATTCAGTGCTACTGCCCTACATTCTTTAATAGTCTTGCCTGACTGTTGCAGGTCTTCTGTCATACAATATGTTCTTCTCTTTGCGGAACACACTTGCTTCCTCTTGCCTTCTTTCCATCTCTTCCTAATCTCCTTCCTAAACTCACCTTTTCCTTTCCTGCACATCTGCCCAAACCACCATAGACTATTCTCTTTCACCTCTGCAGTTGGAATTATTTCGGCTCTTACTTTGTTGTCATCATTTCCTGGTTTCTTCCACAGTGTGCACCCCACCACCCATCTCAGGCACTTCATCTCCATCTCCTCTCGCTTCCTCAGCTGCTCTGGCTTCACTGCCTGGGTGTATGTACCACAGAGATGTTTAGGTCACACTTCTGTTTTGTACACCTTACTTTTCAGCTTCTCTGGCATTCTTCTGTTACACTCTACCTCTGACACTCTGTGACAGTTGGCTGCAGCCCCTGTGATTCTAGCTTTGACCTTCTCATTAAGACTTCCATTCTACTCAACCACCCCTCACAGATACTTGAAGCTGTTAACCTGTTCCATATTTTCCCTTCTATCTCAATTTTCAGCTTCTTCTGATTCCCCTATTTGTTGCAATGACAACTTGTCTTTTCTGTAATCTATTTCTTCCCATGTGCATTCAGTTTTGCATTCCATTCCCTTGCCAGTTGCTTAAGTTCCTGTTCATAGTCTGCTTGTAATTCCACATCATCTACATACAGCAGCTTTTTTGCTCTGTCCCCTCTGAAATATTTACAAATAGCAAAGAGTTTAGAACTGAACCCTAATGCATACCTCCTCCCACTGGGAACCCCTCTGTGAGTATGAACAATGTGCACAGTTATGCCATTGGGTCCATGTACATAGCCTGCAATAATTATACCAATGTTTCCATTGTTGGGTTGCCAAAATCAGTTTTCTTGGGACCTTGTCATATGCTTTCTCCATGTCTAGGAATGCCCAGTTGAACTCTTTCCACATCTCCACTACCTGTCTCACTACAATTACTGTGTCAGTTGTATTTAATCCTGCTCTTGCTCTGAATCTGAACTGCTCATCTCGCATCGTACTTTATACTACTCTGCATATTCATTTATCAATCACCTTGTTCAACACTTTCATACAGTCGACAGAAGTTTGATAACTTTTCACTGCCCAAAGTTGTGAATGTCCCCTTTGTTCTTGTACATTAGCACTACTGTGCTGATTCTCCAGTCATCTGGGATTCAACTTTCTTTCCATTCTTCTAAGAGTACTCTCTCCTAACTTGCACAACATCTTGATCATATCTGCTGTGAGTTCACTGGAGCCTGCTGCTTTCTCTGACTTCATTTTCCTTAGTGCTGTTCACACTTCTCCTAAAGTGGGTTTTTCTTCCTACTTCATCATAGGCTATGAATGGGGCACCCTGACTTCTGCAGGGTTTTCTTCATTCAGAATCTGCTGGAAAAACTTCTATCTGCCTTTGATGTCTTCTGGACTGGTGAGCAGGCTGTTGCTTGCATTCCTTATGAATGGCATCTGATGTGTGTCTTCTTTATCTTTTGACTTTGCCTTGCAACCTGATAAGAGTAACTTAGTGGCATCTGTTGAGCCATTTCCCAGAAGCTAACGGAATGACATTTGCTGTTATCTTTCCTAGCCTGGTGCATTTTTTCTACCTCCCACATTTTGTTTGCACTTCTTTCTTTCAATAACTTCCTAGACATCTGCATTCCACCAGCACCTTTCCTTATGAACCTTATTTTATACTTGGCTTGGCTGCCTGTATGTTTTATAATATTCACTGTTTTGAGATGCCGTCAGTCATCCTTAGTTATTATAGGTACACAGGAAAGTACTAGGCAATTAGTCTGCAGATCTTGACAAACCTAGCCAAAAAATATTTTCAAACGTCTCTCTAGCCTCATGGAGGGCATGACAAGACAGACCAGGAAGAATATGAGGCTGCCCTTCCAATTGTCTAGGTTCAACTTGAAGGTGGCAAGGCTGCTGCTCTGCTTGAAGTTTGTTCCAAAGCTTTGAAATACGTTGGGATATAAATATGTTGGGATATAAATCTGTGACACAAACGTGTCTTATTTATCTGCTAATGAAGGTTTACTGCCTCTAACTAATAATTTGACATCCCATTAGTTCTCAAAATGATCAAGAATCAAATTGGGTTGGATCTTTCATGTCTCAAAAGGCTAGACACAGATCTCCATGAAAGAGTCTGTAAGAGGCTGAGGACAGAGAAGGTGCTGCCAGTCTCTTCTGATAACAAATATTTTTTAGACCACTGATTATAGCTCTGAGGTTTCTCAAGTTGTATGATATGTTTACACAAATAAACAGTAAAATGTGCATTATATTCAATAACAGGTATGATAAGATATGAGTAAAGG
This sequence comes from Protopterus annectens, assembly GCF_019279795.1. Taxonomy (NCBI): domain Eukaryota; kingdom Metazoa; phylum Chordata; order Ceratodontiformes; family Protopteridae; genus Protopterus; species Protopterus annectens. The sequence continues at coordinate 370,883,751 of NC_056751.1, forward strand.
TGAACTAAGACTTCCCTTGAACTAGTGGAGATGTCTTTGGAAATGAAGTGAGCCAGATAAGAGGCTTTCTGAACGACTGTGAAGATATAATAATATTAATAAGAGTACAATTTGATAATTTCTCTTTTTTGTAAGGATATACATATGTATACCTATTAAAGTATACTCAAATGATCAACTAAAGATGGACCCCTGCCCTCAAAAAAAAAAAATAAATAAATATATATATATATATATATATATATATATATATATATATAACTTTACTATATTTTAATAACTTTCTCCTTTTCACTAAGGTGCCTATTGTATATTGTACTTTCTTTATTGTCTCTAGATATTTCTGTTAAATTCTATGTAAAACCGACACTGTACCTGTCAATGTTGTTCTTGTTTTATTGGAGCTTTTCTCCCCGGGCCTCTGCTGAAAATGGACTCACACCCAGATGGACTATCCCAGTCAACAAATGTAAAATAAATAAATAAATGTGATGGTCAAATGATAATGAATTGTCAATAAGAGTGCCTAGATCCCTTACAATTGTATCTGAATGGAGGACTGCATCAACTATATAGTAAGTAAAACTGTTTTGTTTACCAAAATGAACTATACTACATTTTTTTATATTTAGTTTGAGACCATTGTCCTTGCACCAGTTGAAGATTAAATTGGAGCTTTTCTCCTTGGGCATCCACTGAAAACTTTCACCTTGTGTCCAGTTGGACTAACCCGATAAACAACTGGAAAATAAATAAATAAAATAAATAAATAACAATACCCCATTTACAGCTGTCTGCAAATGTAGATAACCATAGGCTAGGCCTGAAAAACAGATACTAAATAGTAGAGGGCCCAAAACACACCACTGGTAACTCTTTTGCTTTCAGAAGTGGCACCTGCAGTTCTAACCACATGGGTTCTGTCAGACGACCAGTTAGCTATCCACACACAATAGAAGGATTTATATTCATATTTACATGTTGGTCAATAATGCCTGGATGAGGAACAGTGCCAAAGTCCTTCACCAGGTCTAAATATACTGTATGTACTGTATAACCACTATCCACTGAATCAGTTAGTTTTTTAAAATGAGGTTAAAGAGGCAGGACCTCCCACTGATAATGCCAAATTGATGTGGGTGCATTGTTCAGAAATTTTCAATGTGGAGGTTAAGGAGGCTTGAGATGTTGTATTCCATAGCTTTATATATGAGGCTAGTGAGACTAATAGTGTATAGATACCAGGCTCCTTGGTTGGACCACCCTTGTGTAATGAAATTACATCAGCTTTTTACAAGATTCAGGAATGTGACTAGTGGAGAGGCTTAGATTAAAGAGGTTAAGTAGGGTTTTGAAAGGCCACATTTGGCATTGATAATCAAGCTACCTATCATGTTATCAGGGGCCATGAATTAAATATTATTAGTTTTGGAGGGGTTAACAGAACTTGTTCCATAGTAAGTAAAGGAGGTTTTTCTGTGATTGTGGAACCTGTGGAATAGCTATAACTGTCAGTGGAGTATTGTTAGCTAGGATATTAGCTATTTTCTTTGAATCAGAGAGCCTAGTATTATACTGGAATAGCTCTGAACATTCTTGGGCATTCTTTTTTAACTTCCTGACATAACTAATGATAGATTTGTAGTTATTTTTTGCTTTAGTGACTATTTAAAGTTCATGTTTAGCTTTAAGCATCTTAAAACTTCCATTAAGCTAAAGTAGGTAAAACAAGACCTCTTATAAGCATTATCAGTTTCTTTCCCTTGTTATATAATTTATTTATAAGGGTTATCCACAACAGGGTGTTGTTTTTAAATTTCTCATTATATTTGGTTTGGATTGGGACTGTCTTATTAATTCAACCGTTTATGTGGAAGAAGATATCAGAGACATAGATAGGTAGCAGCTTTAGCAATGGGATCCTTTGGAGGAGGATTACAGCAGAATTTATTTAGATCATCAAGTAACTGAAGAAGGTTGCTTTTGAGATGTCCCTAAACACAGAGGTATTTGCAGGGGAAGTACCACCAGTGTTAAAGGAAAAGGTCACTAATTTATACTTGATGTAACAAGGGATCATGATACATATGGAGCTGTGCAAGAAGTGGACATGTTTGTAAGGACTAAATCCAGGATATTGGGGCCTGTATTAGAATGGCTAACTACTTGGGAAAAAGAGTTAACATAATATGATATTTTCAACTCACCTATTTCCTCTTCTCCCTGAGGTGCTAGACCTGAGTATTTCCTTGAAGTACAAACAAACCACCTCCACAGTCGCAAAAAACACAGCATGGTTAACAACACTCTTTATGGGCAGTGAGACAACTATGGAATGAGACTGCCAGCAGAATATTTTCTCCTCAGCATCAAATACAACAAAGTTGAATGAGAGGGCCAGTTTTGTGAGACAGCACATTTCCCTAAAAATTATAAACAATCATAACTCAACTGATGAATCTCTGAGCTAATTCCGATGGAGTCCCTTGGTAGTGTGAAAGTGCTAAACCTATCTGTGCTTCCTTGGAATAAAATTGTGTGTTCTGAAAGTGTCATTGCACTCATTTTGTTTTGGTTATTTCCTTGAAGTTTAGTGCTTTCACTCTAGTTTACTTCCAGGTCTTCAGCCTAGTCCATGTTGACCTTAGAGCCTTTTCTGATCACAGTTTCCAGCTAACTGAGAAATTACTTTGGAATGGTTTGACTCCAATGACCTTTCCTTACTAGGTGGAAGTCTACCCGAGTTGCATGTTGACCACTCTTTTAGGTTATTTTGTGACTGTCTTTCTTGCTAAACCATGTGCTTGCCACCATCAAGCCATTTGCTAGACAGAAGTCTACAATGACCTTTTTTCCTTCTTTATTTCTGTAGACCCAGGCAGTCCTCATGTCATGTTATGCCTATCCTAATATGTGCATTTAGGTCCCTAATTATTAATACGAACTCATGCTGTCCTGTTTTCCCTAGTAGGCCTTTAAACTGTTGCCTAAATGCACTCTTTTCCTTACCATCACAACCCTCGTGTGGGATATACAGGCTAAGATTATTGATGCTGCCCTCTCTTTACACACCAGATTCTTATACCCGTGAGTCTGTCACTAATTCTAATGACATCCCTCACTGCTTTCAGAACACTCTCCCTCACCGCAGTTCCCATACTAGATTTACTATGTCTTCCCCCTGGGTATACTCTGGATCCCAATATAAGTGGCTTTGCTGTACTGCCCTTTCACCTCAATTCCTGGATCCACAGGATGTCCAGCCTCTTTCTTTCCATCATGTCATTGACTTCCAAGCTGTGTCCTGTCAGCAAACCTATATTTATTTTAGCAATCCATAGTTCATGTTTGGCAGGTTGATTGGTTTCCCTATATCATCTCAACTTGAACGCTTCATAACAATTGAAAAAAAGAGTCCCTCAGTTCCTTATAAACGAGGAAAGTAGAGCAAATCACTCAGGATGATATGAGAAAATCCTTCCATAACTCTAACCAACCATAATATAGAGGACTACAAGTGCTGAATATTGGTCATCTTATCTTTCTCTAACACTGAAAACAATGTAATGGACACACCCAGAGCTCCTAATGCCTTAGTCACCCCCAATCTATTACAGTGTAAACCAACTAACATTATCAAACAATTGTCTCAGAACTTTACTTTTTCATTTCAACAGAGGGAAAAGATGCTTCTTGATATTAGTGGCATGTAACTTAATGACTAGATCACAGAAAACAGAATTACTCACCTACAAATAACACAAAATGAAATTAATAATGCTTAGCTGTATAAATCATGTGGAAGTTCTGGTAAACCTGTGCCAATTTCATGGAAAATTTCTACCAACAAAACCCTGTATAAGCATTCTATGCATGGACCTTCAGTTCCACTTGTCACATCTCTCCTTGTGTTAATTGGTGCAGCTTCCACTGGTTTTCAGCTTGACTGATAACTACAACAAGTCCATAGAAGAAAAATCTGGCAGTAGGCTGCAGATTTATTTCAAGATTTAAAAACATAATTCTACCATTTGTTTTTAAGTCAGTCATGGTTTGCATTCCAAATCTTGGCATAGAAGGAGTCCAAATGTATTGATTCATCCTCCCTATCTATTAAAAAGCAATTGTAGATGCTTCATACTCAACAGCTGTGTTCAGAAAAAACTTGGATGTTAAAACTGTTGTAAGTAACAATGACTGATGGTCAGAAGCCATCACAAATTTACCCCATGATGAGGTTATATAATTAATTTCAGTTCTATAATCTGAGTATCATTAACACACTTCAGATCTGTGAATACCCGTACCTCCAGATGTTTTACTGCTTTCAGTGGCCACTGGAACTGCAGCTGCAGTTTTGAAGTCTCATTAGGATGGCAGAAGACCAGTAAAGTCTGTGACTTATTCATATTATCCTTAAAACTTGCCAGACTTAAGAATAAATCAAATGCATGTTAGCAGCTGATAGCAGCTTATCAGAGGGTAATTGCTCAATAAACAAGTTAGGCAAAGATATGCCCTGGTCCTGTTGAAACTCTGAAAAATGTCAGTGATGTCTCCCAAAACAGTAGTGACCCTATTGGTGCACTGGCATGTAAGAGTAGTAATCATAGGCATTTGGCTATTTAATCTAGTCCTATAAGCTAACATTTTTAAATTCTATGTAGTCACAGAGTAGAATAAGAACCTACGATTTTTTTAAAGTAGCAGCAATCCTACAATCTAAAAGGTCATCAGCTGGAAGCGTTAATGCCTTAATCAATTCCTTATAGTCAGGTTCTGACTGCCTCATCTCTACTGTTTGAACCCTCAGAAGGTCTATTATTTATAATTGTATTATATATTTTGTAATCAGATTGTACAAGCCTTTTCTTTTCTGTTAAAGCTTAGGGACATTCTCTGGTTAAGTGATTTGCTCATGGTCACACAGCAGGCAAATGGAATATGGGGAAATCAAATCCAGGACCATAAAATGATTAGCAGCTAATAGCCTTATTCTACTGTGATAACCTGCCAGACAAATCTAATACTAACAGTGCATTTCTCTCCTTCTGGGAAACAAAGGTCTTTCCTTAGGAACCTTACAATTTCCCATTTTTATTAAAATAATTACTTAGTGGCAATACCAATTCTCTTCCGACTTTTCTTAGAACTCTAGAGCAAATGCAGAGAGAACTCACTCACTGCCTTGTTTGACATCAGTTCTTCAAGTTCCTTTATGACATCCTCCTTTGGGAAAGAACTGAAGTGAACCCCATCATCACAAGAACAACTATTGGTTATTTTTCATAAATATCACATGACTGGAAAATAGTCAGCCAATTTTTTTGCCAGAATGTCAATGAAACAGGTTAATAAAATTCACCTAATTACTTTACAAGTGTGTTGGCATTACAATTAACACTGGTAGGTGGCTACTCAGCTACTGAGTGCAACATACAGATATAAATCAAATAGCCAAATATAACTATCTGGTGCTGTGAACTAAGCACTAACTTATCAGAGTCCTACTGTCCATTTCCTGTCTGCAAACTGTGCAACAAGCAGATTTGTGAAACGTGGTATTATGTGTTTATTTTGCATCTGAGTGTGTGATATGATTTGACCAAGATGCTGTATTTGCAGCACAATTTGATGGACAAAATAGAGACTGTCTTATAATACCTAAAAGTGTCTGTAAGGACTGGATTAAGGTGGAGTCTTCAATCACTGAACTCTCAGCAGGTTCATGCTCCACATATTCTATAATGCCACAGAAGGAGTTACCAGAGTAGGTGGATATCAAAGTGTCATTTATGTATAGTACATTTATCAGCATCTGTGGCTATGCATAGCACATTTATCAGCATCCTTGGCTATGTAAAGCGCATTTGTCAGCATCCTTGGCTATGTATAGCACATTTATCAGCATCAGTGGCTATGTATAGCACATTTATCAGCATCCGTGGCTATGTATAGCGCATTTATCAGCATCCGTGGCTATGTATAGCAACATTTTCTTGGAAGCTATTCATCTACCCAAAAACTAGAGTGCACTTTACTCTTACTGCCACTACCTCAAATAAACAAAAGGGAGATTGATTTTTCTGTTGCCTGTATTGAGCATCTATTGAGCACGTACTGAGCATCACTACATGGTGCTGGCTTAAATCAAAATGTTTTTTAATAAAGAATATGCAAACCCTCTTGCATTGCCTTCTTTTACCCTTCCTCAGAAGCAGATGAATCATTTCCAGTTTTAAGTACAAACTTAGATCCCAGTTAAGTAATGTCATTTCTCTCACTTGACCTCAGATGTCACAGGGCTGGACACCTCCTCTCTGACATCTCTTCCTCACCCCTTTAAGCCAAGTAAGTTGGTCCTAGGCCATAAGTAGTTTTGCTCTAAACGTTTACACTATCTATCCTCAAGATACAAATGCCTCTGCTTCAGCTACAATGGGATTATCTAATTAGTCTCTCTTGGCTCTGTATGCCTTTTATTCCTCCCCTTCTAAGCCAATCACCTACAAGTATAACCCATTACCATCTCCACATGCTATCACTTTAGGAGCATTAACCAGAAGGAGACATCATGCAAACTGCACCGACTGTATGTAAATACTCCAGGTACCTATGCACTGCAGTATAACCAGACTTTAGTGATGTTACTTAAATAAAACAGGTAGAAAGTACATATTGCCCCACTACACTGCTTTCTTAAATTATATTATGTTGTGCATTAAACCAACGTGCTGACTGAATGTACAGCTATAGTATTCTACCTTGAACCTGGACAGTGTCAGAAATTAGGCTTCATGAGCTTAAAATATCTACCCAGAAATCAAATAATAAATAAGTAAACAAAGATGGGATACAAATAGTTTTGCAATAATTAATATAAATATAACCAGACTATAGCTGGTACACAGAAGTATCACTTAGCTGACCCTAAAATTAGTTCAGTCTTATATTGTATATTTCAGAGACATAACTTTCCGACCACAAACCAGCAATATGCAAGAGTAAGACAGAATATCTGGACATATTATTGAAGAAGGATGATGTTAATAAGAGATTCTTGGCGGAAATATTTCGCAAAAATACATATTCCAATAGTTTCCTCCATTTTACTAGCTGCCATCCTTTTAAGCAAAAATGGGCAGTGGTCAAGGGGCAATTTGTCTGGACAACAAGGATGATTACGTTAGAGGAATCTTTTTTGAAAGAATGTAACTTACTTAAACAAATGTTTACTAAACATGATTATCCAAGTAATTTAATTGATGAATTGATGAAGAAGGAAAAACAAAAAGAGACAATGGCCATTTTTTTATCTATTTAGAGGCACAAGAGTACAGAAGAGCAACATAATAAGAATAGTCTGGAGTATGAAGTACCTGTATTGCAAATGATAGCCCTAATCAAATGGTATCCTACTAAAGTAGTTTTTTAATTACAACAGGGATGCACCTATGGTAAAAAATATTTTAATTAAGAATTGGAACTTAATTAATAATGATAGAGAGATGAGAGAAATTTTAGGGCATGCACCCATCTGTGTTTATAGGAAGGGACTCTCTGAAGAATTTATTTGAACTTAAGAACAATAAACAGTATAAGGGCCATAAATGTGGGATGTATAAATTTTGTAAGAACATTCTAGAAACTAATAATATAGAAATTAATGGGGTGAATATTAAGCTCAAAGAGAAATTCTGTTGTACATCTGAAAGAGTGGTATATTGTGTCCTCTGTTCTAATTGCCCCTGTTTCTATGTGGGCAAAACAGAGCATAATCTAAAGAATAGAATTGGGGAACATCTGAGGAACATTTGAGACAAATATGAATTTAATGCCTTAGCTAAACACATTTCGGCACATCCTGATCATAGCTTAAAATTTACTGTGTTGGATACAGTAAAATGAATGGAACGGGGGGGGGGGGGGGGGCTGGCCATACTTATTAGAGAAATTGGAACTTTCCTGGAAGCTTCGTCTGAATTCATTGTATTGGCCAGGTCTGAATGACAATGCGTCTATTAGTAGTTTATTAAAAATAAAGGCACTTGATAGACACTAGTAAATTAATCTCGTTTATTATTCTCTCTCTCTCTCTATATATATATATATATATATATTTTATGTATATATATTTTATGTATATATATTTTATGTGTATATATATATATATATATATAAATATATATATATATATATTATAAATATTTTATAAAATTCATCTTATAAAATTTTAAATATGTATACTGTTATCTATTACATATTTATACAGTTACATAGTGTTTTATATACATGTATTTATTCTATGGATTAATCTTAGAAATCCATGTTATGCCATGGTAGGGCTTTTATGTCATACAGGACTGTTATTTATTTATTTATTGCTATTAAAATCTGTTTAGAAATTGGATAGTATTTCCTGGCAGCTTCGTCTGAATTCATTGTATTGGCCAGGTCTGAATGACAATGCGTCTATTAGTAGTTTATTAAAAATAAAGGCACTTGATAGACACTAGTAAATTAATCTTGTTTATTATTCTCTCTCTCTCTCTCTCTGTATATATATATATATATATATATATATATATATATATATATATATATATTTTTTTTTTTATGTATATATATTTTATGCATATATATATATATATATATATATATATATATATATATATTATAAATATTTTATAAAATTCATCTTATAAAATTTTAAATATATATACTGTTATCTATTACATATTTATACAGTTACATAGTGTTTTATATACATGTATTTATTCTATGGATTAATCTTAGAAATCCATGTTATGCCATGGTAGGGCTTTTATGTTTTCTTGATATTTTGAGTTTCGATCTTCTTGGATTGATCTTTTGACATTTGATTTTTTTGTTTCTTCCATATTATGAAGTGTAATTATAAATGTACACAAACACACACACACACACACACACACACACACACAGGACTGTTATTTATTTATTTATTGCTGTTAAAATCTGTTTAGAAATTGGATAGTATTATGCCGTATGAGAATTATTTGTTATAGAAATCATTAGGGTTCCTTAAGTAACTATTTAAATATTGGCATATATTATGACTTTTTTATGTGCTGCCACTTTAAAATTTTGGTTTCCTGCTTAGCAGGAGGAAATTAAGTCATTATTTATTTGTATTTTAAATGTAGTTGTGCTGACAATGCACTTTCTGAGAAGTCTCTTTTAAAGTTAATTTGAGATGAAAGCGCTTATTTGTGGTTGTTAAATAAAGCTTTGGTGTTCCTGAAGGAGAACAAGTTTGTATGGTACCTTGCTCTGCAGTTCCTGCATTTTGAAGTATTTGTTTAGCTAGGGCTTTGAGGCAATTTGCACAGGGCATGCTTACACCCTGTACTCTTTTTGTAAGGAACCTCTGTGTACATTCCAGTTGCTGCCTGTGCCCAGTCAGGTACATATCAACGGGGGGATGAGTTAAGTATAGGCCTAGTTTGCTACAGTAAAAAAAGCTGCTACATATGATCAAAAAGCAGATGATCACATGTACTGGCTTTTTTGCTGTGCACAATTGCTGTACAACAAGGATTGAGGACTTTCCCCTTTCCCCACTGTACTACAATCTTAAGACTGGGATATATAATTAGCAAGGGGTATGGGGGGTGCTGAGGAGCTTGCCACCCTGCAAAAAACATTTATATAGTGTTTTCTTTGTTTTACCCCATATGCAAAATGGTAAAAGGGGTTGAGGATGGACGGACAGATAATTATTTCTGGAGGTACTCCATATAACTGAATGTGCATAACATCGAACAACTGTAATGCCGGTATAACAGATTAAATAATCATATAATCACAGAATCCCGCATCACTATGTGGAGGTATAAGTACAGCAAGGAGTGGGAATGTGCCCTTTCTCCATTGCTGTGCAGTCTTGGAGTTGGTGTATATCTATATCTATCAATCTGTCTATCTATCTAATTAGCAGGGGGTGTGGGGTGATGCTGCTTTCCTAGATAAAATAAGATCTTCTTGATATTTTGAGTTTCGATCCTCTTGGATTGATCTTTTGACATTTGATTTTTTTGTTTCTTCCATATTATGAAGTGCAATTATAAATGTACACAAACACAAACACACACACACACACACACACACACACACACACACACACGCATGCACGCATACATGCACGCACATGCACACACACACACACACACACACACACACACACACACACACACACACACACACACACACACACACACACACTGCATTTGATGAAAATTTAGGATTACTTATCTCACATAGCTCCTTGACTGTATATTGACAAATACATCATAATAGTAATAATAATAATAATAATAATAATAATAAACTCATAATAAATGAGAAGAATAAAACATTTTGCATTCATTTCTACTTTCTGAGTACATACCCAGTGAAATGGAATACCTTACAAAATGCATTCGATAGAAATTTCTTGCACAACCATATATGTAGAAAAATCCTCTCTTTCAGCCAAAGTATTGATTTTCTTGACCTTAATTTCAGTTGCAGATGCAAGGTATATGAGTAGGTCAAAGCATAACATTAGGCATGAAGTAATCATCTTCCAAAATGCTGGTAAGTCAGAGAATTATGGGCTTTGCTGGAAGAACTTAAGTAAGATTTTGTATTTCACAGAAACATTTTAATGCATTAAAATTTCTAAGTTAGTAAAATCTGTTGTGAGAAAGGGAAGCTATATTGTATGTAGAACCTTCACCTTCTTGCAAAAGAACATCCGTTATTTGTTTCAAATATGAATAAACTGTTTTGCCAGGGTTTCTCTAGCATGTTTGATTTCTTTTAATTGTCAATAAAATCTAAGGTAGATAGTACAATAATATAAGAAATATAAGGAAAATGACAATTTTTTGAAAAATGTCCTAGGTTATCTAAAAACTCTCTAGCTATTTATCTGAGGGAAGAATTCAAACTCATGAATGACACAGCACTTGTGAATGGAAGAATCTTAATTAACTATTTCAAGATAATTTGGCTACTAGATAGAGAGAGTGAGAGGTAGAGGGAAAAGAATTATTGACAGACGTCTTGATCTTTAATATACTAGATCTCATTATCACAAACATGGGGACAAAATGCTCCACACCAGAAGTATATCCCTCATTGGTGAGATCTGATCATAAACTAATCTCACTGGAAATCCACATCCCGCCCCCACCCCAAACAAAAAAGACCACAGTGAAGAACTTCTCTAAAGCAAACTTCACACTACTCAAGACTGGTGTGGTATCCTTCAAGGCCCCTGAGCCAGTGGAAACCACAACCCAAGCTGCGGAAGCCCTTACAAATGCCTTCTATGAACACCTCCAGGACTGCATGGATCAGGCAATCCCAAATAAAACCAAGACTCTTTCCACAAAGGGCAAACGTCCAGTCTGATGGACCCCAGCCATTAACAAACTTTACAATAAGAGGAGAAAGCTATTACATGATAGAACAAAAATCCATAAAAGGGAAGTCACCCCTGATCATTATTAGTAAAAAAATACGAGCACTCATAAAATCAACTAAGGCCAATTTTGAGAGAAAAATTGCCATGGATTCAAAGGACAATCATAAGGCCTTTTTCAGCTATGTTAGGAACCTGGGTGGAAACTCCCAGATATGCTCAAAATTAGTCCAAAATGATACAAAAATCACTGAACCCACAGACATTGCCAACATACTGGCAGACAGGTTCAGTGCAAACTTCACCCCCCCTCCCCTAAAGGAGAGATAACTATCCCAGCGGAGTGTAGCCTCCCAGACATCTCAAATGCGCAGGTGAAAGCTGCTTTCTAAAGCTAAAACACAGCATCAATGGGACCGGATGGTGTCCCCGGCTGTGTGCTACACAAGCTAAATGAGGAATTAAACCCGCACATAAGGCAGCTGTTTAATCTCAGCCTTACCACAGGATACATGCCCAAGGAGTGGCGTACGGCAACTGTGGTCCCACTCCACAAAGGCGGTGCCTCTATAGACCCTGGTAATTACCGCCCCATAAGCTTAACAAGTCTAGTCTGCAAAGCTATGGAGAGGATCATAATTGAGCTCATAAACAAAGATATAGGGGATTTGCAGACATTGGACCCGACCCAGTTTGGCTTCGTCAAGGGAAGATCATGCCTTTTGAACTTGGTCGACTTCTTTGAAACAGTCACCAAGGCCATTGATGAGGGAAAGGCAGTCCATACAGCCTACCTTGACCTAGCAAAGGCTTTCGACACAATACCCCACTCGGGTATTGTAGAAAAAC